>NC_062559.1:52904258-53223008 GCF_016906955.1 Phacochoerus africanus | reverse complement strand
CGAACCTGCAACCTCATGGATCCTAGTTGGATTCATTTCTGCTGAGCCACGATGGGAACTCCAGAGCCTTATAATTTACATTTAGATCTATAATCTGTTTTTAGTTGTATATATACCTTATATAAAAACTAAGTTCATTATATGCATATGGCATAGGAATATAGAGTTATAGGACTATTTATATTATCCATTTTATCTTGAGCTAGTTTTGGTAGTATTTGCTTTTCAAGTAATTGATCCCTTTGGTCTAAAATTGAATTTGTGTGACTAGTGTTGCTCAAAGTATCCCTTTATTACCCTTTAATGTCTGTGGGATCTGCAATGACATCTTTCCTTCATTCTTGATATTGGTAATTTGTGACTTCTCACTTTCTTCCTTTGTTGTTCTTGCTGGTGGTTTGTCAAGTCTGTTAATGTTTTTAAAGAACTAGCTTTGATTTCATTAATTTTTCTCTTTTTCACTCCTGTTTTCTATTTTATTGATCTCTATTGTTGCCTTTATTATTTTCTTCATTCTGCTTGTTTTAGGTATATTTTGCTGCTATTTTTCTACTTTCTTAAGGTATAATATTAGATACCTGGTTTGAGATTTTTCTATAAATATATAAACATTTACTATTATACAGATTTTCTCTAGGCATTCTTTTAACTACATCCCAAGATACTTCTCTTGAGAATTCTACTACTGAGAGAAGAGTGTTGAAGTATCTAGCAGTAATTGTGAAATTATCTATTTCTTTTCAATTCTGTCAGTTTTTATTTTAAAGCTCTATTGTTAAGTGCATAAAAATCTACGATTGTTATTTTTGCTTGGCGAAGTTAACATTTTTGTAATGCTACATTCTTCTTTTTCCTTGGCAGTTTTCTTTTCTCTGAAGTTTTTCTGATATAATATAGCCACTCCAGTTTTATTTAACTAGTGTTTCGTATAGTGAATGGTATATATTTTTCAGTTTTACTTTTAACCTACCTATATTACCATATTTGAAATGAGTTTCTTGTAGACAGCTTCTTTTTTAAAAAAAATCCATTCTTTCAGTCTCTGTCTTTTAATTGATACATTTAGGCCATTTGCATTTAATGTAATTATTGATATACATGGATTTATTTCTATCATTGTATTTGTTTTCTGTTTATTCTCTCTGCTTTTAGTTCTGTTTTATTTTTATCATTGTGTTTGTTTTCTGTTTATTCTCTCTGTTTTATTCCTATTTCCTTCCTCTTTCTATAATTCATGTCTTTGCCAAATGTAGAGTTTTAGCCATTATTTCTTCAAATATTTTTTGTGTCACTGCATTTTTTATCCTTCCCTTCTGAATGGTACAATTAAAACTTTAGTTATTGACCCATAGGTCTTTGATGTTCTGTACACTTTTTGTTTCAGTTTTTTTTCTCTCTCTTGTTCAGATTGGATAGTTGCTATTCACCTGTCTTCGCCTCCTCCTTGTAATTAAGCCCACCCAAATAAATTTCAGTTATTTTGTTTCCCAGTTCTAATTTTTTCTTGCCTTTGCTGAGATTTCTATTTTTCCATTCATTTTAAGAGCATTTACCATTTTTCTGAGCCATTTCTATAATAGCTGCTTTAAAAGCTTCAGTGGATAAATCTAATATTTATGCCATTGCAACATTGGCATCTGTTGTCTTTTCCCATGTAAGTTGAGATTTTTCTGGTTCTTTGCCTCCTGATAAATTTTGTATTGTGTCCTAACCATTTTGAATATTTTGAATCTCTGAGACTTGTTTGCATCCTGTGAAACAATGTTGTAGAGTCAGGCTGCAAGTTAGCTGTGGATCCAGTGTTAGTTCAGTTGCAGAGGCTTTGCAGTATCAGATCTGTCTCATGTGTGTGCCCTCCAGCAGCTAGTTTGTGGTGTAGACTGTAGTTTTATCTGTTAGTTCAGTTCTCAAAATCTTTGCTGAATCAGACCAGATCCATGTATGTATGCCTCAGATGGTGAGCCCTGGAGTTCATAAACACCTTTATAATGTTGCTTTCTCTGGTTTTCCCCTCTCTACACTCCTTTTGGTCCTCCGGGGCTCCTCTTTTTGGCCCTCCAACCAGAATGGTAAGGCATCAGTTATACTGTGCTACTGTGCACTTCTCCACTGTACCCATATCTAGGGCCATTTGGCAGGAGGACAGAGAGTAAAAGCAATGGGGCTTGGCTCCACACTCTTGGAACCACAGCTCCACTGAATGGAGAGCAAAGTGCCTTCACTCAGAGTTTCGGATCCTGCAGATTCACTTTGCTGCAGGCTGCTATTGCCAGCACAGGATTTCTTGGAATGGGAAGCATGGGAAAACAGACAAGAGAGAGAGAGAGAATCAAAGGGTAGATAGGCACATCATAGAGTAGTAGAATTTCCCTTCCCTTCTCTTTGAGCCAGATCTAGAGGGTTTTTCCTGGAGCTCTCTCAGCACCCTGGTACTCACTTCTGGTACACTGAGTCCAAGCCAAGGAATATTGGGGGAAATCCAAATTGAAATTTCAGCTTATCATTGGATTGGCGGTATTTTGAACTCTGGTATTCATCCCAATCTGCCTATGCTGTTTACTTTTGAGAGTCCTCCAAAAGCTGTTTGATGCGTTCTCTCCAGAGAGTGGACAGGGTAGGTAGGGCATGTTCACTTCATCTTTCTTCATCAGAAATCCCCCAGTTCTGTTTTAGTGCATTGGTCAGTCATGCACGTGTGTTAAACTCTTCTGTCATTGTCTGCTTTTAAAGGAATTGTGCCTTAAGATTAATTTGGTCTTTACACATGAACCATGTGCCAAGCCCTTTCCTGAAGAACAATCTCTATCCCAAAGCTGTGAGATGTGCACAGCTTTCTGCTCCTCTTCTCTAACTTCTCCTCAGGGACCACCTTCTCCCACCACGAGCATTTTAAGGTCTGAGATAGAAGCTGAGATGCTGTTGACCCCTCTCCCAAAGGAGTGTTTGCCCATGAAGTAAACAAACTCCTGGACCTCCTTCCCCCGTATCTTGAAGCTAGGGATACAGGAATGGAACGGAGTCACTCATTTTCCCCTGGAAGTGCCTGGTTGCCTAGGATTGTCTGAGTCCTCCTCTTAGTTCTCTGTCCTGCCATGTACTCTGGTGTTACCAAACATACCTTCAGTGAATTCTCTGTTTCATTTTACTTTGTGAGAGTTGGCTTCTGTTGTTTGCCACCAAAAATCCTGACAAATATCCAGTCCAAGAAAGAAGACAGATTGAAACACAAATCACTGCAATCAAGTGTTGAATAAAAAAAAAGGGGGGGGGAGTTCCCGTCGTGGCGCAGTGGTTAACGAATCCGACTAGGAACCATGAGGTTGCGGGTTCGGTCCCTGCCCCTGCTCAGTGGGTTAATGATCCGGCGTTGCCATGAGCTGTGGTGTAGGTTGCAGACGTGGCTCGGATCCCGCGTTGCTGTGGCTCTGGCGTAGGCTGGCGGCTACAGCTCCGATTCGACCCCTAGCCTGGAAACCTCCATATGCCGCGAGAGCGGCCCAAAGAAATAGCAAAAAAAAAAAAAAAAAGCCAAAAAAAAAGGGATCTGGCATTGCCACCATGAGCTGTGGTGTGGGTCGCAGACGTGGCTCAGATCTGGCATTGCTGCGGCTGTGGCTATGACTCCCATTAGACCCCTAGTCTGGGAACCTCCAAATGCCACAAGTGCGGCCCTAAAAAGCAAAAAAAAAAGGGGGGGGGGCGGGATTGAATCAGCATTACAACAGAGGCTGATACCAAAAATTCTAAAAATAGAGAGGTCATAGTGATTTGTTGGAAGAAAGTTGTGAAAGATCTTGAAGAAACGACGTCCTTTAATTGAAAACAACATCACTGTTTCAAGGAAGGCTGTCTTATTTCTTGTGTGTTTCTTGAGTGGCTGGTTATAGTCCACTTTGGCAAGTCATGCACTCTCCCGTAGCAGCAAGAGAAAATGTTTGGGAAAGGTAAAGACATTTGAATTTAGTGGGTCCTTAGTTGCAAATTGAGATTAAGTCTTCAGTGGTTCCACTCACTGCTGGCAAAAGGCAACTTAATGGTTTGAAAAAAGAGAAAGACTTATACACAATGCTCATACAGCATCTTGGACATCAAATAACTCTTAAAAACCAGCATTTTGATGAGTTAAGTGTAAATGAATCAGAAACATACAGATTAAATTTCCCTTGAAATACAAAGGGGCTTAAAAATTAAGGGAAAAAGTGCCTGGCAAAACATGTTTTGAATTTTGCCAAGTCCTAAAGGTTTAAGAAGCAATACAAGATGTTTTGCCAGGCCACTGAAAACATTGCTGGGTTCTCCCATCCCTTCAAGAGCAGATCTAGATGTTTTATTCCTTCTGGCTCGCTGTCTGCTAGTCCTCCAGGGCTGGAGCACATGCTCACCATAGGCTGCCTTTGTTTTCCGCTGCTTGCATCTTCCCTCGGCCCGGACGTGTGTCTGTCCATTTCATACCCTCACCTTCCCCTTCTACACAGACAGACCTCCTCTAAAATCAGGGATGCTAGTTTGCTCTTTATTTAGCACAACTCCATGGAAGAGTATCCCTCGCATGTTCACCAACATTGTTAGTCTGTCAAAACGTCTACAGAGAAACGACCAAAGCCTGATGATGCTAAAGAAGTAATTTGAGTTCTGTTTCACTATGAAATCTGGGGGAGGGGGAACTAAAAATATTTAGCACAAACTGGATATTTAAAAAATTAAATTAGGATGCATTCAAAAGTATTCTTCACTATTGTAGAAAAAAGTAAGTGTTAGAAAAGGAATGCTCTCAAGTGTATGGCACAGACCCTACGTGTAGGAGACGACACGAAAGAGAGAGAATTTAATTTCCGAGCCCACATTTCCCGATCCCCAGGCACTGAGGCGAGAAGAGAGGAGAAGAGGACAGCAGTTCCTACCCACCAGAAACTCGATGTCGCAGGGAGGCAGAGAGGTACTGGCTTCGCTGTTAGTGCCTGAAGAGACATTCCGACAGAGACATCGCGAAGACTGGTTTAGAGGTACCCAGCGCCTCCTGCTGGGACTGCCTTCTTCACTTTGTGTGCTTAACCATTTCTGCTCTTGCACAGAATTTAGTTGCTGTCTTACCACCAAGAAATGCTCCCTGAGGGCCTGAGAGAATTACTGCCGTCTCATCTCTGTGAAATGTTCCCCAAGGGCCTCGCTTAGATTTGGTGAAAGAGAGCCCTGTTTAAGATTTCGTTTCCACCATGTGAGCAGGTGGCCACATGGCCTCCCTTGAAAGAGGAAAGGTCAGGTTCACCTTGACTATCTCTAGAGCTCATCTCTCTTTGCTAAGGCACCAATTCAGTGACCTAAACTGCCTTCTGGGAGAAAATGCTTTGGGAAGTGGTGGGGTTGAGAGCATGAGACCCTGCAGTTGGGTCTGTGTGACACCAGACAGCCAGTGTGACTACTGGATTTTTACCTGCTGCTTAATTGGGGTCCTCAGGCCAAAGTGATTAGTATCTGGGTATTCAGAGACTATGCAGACATTTCGATTTAAAACCTTTCTCTGTACCAAAGGGCACCCATCGTTATGGGCTGGATTGTGCCCCCCTTAAAATTCATCCATCAGAGTCCATGGTACCTCAGCTCCAGATGGCGGCTGTATTTGGAGATGGGATCTTTAAAGTAATTAAGTTAAATGACGTCGTTGGGGGGACCCTCCTCCACCACGACTGGTACCATAAGAAGAGGACAGGTGGACACACGCAGGAGCTGCGGAAAGACCGTGTGAAGAAATAGAAGACGGCCATCTGCCAGCCAGGGAGAGAGGCCTCGGGATCAACCGACCCTGCCGACACCTTGATCTTGGACTCCTAGGCTCTAGGACTGTGAGAAGATAATGTCTGTTGTTTAAACCACCCAGGCTGTGGTGGTTTGTGATGGCAGCTCTAGCAAGACGCTGATACCCACACGCTGTTTGGGATTCCCATTGCGGATGTGAGGAGGGTGTCTGAGTGAGAGACCTGAGGAGCGTGCGACCGAGCCGGATGAGCAGTGTCCGTGCGCTGCAGCGTCTTGTACACAGACTGGAAGGAGTGGTCAGAGATGACAAGCTGGGCTCCCCGATTAACAGCTTTACCTGGTTTCATCTACGCCGATAACATTCTGGCCAAATAAACAGATACAGTCAAATCCAATTAAGTATATTCAATATTTGGATTTGAATATTTGGATTAAAAAAATTAATGTATAAAAAACCTATCAGCCTGTGAAGCACTGTTGACATAAAAAATACCTTTTTGACAAACATGGCTGGCCTGCCAAAGCACTGAAGTATATTTTAAAACATGAGCCTAAAGCTGTCGTATATACAGTGAATTAGTCCTGAGAAAGTTTTCGCTGCAATCTTTTGCTGGAAAACAAAATTTTATTTTAAAATCTTATTTAACGTGTGTATTCACTCCAACTCCTTTATCAAAAAAATAGGAAAATTTTATTCTTAGAAAACGAATCCCAAGCAGCATCCTGTTGCTGTGTGTGCAGGTAGCTACCATGCATGAAAAACATTATTTTTTCTACTGTAGGTTAAAAATAAACTATCATTTGTATAATTTCAGCCTTAGGATGCAGTGTGTGGATGGCAGGAATCACTTGAGACGGAGTTGCAAGGTCTTTAAAAAAAGGTTTACTTGCATTTCCAAAACCTCCTGCTTGTTCTGTGATTCCCAGCTCATGGGATGGTCCCTGACTCTGTGTCTGAGAAAATGTGTATCGATGGTTCAAAGGAATATATGCAGCTTCGGCGTAGGTTTGCAGCCCCAGCTCTGAGCCAAGGCAGAGCTTTCCCAATTGCACCAAAGCAATAGTAAATGACAATTGCTTTGTAAAATGTTAAGTGCAATATTAATTATTGATATTTTAAATATTTTAAGTAGTGCTGTGCTGTGGGTATCACACAGGTTATTCCAAGACTCTGGGTCCCTGAGGGGAGGAGGGCGTTGCAAGTTCAAGTTCCCACTAGTGTTTAACGAGAGAATGAATGGAAAGCTTCCCCAAGGCCTCAGAAGCGAGGTTTGCTTCTGTGTCCCTTTCCTGCTTCTCCAGAGCAAGAAGCTGCTCCCTCTAAAGAAGATCCAGAAACTTGGAGACAAAGGAAACAGACTCACAGATATAGACAACAAAATAGTGCTTACCAGTGGGAGAGGAGAGCAGGGAAGGGCAGTATAGGGATAGGGGATTAAGAAGTACTGTCAGGTCCAAAATTAGCTGCACGGATACAGTGCACAGCACAGGGCATACAGCCCATGCTTCATAATAACTAGGAATGGAGTATAGCCTTTAAAAATTGCAAATCACTGGATTTACACCTGTAACATATAATATTGTACATCAGCCATCCTTCAATTAAAAAAAAAAATTCCAAGCTAAGAGAAAGCAGCCTCTCCTATTTCCCATTGTCAGTTTCATTCAGAAAAGGGGATCTTGAAATTCAAATCAGAATTCATCTTGGAACTTCTTGGGCTTGTCCCATCTGCAGGAAGAGGTGCTGGTGGCTCTCAGCTTGGGGTGAGTGGGAAGCCTCTGGGACTAGGACGGTGGAGTTCTTGTGGTGAAATCTCCGAGCCTCAGGTTTTGTTTCAGTTGTCATATTTCTGTGTGCCTCTGTGGACAGCCAGTGGCATCTAAAAACAAAGATAATCTACCAGCCCCATTAAACCTATTACAGGAAGGTCTTCACTCTCTAACGTTCAAAAGTGAGTTTGCTGATTTCTCTGGGATCCCAGTGATACCCTTTTCCCATCCTTAGGAAAGACTCTCAAACCAAAGAAGCCTAGGCCAGCATATGAAGACCCTTCCAGAAGAGCTCAGCCTCCTCTAGTCTTTCCCGCTCTCTGTTCGGGGTGAGCAGGAGGGAGGAGAGAAGAAAGCCCAGAAGTAAAGCCAGCAGCAGAGTCTTCCAGGTGAGTCGCATTGGAGGAAAGGGAAAGCATTCTCCATTGTAGAGCTCTGGTACTGTGAATCAGCTAAAATTAGAAAAAAAAAAAAAAAAAGGTTATTGATCCATTGGTGAGATTTTGAATTGAACTTTGGAGATGGATTTTAAAAAAGGAAGAAGAAATGGAACAGAGCCAAGAATAATTTGACAGCTTTAACCCCGCTGGTAATCAGCCCCCTAGAGTCATTAAGAAAGACAGGAGTGGGAGGTGAACATCTGGAGAGATGTGAGCAGATACCGAACTGGGTGGGTTTTATAAAAGCTAAATGCTGTCTGTAGGAAGTGAAGTTATGAAGAATCTTGAGGCAGTAACCCCGAGGTCATGCACGGGTGAAGGGGGAAACCTGATGCCTGGGCAGTTCCTCTGAGGAGACCGCGGCCCGTGGGGGCGCTAATTCTCACAGCCCTATCTGCGCAGTGGCCAGCGGGGGGCAGTCAGAGCGGGAGACCTGCCCAGGAAGGGGCCTGTGACATACTGGGTCGCCATGTCCCCTGGCCCCTCCTGTCTCACCGGGACACACCTGGGCACTTCAGATGGCAGCTGCCAGGGAACAAGCGATGCTCTCAGATGTTCAAGCCCCGGGAGCTCTGGTTCAAAAGGTGCTGCTGTCACTTCCTCGTCACGGGACCTAAAGAAAGGTATTTTGTGCTCCGGGAGCCCCGCTTTCCTCATTTGACGAGTTTGAATAATTATGCCCCCTTTGCATACTTTTGTGAAGATGAAATAGCACACTTGACACGGTACCTTGCACACAGCAGGTGAGGACTCCATGCTGGTTCTGTGGTCGCTTCTTCGCTCGTTTCTTCCCAAATCACTGACCCAACACTGCAAATCCTGTGCAAGGCATTGATGTTCAGAGATGAAAAAGACACAACCCTTGTCTTAAATGAGGTCCTAATTTTGAGCCGGATGGACAATAAACCGGTAGCACTAATGTAATATGATAAGTAGAACTGGTAGAAGTTGGCACAGGGCACTGAGGGGCGGAGATGAGGAGTGTGTCACTCAGCTGGGGATGGGGAGATCGGGGAGCCTTCCTGGAAGAGGTGGAATCTGTGGCCGGTCCTATGGAATTAGTAGGAGTTAAAGAAGGGGCAGCCGCGTGTTCCAAGGGAACAGCCTGAGCAGGGGTCAGGGGTCAAAGAGCAGCGTGGTCATGGTGGGCACCTCCCACGTGGTGATGTGCCAGAACCTGCAATGGAAGGCAGAGAGGGGTGAGAGGGGGTGGGTAAGGATGGGCAGAGCCAGATCACAGAGGACTTGGCATCACATGAAGCTTGGATGTCACCCCTACCCCGGGCTCCCTGGCTCCTGCTCTTTGCATTGACCTCGCAGGGTGCATTCAGATTCGGAGCAATCAGCTGCCAAGGGTTGTAGCGTATGAGTGAATCCAGAGGTCAAGTGAGGTGGCACGAAACCCGGTTGGGTCTGCTGGTGGGCCTTCAGCTGACGTCTGCGGTCATCCTTCTAGCCTGCAGCGCCGCACAGCTGAGGGAACTCGCACGTGCTTTTTCATGAGAAGGGCCGGGATCCGGGACAGTGCAGCCCAGGCAGCCAGACCTTATGTATGGGCAGGATCTCCGTGCAGAGCCTGCAACGGGCTGGGGGGGGGGCAGTGCATCGTGATGACATGACATCCTGTGCCAGAGCCAGCCTCGCCCCCGCCCTGCCCCGTGGGTTTCCGGAGGAACCCCAGAGAGGATCACAGCATCCCTCAGCCTCCTCTGTGCCCCTCCAGGGAGGGGACACTTTCAAACAGCCTCACCCCCCTCTGGTCACTTGGCTCTGGGACAGACCAGGTCACCAAAGCTGTTCTGCAGGCTCTCAACCTCCAGTCCCATAGCACAACCAGTGCACAGTCAGCCTTGTTCTTTGTGGTGTCTCCAGAGCTTTCTATGCATGCTAAGCCATAGTCCTGAGGGACAGCCTGTAAGGCCTGCTGCAACTCACGCGGCATCTTCTTCACGGAGCCGTTTCTTGCTTTTCATCCGGTGAGTGTTCCGTGGTTGAAAATAAGAGAGCGAGTGGAATCATTTTGAAAGGTCATTTTCTTATCTAATTTCAGGGAATCGGTCAAAATCACAGTATCTTCTAACCCCAGGCCTACTGGGGTCAGGCAGGACGTTTAAATGTGTGCATTAGACAGATGGGATGAGGAAGAGTGGGGCTTTCTGATGAAAGAATATATGCTCCACCCCAAACACTCCCCCTGTGAACAAACGCTCCAGATTTGATCCAGAAGGATACTGTCCTGGCCCCACAGTGTTTCCCTGCAGATTTGCTCCCCGCTGGCCTCCCGTTTGTGAGCGCGAGAACTCGATCACCTGATGCGCTTCCCCGTGGGTTCTCCCCACTCGCTTTTGAAGACCACCTGTGTTGCTTGATCTCTTGGTGAAAAGCTCTGTCACCTTAGTCCGTGTTTTTCACACTGGTGTGTGGATGCCGATGCCCAAGATGCCTCCACTTCCTTCTGCCTTCCTGTTCTAGAAATCTTTCCCTCCAGAAAGACCCAGGCTGCTTTCGGGACCCGTTCTGGAGCTCTGCTCTTCCTAAAAACAATTGTAAAAGGGGCTAGAAGGCAAGACTGAGTTGGAAATGTCAAATAAAGCGTGTTCAGTGTGAGGTGACGGTCTGCTGGAGGGGCTTTCAGAGGCATCAGCGTGACCAGCTGGGGCTGGAGGAGCCTCCGGAAGTGTCCCGTCTTCGTGAGGAGACAGGACCGTCTTCGTAAGGCAGCGGCAGCCCTCGCAGCTGAGGCTTTACCACAGACGTTAACCATCACCCTTCTCTTAACGTCGTTCTCTGAGCAGAACCCTGAGCACTGGCCCACGGGACCTGAGAGGAAAGAGGGATGCTGACCCCTCTCCCCACAAGAGAGGACTCGCAGCTTGAGTTCGGAAGATGGCAGTCCTGAATGAAAGGATGGTTTAAAGTCCACAGCGACAGGATGGGGACGGAGATTGAGAGCGCCTTTCTCTCTTTCATGTCTGCTTAGAGGTTGGAATTGGGGCCGAGGCATTCTGAGAAATCCCATGTGCAAATGGAGAATCACTTTAGATCCTAAAGGTTGACACCAGGGGTCCTTTGGAGCGATGCCCTGGGCTTGGAGAGGTGAAGCACCTGTCCCGGGCCGCATAAGGAAATTACAGCGCTTGCATCTGGCTCTCCCCAGTCCAACAAGAGGCCTCCGTGGACCAATGTACAACAGATCTTGAGGCATCACTCCCAACTAGTAATCGTTTTAGTAACTGAAACCATTAGTTTTATCTGGAGTATCGCTAATATTTGTGTTTATCAGCATACACAAAACAAACTCTGTGGATGTTAATAAATTATTTGCCACACGTTGTCCTTGTCGGCCAGAATAGTTACATCGTTTCTGAAAATCGTCCTCTTCATTTGCACATATTCAAAATAATGGAGTTCGATGGTAATTTTAAAAACTCCTATTATTTCCATTATTTTGGAAACATTCTACTTAAGATTAAAATATGGTAACATAAACCTTAAAAACTCAACTCTTCACATGAGTTTAAATCACATTCTGATCCTACGAGGCATTATGCAGACCTAATTTGTTATGAGGGCAAAATACATAGCTTGCATTTTTACTTAATGCAAAATAAGTGAAATAAGGTTGTTTCAAGAGCTTTCTAGAACTTTCCAAAAAGAATGCCTATGAGGAGTGATTTTTTAAAAATGTCTAATAGTACCAAACGCAGAGCGTAAAGCAGACCAAAGAGAGCACTATGTCACAAGCCGCAGTGCAGAGCCCAACCGACCAGCCCGTCCTGTGAGACGTGGGTGCGGGGGCCACGATGGGGGGCACTCCTCTCGAAAGTTCACCAGCCCTACGGACCTCACTGCTGCGTGATGCCAGGTGTGAGATGAGGTAGGTCCAGATAAGGCTGGGCCTCAGCAGGAATACGTAAACATGATCAGACCTCACACTGGGACATTCTCCTCCACGCGTGGTTTGTCCTGTGATCATGCTGGAGATGCTCCCAATAAAACTGATAGTAACAGCGTGTCTGATTTATTATGCCAAGGATGTCCCTAATACCATCCTCTAAACCACACCCGAAAGAAAGAGCATGTGCTTCAGGTCTGGAATCATGAACCTTGATGCTTCAAAGATGTTAGCAGGCTTTCTTCTAAAAATCACACCGGGAGTTCCCGTCGTGGTGCAGTGGTTAACGAATCCAACTAGGAACCATGAGGTTGCGGGTTCGGTCCCTGCCCTTCCTCAGTGGATTAAGGATCCAGCGGTGCCGTGAGCTGTGGTGTAGGTTGCAGACGCGGCTTGGATCCAGCGTTGCTGTGGCTCTGGCGTAGGCCGGCAGCTACAGCTCCAATTGGACCCCTAGCCTGGGAACCTCCATATGCCGCGGGAGCGGCCCAATAAATAGCAAAAAGATAAAAAAAAATAAAAATAAAAAAAATAAAATAAAAATCACACCGGACCCCTGTGTTTTGAAACAGACCTACTGGTTAAACATTCTGTATGTTCCAGTATTAGGACAATAATAAAGACAGAACCTTCCCAGCACTTAGCAGATGCGGCTCATTTACCTCCTTCCTTCCATTCTTAAGTCTTTGCCTGGAGAGACTTCCAGTCGGATCCTGGTTGAGAAGCACAAGCGCTGAGAGCGTTACTGCACCCCCCTCCCCTACCACAGGGCATGGGGGTGCACCTGAGGGCAGAGCTTCTCAGCAGGGCCACATGGACGGTGCCACGGGGGGCAGGGGGAGGGTGGCATGGCCTTCGTATTGCCCAGTCTGTGCAAGCGGCTTGCCTCCTCCTAGGATGGACGGTGACGCGTGGGGAGCAACCACCTCTGCTACATTTTCCTGCACCTGCAGGTGCAGCTCTGGAGCTGACCGCCTGGGACCAAATCCTGCTCCTTACTAGCTTGTCCAAGTTGCCTAACCTCTCTGGGCCCTCCCCTCTCTTTACCTGTAACACAGAACTAAGAGTAACCGTAATAGCCATAACAAAGATGCCTTTTTCAGAGTTCTTGTTGTGGCTCAGCAGAAACGAACCTGACTAGTATCCATGAGGACGCGGGTTCCATCTCTGGCCTCACTCAGTGGATTAAGGATCTGGCGTTGCCATGAGCTGTGGTGTAGGTCACAGACACAGCTTGGATCTGGCCTTGCTGTGGCTGTGGTGTAGCCGGCAGCTGCAGCTCTGACTTGACCCCTAGCCTGGGAACCTGCATATGCCATAGGTGTGGCCCTAAAAAGAAAAAAAAAATACTTCTTTTTTTCTAAAGGGCTGTTATGATGTGTAACTACGTATTGCCGGTAGAGCCCTTACTTCACCGCGTGACATAGAGCAGGCATTCTGTGAGCATTTGCTCTTTGTACAAATATTCAAAGCAATTTAAAAACATTTAGCAGAGGTCCTGGTTCCTAGCAAGCTTATGTAAGAGCTAGCTTGGCCTCTTTCTTGGTGGTGTTGGCGATCTCTGCCCTCACTGTCTCCTCCTTGGGTGTCATGAGGGGGTGCCGTCATGTAAACAGCGTGATCCTTAAAGTCAGAACAGCCTGAGTTCACACGCCCGCTCCGCCGCGTACTGCCTGTGGGAACTGGGGACGCTGCGAGCTTCAGGTTTCTCAGCTGTGCAGGGCAGAGACGACCTCTGACTTCAGACCCTTGAAGGAGAGAAAACCACACGGCCCGGCACTCAGAGGGACCAGGAAACGTGCGGCCCCACTCAGCACTTGGGCTTCTGTCCTCGGCTGCACTGCTTCCCCACCAGCCGCAAGGTGTGGAGAGCACAGGGGCGTCCTCCCTCCCCCGCACTTGCTGTTCACCCAGCTCCTGTGCGACGCCCAGAAGAGGGCCCTCGGTTTATGCGGTCGAATCTAAGGCTCAACCGTCATCAGCCACAGAGCTGGATTCCAGCCCAGATTTGTTTGATCCCCAAACCACTGGCTTTTCACCAGCTCACCCCACCCTCTTGAGAGGAGAGCATCTCCTTTTTTTCCACACCCAGGGGTAACTCCATCCTGCCCCAGGTCAGCCCGCCAGAGCACCAGGGAGAGAGGAGTGCATCCTGCAGCGTGTGCATCTCTCAGCCTGCCGGCCAAGGGAACCAAGGGAGCACCTTCAGAGCGTGTCACCAAAAGGAAACCTCCCAGTTCTCCTCACGTACGTAGAATCCTGCAGATATGCCTTTTGTTTGAAAGAGCGAGGACATGTCTCCAGATACTAAAACATTCTTTTGCTCTGTTTTATTTATGAAGACCCTTTGGGATGTGAATAACAAAAAACCCAATTGAATCCAACTTCAGCTTAAGGAGAAATAATAAAATCCCAGAGCTTACGTCGTAGGAGGAGGCTTGATAGCAGACACAGCTTGAAACAAGTCCTCTGAGCGGGGAGCCCCAAGATTTCTCCGTATCTCTTGGGGCTTCCTCTGGGTTGCCTCATTCTCGGACTGAACTCCTTGCACAGTGCCCATAGTGGGTTGAATGGTGGCACCTATGGAGATATGTTATCTCCACGTTCCTGGAACCTGTGACGGACACGTTACTTGGGAAGGGGTTCTTTGCAGGTGTAATGAAGGACCTTGAGATAAAATCATCCTGAGTTACCCAGGTGGGCCCTACATCAATGACAGGTTTTCTTACAGGAGGCAGAAGAGGAGAGGGTTGTGTGCAGATGGAGGCAGACAATGGCGCAGTAACAGCCCCACACTGAGAAGCAGCTAGAAAGGGCAAGGAGAGCTTCTCCCTTAGCGCCTCTGGAGGAGCATGCCTCTGCTGACACCTTGATTTCAGATCTCTGGTCTCCTGAACTCTGAGAAAATAAGTTTCTGTTGTTTTAAGTCACGAAGCTTGTGGTCATTTATTACAGCAGCCACAAAAAAATAACACAGTAATTCAGGGCTGTAGCGACTCCAACCTCACATTCTCATAACTCTGAGTGTTTCCACAGAAGTTCAGACACCTGCTCTAAAGGGTCTACCTGGCTCTGTGCCCACCCCATCAGCCTGTGTGGCCAGGGTCATCCCAGTTACGCGTCCTACCTCTTGATCCAGACTCAAGAAAGGCTTCCCCAGGTGACAGGAGCAGAATGAAAAGAGGAAGCATCCCCAAAGAAGGACCAGGACTGATACCGGGGAGAAAACCACAAATATTCACCACACTGCTGAAACATCCAGGTGGAAGTCAAATTTGTTCTTTTACTTTCTGCCTGGTCACTGTTGCCGTAAAGATACTATAAATACTCTCTTGGCGTTTTGTTGACTTGTCCTTTTGTAAATCTAGCTTTTTGACATCTTTTTTGAAATCCTAAAATGTTCTCCTCTTTTAGCCTCTCCTCCCTCTCTCCCTTTGTAACTTTGTGTGGGTCCCTCCACAGTTGAGTTGAAAGCTGCTGGGGTCCGTGCTGGGGCTCCTCTCGGTTCCACTGTGCTGTTCTCATCGCACATCCAGAGTCTCCAGGGTGAGGCACGTTGGGCATGGTGGCTGAAAGCTCTTGCAAGTACAGAGGGGGGTCTCAAGAGACTGCGCTTCGGCAGCTGGGGTGGGTGGGCTAACGATCTGATGACTGTTTCCTGGAATTTACAGAGATGCCACAGTGTAACTGGAGCCAGACTAGGTTTAGGACTAGAAATCCTGAGTGTGAATCATTTTCTGAGGATTAGACTCCCCAGCAACCCTCTTCTTCCACCAAACTTTGGGAAGCGACATGAAGTATTTGTATATTTTCCCCAGTACAGATGGCATCATGGTTTTGTGTGTGTGTGTGTGCACATGCGTTAGGGGTGTGTATGTGTGTGTGTGTGTGTGTGTATACATGCATTAGGTTTCTTGCAGAAAGAGAGGCAGACAGAGAAGACAACATTGGGGCACCTTTTAATATGCCTGCCTCTGTGCTAAGGACTTGGCAGAGTATGCATTTTGGATACTATTAATGTTAACATTCATTCTTAATACTAGTTAGTTTAAAATCCACAGAAAACCTATATGGTAGATATAGTTTAGCCCCACTGTACGCATAAGAGAATTGTACACGTAAGTGGCTCAGAGTGGTTAAGCGATGTATTCAGTGACACATGCCTAATTCGAGGCAGGACTGGCCGAAATCTGAACCCAGGTCTGTTTGGCAGTTATGCTCAAGCCCTTTCCTGTTTGCTGGCTCTCTGCATTCTACATTCTGTCATTGCGTTGCAAACTGCTTAAGGAGGTTGTTTGGAGTACCACTTGAAAAACATTTTTTAATCTATAAATATGCTATTAAAACTAGTAAGGCTTCAGTAAGCTTTGGGGGATATAATATTAATATGTAAAAATAAAAACTCTCGCAGATACCAGTAATAATCAGTTAGAAATAGTAATTTCCAAAAGTTGCAATTTATAAATAGTCACAAAATATAAAGGTACGCAGGAATATATCAATATTAACAATACTAACTAAAGAATATTAACAAAAGATGTACAGGGTCATAGGGAAAATATATAAACACGTAAAACTGTGCTGTGACCCCAACAGCAGAAACTAAATGGAGTAATGTGTTTAGGGATAGGAAGACTCAATATCATCAATTTGTCTCTAATAGATAATAGACTTGATTTTAATAAAAATTCTAAGGGTTTAAAATAGACTTGACTAGCTCAATCTCAAACTGAAGTGGAGTCAAGAACGGCCAAATAATTTTTTAAAATAATAATAATTGTAGTAAATATAGAGGAGTCATCATTTAGAAATCAAGGCTTTTAGAAAGCTCGTGTGGGAGTAGATAAGCGGACCCATGGAAAGAGTAGAAAGCCAGGAAATAAGCCTCCTTGTTCATAGAAATTTGTTTTTTGAGAGCAGTGACATTACAGATCACTATGGGAAAAAGAAAAGATTCAACAGAAGATACTGAGAAAATGAATAATCCATATGGAAAAAAGTAAATTAGATCCCTACATCAGATCTTATGTAAGAATGAATTCCATGGTTTATAGACTTCATTAAGAATGGCAAGGCTTTAGTTGTTTAGGAAAAATACAGAATATGTACTTCTGATGGGTAAAAAATTCTTACATAAGAAACAAAACACAAACCATAGCAGAAATATTGATAAATTTGACTATAAAAAATTAGAAAACAACTGCATTAGAAAGGACATCAGGGGCCAAGTTCAAATAAATGACACGAGCAGAAGTAATTTATGGTTGGCCTCCAGAGTATTTCAGGAGTAAGAAAACTGACAAAGGAGATGAGCAGGAATTTTGTGGAAGAGGAAATCCAGCTGTCTCCAAATACATGAAATGATGCTTATGCTAATACCCAGACACCTGCAAAGGCAGACAGCCTGGTGTATCAGTTCTCACCCATCTGATGGGCAAGCATCTGCAAGTCTGGTGTTACCAAGTGTGGGTGAGGACGTGGGGCAGAGACGCTCACACACGTTGCTGGGGGCTGGTGAGGTTGCGGAGCTGCTTTCCCCTCTTCCGGTGACCATTTGGCCTCATCCGGTAAAGTGACAGAGGAGCGCATCACAGCACACGGCAGTCCCACTTCCCGAGTTCTAGCCCACACACGGAGAGGGCGCCCTCGGGACCATCTGATACGACACATACAGCAGAAAAATCAGAAAAGGAAGTTATGATGTAAGTAAAAATCTGCAACATTGAAGATGACAAACTAAATCTCCACACGTCGACCTGGACCAATCTTGAAAACGGGTTCCATGAACAAGAAGCGATAGACGATTCACGGCGCACCATGTGTACCATTCGTGTAACGTTTGTAAAAATCTCATAGTGTTGGAGCTCCCTTGTGGCACAGCAGGTGAGGGACCTGGTATTGTCACTGCAGCAGCTTGGGTTGCTGCTGTGGCACTTTTTTTTTCCTTTTTCTTTTTCTTTCTGTTTAGGGCTGCACCCAGGGTATATGGAAGTTCCCAGGCTAGGGGTCGAATTGGAGCTGCCGGTCTACACCACAGCCACAGCAGCACTGAATCTGAGCCACATCCCTGATCTATGCTGCAGCTCACGGCAACGCCGGATCCTTAATCCACTCAGCAAGGCCAGGGATTGAACCTGCATCCTCATGGATACTAGTCAGATTCTTAGCCTGCTGAGCCACAGTGGGAACTCCCGTGGTGTGGTTTAGATCCCCGGCCTGGGAATTTCCACGTACCGTGAGCACAGCCGCAAAGAATTCTCATGGTGTTATATATTATGCACACATTATGGTTGTGGGATCAAATTGTAAGACCACAAAGAAGAAAGGTATGTGCCAATTTCAGGGCGACAGCTTTCTTTGAGTTGGGGAGGAAAATAGGTTGAATGAAAAAGATGTCCTTCAAAGGATTTTGCTTGTTTTTAATAAAAAATTTACAGCAAAAAGAAAGAAAATGCATGTGGGGTGGCGGCCAGAGAGAATACCTGAGGACATGTTCACAAGGAAAGTCCTACGTAGCAGGTTGTCCAGCTTCAGCGTGCCTTAGGGTGGGCCGAGGTCTTAAGAACCACTCACCCCTTAGGGTCCAAGTAGAAAGAACGTGGTCTTTATGTCAACTTCTTACTTATTTCCCCCATTCTTTTCCGTTTTCCTTTGAATTTTTTCTCCCTTAAATTTCTTGCTTAAGTGGTGGGAGAGAAGCCTTCTGCCTTGGGATGTAAGTTTGAGGGCCTCTTCCACTCACCAGCCTCTATGCCAGGTACCTAGCAGAGAACTTGTTAAACGGAAATTCAGTGACTCCATAAGACACTGAAAACTGAAGCTGAAAGAGGTTAAGTGGTATATTCAAAGTTAAATGGTTAACCAGAGTCAGGAAGAGCCAAGATTTGAACCCAAGTCTGTCTGTTACATGCATCCTGTCATCTTGCCTGCCAGCTGTGTCTTGCCAATGGATTTATAAACTGCGCTGTAGACTAGCCTGCGGGTACTTATTACTTAAAGTATTCACATGGCACTTCATGTTTGCAGTGTGTTTTACAATCGTTTTTATTACTTATTCTTATTTTATAGCTGGTCTCCGTTTATAGCATGCTTTCTGCAACGACAGTTGTAAAGAGAAACCAACATGCAACCCATCTCTGCTTTGCTGACTAGAGGCATGTGAGCATCAGCCATCCTGGAAGCCCGTTGTCAGGCATACCTCTATTCTGCGCAAACCCAGCGATGCCCCCAGCCCAGGCCTATTGCCAATAGACAGGTCCTCACCACTCTTTTGAGATGGGGAGGAAAACCACAGTGTCGTCCTCGGTGCAAGCAGAGCTCATTCACTTTTTACCAAGTGTTGGGCAGGCGAGATGACTTAGACGGCTTTTAGTCCTCTGAGCGAGGGCCTTGTTTTCATTATAAAATGTTTTAACAGTGACTCTGGTCTCGCCTGGCATGACGGGAGGCAGAGGAAGGGGCCCACGTGATATCATGACTCAAAAGCCTCTCTCTCTCTCTCTCTCTTTTTTTTCTTTCTTTCTTTAAGAGCATTCCAGACCTCGCGCTTTCCTCACGGAGGTCAAGTTGAAGGACGCCATGATGTCACCCTCCGAGTAGCATCTTTAAATGGGACCCAAACACTAGACCATGGCCTTGTCCTTCTCTGAGAGAATTGACAGGTCCTGGCAGATGCCAGAGCCTTGCCCACAGTCACACTTGGCTTTTTGGGGAAGAAGGTGCTGCTTTCTCCTCAGGGTAGAAAGATGATGGAGGAGAGTAAGGGGTTATCCGTTTACTGCGATTTGGGGACCAACTTCCTCACCTCCTATGTCACTGTCTTCACCTGCGTCCTTATCACTGCTCACAGAGTCTATAGTTTGAAAAGTTAATTTGCCGTGTCTTGAGCTAAACCTTAAGTAGTAGTATCATTTTACAGGTTAGGTAAGAAAACTGATTTCCCAAGGTTATCAACACACACACACACACACACACACACACACGTGCAGTATTTTGGGTAGTGCATCATCTTAGGAATATTTACCTTCCTGTGGATGCTTTTATCATAAAGTGTTAACAAAAGATTTTAAATATCACACACATACACACAAAGACCCACGCATAGAAGAACACGTAGTGAACTCCCTGGGCTTTCCAGCTTCTAGAAGCTGCTGCATACCTTGGCTCATGGCCCCCGGCCAGCAACCACATCGCTGACCTCTGCTTCTGTCATCACATTTCCTTCTGTGAAAGACTCTCCTGCCTCCCTCTCTCCCTTGTAAGAACCCTTGTGATTGCATTGGGCCCACCTGGATAATCCAGGCAAATCTCATCTAAGATCCTTAACTTAATCACATCTGCAAAATCTCTTTTGCCAGATAAGGTAACATATTCACAGGTTGCAGGGATTAAGCAGTGAGCATCTTGGGAAGTGGGGGGGGGGGGCAGCGGGGGAGCATCGTTCTGCTTCCCACACCTGGTTTTCACATACCAATAAAACTCTCAGGAGACAACTCCACGGAACCTAAAGAGAGAGGGGTGGTACATTAATTATTAGAACATCTTCCAGTAAATCATAGTATTTCATTGTTGGGAGAAATTTTGCAGCCCACCCCTGGTTATAGAGACCGGGAGCCAGATCCAGCCGAGGAAGCCCACTGGGTGATGGTCACGTGGTGGCAGCGTGGCACCAGGACCCCACACCTCTAGCTTTTGTCCAGTTCTCTGTCCAGCATACCAGGAAGTGTTACATGAATTCTTAAGAGTTCAGTGAAAGATCGCTTATCTGTGTCAAGGAAACGGCCAAGAGAAACGGCCAAGGAAACAGCCACTTCTTAACAGTAGGAAAGCTTTGCAGAACTACATTATAAATCAGCTATACTTCAGTTTTTAAGAAGAAAGAAATCTTTGCAGAAAACTGCAGGCTCTTTAATTTGTTGTTCTGAGACAGAAAAACTATTCATAAAGTTTACGCCAAGAAATTATTTACATACTTTTTTTAATCAGAAAAGTTATCAAAGGGAGAAATCTCAGCAGATCCTGCAGAGATATGAAAAAGCCCTAAGAGAATACTATGGGCAATTACGTGCCAGCAAATTTGACAGCCTAGAAGAAACGGACAACTTTCTAAAGCCGCACACCATTCGCAGGATGATGGACCACTGCGGGTGTAAATTGGGCGGAAGGTGGTTAACAGGTGTCTCGCCTCCATCTCCCTCGTGGCCGTGCAGTTGGTTTTACCTCTGTTTGGAGAGGCAGCCAGGGCTGTTCTGCTGGAGAGGGAATTCAGGTCCCGTTGGCCCCACTGGCGAAGTTGGTATAAGCTCCTGACCGCTGTGTGTGCCACGGGCTTGCAGTGTTTCTTCCGCAGCGTTTTCCTCTCTTTACTCTGGCGGAAGTGTGAGCTTACCGGCCACCTGCCACGATAGCGTCAAATGGTCAAGTTTATCTATCATCGTCACGGCACTGTTGTGGACTCCTCCGACACGGCTTGTCCTAGAACATTTCTCAAAAGCCTGCTCCCTGCAGAAAACGTGGGACCTGAGAGAGAGAGAGAGACATCATTACCAAGGGGCACGGGTTTACTGAAGAGTAAACGCAGGGCCAGCGGGCATGGAAGGAGACGCTGAGACCCCACCTGGAAGCAGAGACATCAGCACACAGTTTTCTGTGTGGGCCAAGCCATGAGGACGCCACAGTCTGAGCGTTTCTTTCCTTACCCTAAATCGGACACTTTGGTGGTACTGGGGAGCGGTCGTCACAGATAATCGGGGGGGCCCAGGTGGTGCCGAAAGCCGATTGTCTCTCCTTCCCAGACAGCCCTGTGGAGAAGAGCCGCTTGTGCAGCAAGGACGAGTGTGTCCTCTCCTGCTTCCTCTGCCGTCGTGAGCGGCTCTCCTGCTGCCCGACTCCCACTCCTGCCACCTGGACGTGAGATTCCTGGGGCAGGCACTTGGCTTCACTTCTTTCTGGGAGGCCAGCGGTGGACTCAGTGGGATTGATTGCAGATATATCTGTATAGAATGATGACTTTTACTATATGGGGGAATTTTTTTTCTTTTGCTGCTTTCCTCTATTTCTGTTATTGAAATTAGTTAAAATGATCCTTGAGAACAGTCTAGGGTCATTTACTTATACACACGCGCACACATAGACGCACACATATGTACATGTGTATTTTAACCATTAGAATAGTAGAGTGTTGGACATGGTGCTGGGAGAGTTGGCTCTAGTTTCATTCTCCTGCTGAGGGTCGTGGGCACGTGCTTTCCCTGTCCAGGCCCAGGTTTCCAACTTAGCAGACACACTGAGTCTGTAGATAAATCCCTAAGAAGCTTGACGGATGGTTCTTAGGATTTTGGAGTCACAGTCTCTCCTGGGAAACATTTCTGAGCCCTCTCTCTAAGAATATAACCTGGACTCTTTGGACTATATGCTCTTAAAAATCTTATTTCAGTCTGACAGCTTACTGTCATGCCAGATGCAAAGCTCTAGGTTAGTTACTTTCTTGTTTCCTCTCGTTTACTGTGCATAAGAAACTTAGAAACCATGTATCATGATTTCCTTTATTACCTTTATTTTTGGAGAAAAGAAAGCTAGAGGCTTGGCCAGCTAGTTGGGGGTAGAGCTAGACCCAGGAACTGTCTGCCTGGAAGCTGCTGTGTGCAAGGCAATGTGGTAGCTTGTTGGGGGCTCGGAGGATAAACCTGAAGCCCAGGAAACTGAACCAAGTTACATTAAGGTACACCCCCCCCCAAAAAAAGAGAACACGGTATAAACACTCTTTTATCTATTTTAATAATTTCAGCAAAAAATTAGATTCATGGATGACATTAGAACTCAGTTTGTTTTTACAACTCTTCAATCATTGAGCCAACATCTGACAGCCAGGTTACCCAAGGCTTGCTGGACACTTCAAATAGCATTTTCAGGGATGTTTTCCCACAATGATAATACAGATTGATGGATTTTCATGACATATATAACAAACAAAAAGGGAATGGAATCAATGCAATAAAATTGTCATCCTTCCCAACATTTTTTTCTGCAGAGATACACCCTGGCTTGCGCTTATGCAATCCCATATTTTAGAGCAATTTAAAATCAAAATAGCAACACATTTCCTAGGCAATCCCATCAAATAAGAGATGAGCAGGGTCACGGAAGAAAGGTTCTTACCCTGTAGTGAAACAAAATCTTTGTTTGAATTTTCACTCAATTTTATGTTGCTCTTTGAAAAGTTACTAAAACTTGTGATAACTAAAACATTTCCAGATGTCTGAATTCTTTTCTATTTGCATGTTTCCCTACCGGGGGGCGGGGGGGAGGAATGGAAGGATCAGAAGCAGTGGCCAAAGGGAGAGGTAATTTCGGGAGGCTCCCTTTGGTGGAGAGGGTGCGTAGACAGAGACAGTTCCCTTCTAGTCTTGCTGCTGCTGAGCATCCCCAGGGACTTGTTTTGTTGTTGCTGTTCTTGTTCCTTCTTTCCTTTTTATTTTTTATTTTTTGTTTGTTGCAGAAGGTCTGTCTGGTTTATCCTAAAGGATGGTGGTGACCTAAGAACTCTAACAGCTGGGAGTATTCCTAGGAGACCTGAGACTTGAAGGCAGGGCTTATTAAATCAGAGGCTTGGCCTCCTCAACTACCTTCCCATGTCCCTTTGCTCATTTGCTTCCTGACACCTCACTCTGTAAATTCCCAGTTAATTACATGCAGAATCCTGAACCATCACCAAATTTGAAGTTAGGATGCACAAAGCTAGGATGTGATGAGAAACAGATGCCCAAATGACCACGCCATTAGCAACAGTTAAAATCTGCAGAATGGGTGTTTTAACCAAAGACTTCCTATAACCGTGGTTTCTCTATTTGGATTTGATGCTGCAGAAAAATAGTTCTACTTGAATTTAGACAACTAAGAGGCTAAACTAGAGGGAGATCACAGAAGCAAAAGATCTAGATACTTCGAGAAGATAAGGATACTTAGAACCAGAAGAGACCCTGGGTCATTTTGTAATATAACGAGATGCCTTTCATCTCCATCATAAAGGAGCTTGGATGCTCTCCCTGCACCTACAATACTGTGTCATCTCAAGACCATGCAGGGGCGTTCCTGTGGTAGCACAGTGGGTTAAGGATCCAGCGTTGCCTCTGCAATGACTTGGGCCTCTGCTGAGGTATGAGTTCGACCCCTGACCCAGTGCAGTGAGTTAAGGATCCAGTTTTGTCAGCTCATATTCTGTCCCTGGCCTGGGAATTTCCACATGTGCGAGTGCAGCCAAAGATAAAATAAAATAAAGATGGTGTGGGGACACAGTTTGAGAAAGAAAAGGAATGACTGATTCATTTTCCCCAGTTCTAGTAGGACAGAGACAATAGAAGAAACTGTGCTGAGCCATCAAACGGAAAAGAAAGGAGAAGGAAAGGATCGGAGAGGGAGCTGCAGTGTGACGCCTCCCGCGTGACTCCTACCTGGCAGATAAAGCTGATGGCTGACAGGCGCCTTCAGTCACAGCAGGTGTCTTCTTTGCCACATTTCCAGGTATTTTTAGTCATATCACTATAATACAGTGATTTAGTGGGGGGGTTGGCATGTTGATATAAACATGATTCTTGGTGTCTCAGATTTTCTCAGAATTCCAAACCAGTGGTAGGTGCAATGAATGGGTTTTCTATACACAGGTCAAGGGACATGCAGCATGAAATACGGATACGTGTATGTTAACGGTTCTCCGTTTATACTCTCCTTTTCAGGAAGTTTCTTTGTGGCATTCATTATATGAAATGATGAAAATGAATTATATGAATTATATGAATATGAATTATATGAATTATATATATGAATTATATATATGAATTATATATATGAATTATATATATGAATAATATGAATTATATGAATTATATGAAATGATGAAAATGATGAAAAGCTAAAAGAAGGCAAAAGTAAGATCTTAGAAAATATTTGACTTATATACCTTCTATGTCTATTTTAATTGAAGTATAGTTGGTTGCAATGCTTTTTTTTTTTTTTTGAACTGCCCTGTTTTATTTTTTTTAATTTATTTTTTTCCCCCGCTGTACAGCATGGGGATCAAGTTCCTCTTACATGTATACATTTTCTTTCCCACCCTTTGTTCTGTTGCAATATGAGTATTTAGACATAGTTCTCACTGCTACTCAGCAGGATCTCCTTGTAAATCTATTCTAAGTTGTATCTGATAAGCCCAAACTCCCAATCCCTCCCACTCCCTCCCTCTCCCGTCGGGTAGCCACAAGTCTCTTCTCCAAGTCCATGATTTTCTTTCCTGAGGAGATGTTCATTTGTGCTGGATATTAGATTCCAGTTATAAGTGATATCATATGGTATTTGTCTTTGTCTTTCTGACTCATTTCACTCAGTATGAGAGTCTCTAGTTCCATCCATGTTGCTGCAAATGGCATTATGTCATTCTTTTTTAATGGCTGAGTAGTATTCCACTGTGTATATATACCACATCTTCCTAATCCAGTCATCTGTTGGTGAACATTTGGGTTGTTGGTTGCAATGCTTTAATCGTCTCAGGTATACGGCAAAGTGATTTCATGTATTTTTACGTGCATTCAAGCAGCACTGAAAAGCAGGTGTATTTCTGTGCGTTGCCGAGGATACAAAAGTAGATAAGAGGCCATTCCTGCCCTCAGAGCACATTCACAATCAGTCTGGTAAGTGGACCCCTTAACCAGGCCCACTGCCGCACTGGGGGTTTGTGAAGAGTCAGTGTGAGCAGAGATGCATGACTTCACCCCGCCTAGGGGAAAAGAGGTAGAAATACAAGCACAACTGGCTAGAATGTGTAACACAAAAATAAGGCATCATTGAATAGCTACAGAACATCTAGGAATTAACCTACCAAAATTTACTTGAGTCCTTTATGGAGAAATTTACATAAGTCTATTAGCAGATCTCAAAGAAACTTCAGATGAATATTTATGAATAGGAGACCTTAACATTGGAAGAATTCAATTGAAAGCCACCAAATTAATCCATAAATTTAGTGACATTGCAAGCACAGCTCTCGTAGGATATCGGGGATATAGAGGGAGGGTTTGACAAGCTCGTTTAAAATTTTATGTGAGAGCATAAGATCTGTGTTACCTCCCTCCAGATATTAAGATACACTGTAATGTCAGAGCCATAAATAAAAGATGTGACTTCGGCCGTGGTGCACACATAGAGGCCGCCGGGTCTGTAATTAAGTTACCAAATAGGCTGAACTTGGTAGACCGCCATCAGGAAACGGCTGTGTGTCTCTCCCACCCCTGCTTTCAAACCAGTCGTCTTCCATCCTGGCCCCTTGATGACATCACAGACAGATCCCCTCTTTCTGGTTATTTTCAGCCCTTATTCTGACATAAAAAAGGTGTATCTGGAGTTCCCGTCGTGGCGCAGCAGAAACAAATCTGACTGAGAACCATAGATTTCAGGTTCAGTCCCGGGCCTTGCTCAGTGGGTTAAGGATCTGGCATTGCCGTGTGCTGTGGTGTAGGTTGCAGAAAGGGCTCGGATCTGATGTGGTTGTGGCTGTGGTGTGCGCCAGCAGCTATAGCTCCAATTCGGCCCCTAGCCTGGGAATCTCCATATGCTGTGGGTGCGGCCTAAAAAGCAAAAAGAAGGAAAAAAGTTATATCTATCATGGTGTATCTGAATTAAAATGTCTGTTTTTTATCTAATTAGCTGTTCTTCCCTTTCCATCTAGTTCAGGTCTGACAGACTCAGGGCTGCGAACTCACATGACTCCAGGAAAAGTTCACGGGTCTGTGTGTGAGTGTGGACGGTTCTCCCCAAAGCCTGGATGCAGGAATGGTCGTGTACGAGGTACAGCAGGAGAGGGTGGACACAGCACCTCGGAACCAGCTTGAAAACACAGTCATCAGTGACAAGGTACAAAACTGATTTGGATTTGGAGTTCCCTCGTGGCTCAGCGGGTTAAGCATCCAGCAGTGGCTCTGCTGTGGCTCTGGTTACAGCTGTGGCACGGCCTGATCCCTGGCCCAGGAACTTCTGCATGCTGTGGGTGTGGCTAAAAAATTCAAAATAGACTTAAATTTGCTAAGACCAGGTATGGACATTAACAGTTTGTTCGCGAGAAAGAACGCACACATGTGTTTGAAGGATGGAATGCACCAGAGAGGGTGTGTGAGCAAGGCCGGGGGTGGGGGGCCTGTGTGGCTGAGGAATAGAAAGGAGAAGTTACAAGTAAAGCAAAGGCGCCTTTGCGCGGAGGGCCCTGGTGGTGCGCCTCGAAGTGAAGTGAGGAGCGCGGCAAGCTCATCTCTGGGAGGCAGAGGTGGAGCCCGAGCTGAACCGTGCAGACGAAGGGGAAAGCGGGATCCTTGCTGGGGGAAGGCGCGCTGGGGCCCAGGGAATGGCATCGCGGGATGCCCGGTGCCACGTGGCGACGCCCAGAAGGAACCCACGGGGGTTGGGGGAAGAGGCGGACTGGGCGGTGTGCAAGAGTAAGTGGTCCCTCCGTGCCGGTCACAGCTTCCCACGCGGGAGAGGCACCTGTGTGCCCAGCTTCTGGTTTCCGGGGAGAGGGGGTCGAGCCCCACAGGATGAGCGCATCAGGCGGCAGAGGGCACTGGCCGCTTCTCCATGCGTGCCCACCTCTGGCCACTGTCAAAGAGATCTCTGGCCTCCCATCTCTGGGTCTGCAGCCAGGAAATGTCCGGGAAGCTTATTTGAAAAGTTCTAAAGCTTGGACACAACCCCAGAGATTCTAATTTGAATCTTGCAAGTGGGGCAGCCCAGGTACCTACTGTCGCTCCATAGAATTTCAGTGCTTTGTTCGTTTTCCAGAAGAACATCCGTAAGTGTATATGTATATATACATGCGGGTATTTGCTGTTTAAGAACACAAATGGTATTTGCAATTTACAATATCTAGTTGTTACGTCAGTTATTTAGCCCTCAGAAAGCCGTCTTTGTATATGCTCAAGAACCTAAAATGAATATTAACCGTACAAGCGCCGTGGACCAGGAAAGTGTCCTGAGCCACTTGCCTTGTGGTTTTCTGTAGAGTACATGGTGACTATCAACTGTGTTTCAAACTTACTTGTCCTCCCGACCCCCCTCTTATTTTCCTGGATGTTTCATGGGTTCTGGTCCTTTGAGTACCCTTTGGGAAATATTGGATCTCATGAGGTTTCCCAAGCTCTTCCTGAAAAAAACCTCCTTTTTTTTTCTTCCCCCTACCTTAACTCTTTGCCAAGTATTCTACCATGCCAGAACACATCCAGCCTCTTAAGTGGTCCTGCTTTCTCTGACCTCCCTCTGCCCTTGGATAATGATGCCTGTTCTTCACGTGCTAGTCTATTTTTCAAACCACTGCTACCCTCTCTCCCTTCAACCCCCCACCCCCACCCTGTCCCCTGCCAGGCTGATTTGGGGGCTTCTTTGAGTCTCCTGTACCCTATCCTCGCACAGCTCCTATTACTGGTATTTACATGATCCTGGCTCCCTGAATAGTTCAGTTATAGAGCAAGATACAATTAATTTCAAAACAATTTGCAACAAATTGCAGAGATGCCTCCATGTGCACATTGGTTAAGGCTGTAGAATAAATGTTGAGATCATGAACAAGGGGTAGGGCTAGTTTGAGAGGTTTAACAACAGGGCGTACCCGTTGTGACTTAGTGGGCTACAGACCCAGCATCTCCAAGGATGCAGGTTTAATCCCGGGCCTCTCTCAGTGGGTTAAGGATCTGGCGTTGCCACAAGTTGCAGTGTAGGTTGCAGATGCAGCTCGGATCCAGTGTTGCTGTGGTGAGGCCGCAGCTGCAGCTCCAATTCAACCCCTGGCCAGGGAACTTCCATATGCCACAGATTAGCCATAAAAAGAAAAGAAAAGGAAAAGGTTTAATAACCGAAGCGGTTTGACCGCATTCTTAAGACAGCCACCACAGCACCTCAGCACAGAGCAGCCTGGAACGTCAAGAGGCTCGCTGGCTCAGGAGCAAGTCATGGGTGCCGCCGTTCCCTGCTGCCAACCAGCTGAATGAACTTGAATCAGCCGTTGACCTCTGTGGGCCGGAAAGACTCCGCAACACGCCTTCCTCTCCTCCACTTCAGTGACTCCTCAGTGTTCCGAGTCCTCAGACCCTTTGTGGTTTCGTGGACCATTTTAAAAAATTGGAGGAACTGATTTGAGGACGACAGCTTTATCTTTGGTCAAGGAAGAACATGAACAAAATTATCATCTGGGAATTCCTGTTGTGGCTCAGCGGATTATAAACCCAACTAGTATCCATGAGGATGTGGGTTTGATCCCTGGCGTCGCTCGGTGGGTTGGGGATTTGGCATTGCCCTGCGCTGTGGGGTAGGTCACAGATGCAGCTCAGATCTGGCGTTGCTGTGGCTGTGGTGTAGGCCCGTGGCTACAGCTCCGATTTGACCCCTGGCCTGGGAACTTCCACATGCCACAGGTGAGGCCCCAACAAGCAAAAGAATACAAAAATTATTATCTATGGCATTAATATTTTATTAAAGAAAACATATTTTAACATCCCCCCCAAAATAAGTGTGAAAACTTATTTTATAATAAAAGGACCTATGTAGGTATGTAGAGAAATACAGATAAAGCTCCTTATATACGATTCTGTTTTTTCTAAGTTTGCTGCACTGCAGGGGAAACTCTTTCCAGCAGAGGATGAAAAGGTGCTGAGAAGGTGATAGTGGCCGTAGGGATGGGAGGCAGGCCCCAAGGCCCAGAGTCAAGGGCCGGGAAAGGGTCAGAGTCCTTATTTGCTGACCCCAGTGGGAGATTCGCGTCTTTGTGGCCTGGAGGCACTAATCAGGTGAACTGGAAGAGTTTTCTAAACATCGTGATGAAGCCAGGAAACATGTTTCTACTCGTTTCAAGCTTCTCCTATGAGTTTAATACATTTATTTACAAAACCTTTAGGTAACGCTTTGTAGTATTTTCCTCGGCATCTTCTAAAATACGCCGTCGCTGCTGAGTCGGGGCGCAGTGGTGATTTGCACCAGTGTGATGGTCTCTTTTGAGACCTGATATCCGTGGCATATACATCTTGTTCTGCTTTGTCCTTCGTGGTTGCTGTTACTGTATATACATCCCACATGGGAGTTAGGGAGATTGCGGGCAGATGAATAAAGGAAAAAGCATTCAGACTAATCTCACGGGATAACATTGTGAAGGAGTGAATCACAAGAGATTTGAAAGGTTTCCCTGGTTTTGGAGAAGAACCAAATCTGAGGGTGGGAGGGGGGTGGATCTTCACATTCTTTGGTTCCCACAAAATTTTAAGGCTCTTGGCTTTCCCTCGAAAATTTTATACAGTCGATGAAGATTAGAAAGTCGATTTTTTTTTTTTTGTATATACAAAAACACAGTCTTGATTTGGGGAGTTGAGTGGATAACTTGATTTTGAACTTGTTTACTGCTGGAAAATAATGGCTTCCTGTTTTTGACAAGGGAGCAACATCAAAAAAGGTTTACAAATGAAAATTAAAAGGTTTCTTGGACAGCACACACACTAGCAGTATTTAGGAAATGGGTCCTAAGTGAATCTGAAAACAGAATAACTGCCCCCTGAAAGGCACACGGGCTTGGTAACTAATGTGAAAATTGTTTAATAAATGGCAATTTGGTCTAAATGCAGCCTTCTAATGAAGGGGAGGAACGTCCCGTAATAGCCAGCTCTGTTCATTCTGTTTCAGCTTCCAGGGTAAATACGAAGGATGAGGACAGATTGTTTCTTCAGGACGGTCTTGACAAAAAGTTATGGCCTCTCTAATTTAGAGGGAAGATAAATGCTAATTTTGGCTTCAATTTCAGTGTTTTATGCATCTTTGTATACAACTCGGTTACGAAACGGGGGTCTGCAGTGGGCTAGGTTCTGAGGCTGCGGAGATGGACAGGGTCCCGTCTGTCGGCCCACCCCCTCTTGAGGATCATGGCCTAAGCAGCCACCTTTCTCTGTAAAGGCCCGGATACAGGAAATAGTTTAGACTTGAGAGCCTTAAGCTTTTTGTTGCCACCACTCAACTCTGTGGTATACTGTGAAACCGGCTATCACGTGTTGTACAAGCGAACGGGCATGGCTTGTTCCAATAAAACTTTATTTCCAGAAACAGGCAGCAGAGAGGGTTTAGCCCCTGAGCCGTAGTTTGGTAACTCCTGGACTAGAGACAGAGATAGCTTATAGGAAGAGGTAATTATAACACAGGGTAAGATGTTTTATAATTAAGCCCCTCTGTGAACCCAAAGGAGTCAGGTCCGTCTGGGAGAAGGTGGAACGTGCGTATTCAAAAGGAAATGACATCAAGCCGGGCTTGGAATGATGGACAGGACTGGGCCAGTGAACGCATGACTGCTGGCTTCCCTTCTCAGCAGAAAACGCTCTCAAGTTCTTTTCATAACAAAGGATTTTAATATAAATTTCATTGCAGAAGTATTTCATAAGGAATACGGTTTACTTGATCAAATATCAATAAGCCAGTAAACAAAAACCTGATAAATAATTTCCAAACTAAGTTTAAAGGGCCGTCGTCTTGTATGATCATCAGTAAACATTCCGAAATCGCAAATGTTTCATTTGATTCAAGAAGAAGGAGAATTTAATATCTGATCATTTAAATAAGGGTTCAGATGGCCTTCTATGCATGATGAAATGGCCAAATTTTCCATTTTGACATATGCATTTGTTACATGGCAGTGACAGATTACCATAGACTTGATACTTTAAAACAATGTGTGCTTATTATCTCAAAACACACACGGGTCCGTCGTGTGGCCAAGGCCCAGCTGGATCCATTGCTCGGGCCTCACGAGACTCTGCACCCAAGAAGTGCACGATGTCGCTGTCTCTTCTGGAAGCTCAGCCCGGGAGAATTCACACTCAGCCCGTGATTTCCCTGTGGCCACAGGATTGAGGGCCCTGGCTTTTTCGTGGGTTATTGGCCAAAGGCTGCCTTCAGCTCCTAGCAACCAGTAGAATTCCTAGCAGCCCCTTACACTCTGTTGCTCCCTGGGTTTCTCCAGCCCAGCCTCTCCCTTCATCAAACCCACAGGAAAGTCTAGCTCCAGTCTGTTCAGACAGATCCTTATAGAGCATAACCTAACCATGGCAGTGATAGCTCCTCACCTGGCTATGTTTTATTGGATAGAAGCCGGGTTGTGCCCTTTCCAGAGGAGGGAATTAAAATGAAACACTAGGAGGTGGAGACAACGTCGGGCGGGGGGGCGGGGGGTGCTATGGGAGGCACCTTAGGGTCTGTCTGCCACAGGGTCTGTCTGCCTATTTTTCTGCATGTGCTGTGTTTGGTTTTCCTTGTGAACAGAGACTTCCTTTATGAGCAAGTAGAGCCAGTAACTGTGGAAGGATTGAAAATAACCCACCCTGTGTGCCAGACTCCAAAATGTGGCATTTCCCCTTTATAAGAGAGGTTATTGTGGAGTTCCCTTGTGGAGCAGCAGGTTAAGGATTCAGCATTGTCAGTGCAATGGCTCGGGTCACTGCTGTCACACGGGTTCAGTCCCTGGCCCGGGAACTTGCATATGCTGTGGGCACAGCCCCCCCCCCCCCCAAAAAAAAAGAGAGAAAGAGAGATTGTTGGAATGCATAAAGGTAGAGTAAATTATGGACGATACTGTGGTCACTAAGAGCTCAGCTGGGAACCGGTCTGGGTAACTTCAAAGCCTCTTCTTTTAATCAGCACGACCGGGCGTGCCCCCGACGAGCAGGGCGAAGCCCTCTGCGGACGAGCTCCCATCACTACGGTCTTAAGCGACAGGTTTGCCTTTGCTCAGTGCTGTGCTCAGAGGCATCCTCACTCGCAAAGACCTGAGGAGCGGCTGTGGAAAGGCCGAGAAAAATGCGTTCTTATCCTGTGTATGCAAAGGACGAAGAGCGTCGTCTGTGCCGACTGAAGCCGGAAGCTGAAGACTGAACCTCTCCTCGCGTTTTCCACCTCCAGAGAGAAGTGTGCCAGTGCGGGAGGTCGTAAAGGTTTGAATTCATCCTGCTCGCATGACTCGTCCCTCTTTTGAGGAAAAAAAAAAGTGGCTTCACTTGGGAGGATCTGAGAGGATACTGCGTTACATCCGCCAGGAGAGACGAAGCCTTCCTGTGGTGTCGAACTCCCAAGGCCCCAGGACTCGCAGCGCAAGGCATCCTTCCTGCTCACACTACCTGTTCCTTGAGGGTCTTCTCCTCTTCCTTGTCCTTCTCACTGCCAGCCGCTCCAGACTGGTAGAGAAGCTACTGTCTAGAAGACCGCTTGCTCCGTGGCAGAGGGAAAGAAAGCTCCCGAAGGTCTCCACTGGCAGGGAACTGTTCGCCAGGAAGGGACACATGTCCTTGATGCTTGTGACGCATTAGTCAAAACTAGTCACTTGCCCCCACCGTCTACCACAAGACCAGAAGGTGCACAGCTGTCCTGGGTCCAGAGGCACAAAATGACCAACCGTGTATCCGTCCAGAGTCTCTGCCTTCCAAGTCAGAGATTTAGATGCCAGATGCCCCGACCTGTGATTTTACGGATAAAGAAACTAAGGCACGGGCAGATGATGAAATAGGAACGAAGTGCTGATTCTCAAGTCTTTTCTTGTTATTAAATCAAGAGTTTAAAACACCCATAGGTTCTGCAAATTAATCCAGTTGATTGGAGGGTTTTTTTGGGGAGTGGGGGGAGTTGTTTGGTTTTGATAGCCGTAGAGGCAGTAATCCGAATTCAGATTTTAGGGCAAACACATGGGATCAGAAACAATGAAGAGAAAATGCCTGGGATGACTTGGGAGTTGAAACGTCTGCTCACAAAAGCCAGCCCAGCATGTTCACAAAGAGCGAGGGTAAAACGTTCCCGTCCAGGTCCGAGAAGGACTCCAGACGCGTGTGTCCACGTTGAGAGGGGAGGCAGTGTTGGCGTTCGTTAGCCCAGACTCTCAGATGGCTTTTGAAATGGAGCTTTTAAATCCCACTGGGTAATAACCACAGAGTGAGTCTGAGAGCAAAGCCTATCCCCGTAATAAAACTTTATGTATGAGTATTTTAATGAATTGTCTCAGTCTACAGAACTTCCAAAGAGAGTGAAGTTGGTGGTTGCAAACAGAAGAGGCTTCAAGTCCTTGCTAAGAAACTCTATCCTAACAACTGATACAGGAATTAAAATGAAGAAAGGGACCTGTCTTATGCACTAGCGTTGTTGGAAGCCCTTCTTTTCGACACTACATTTTAGAATTGCCAGGCATCTGTCTGTTGCTAGAATACCTACACACTTCGTGGAAGCTTTATTTGAGAATGCTGTGTACCTTGTCTAAAGGGCCAGCTGGGATGCCAGAAATAGTATCGGCTCTATTTATGTCTTTGGAGTAATTACAGTGGAATTTAAAGACTTAGTTTATAGATCCAAGAAGAAGACCTTCTGTGTACACTAAAGGGATGAATCCTTTCCAGACGACTTCTCGTTTGGCTGAAGGAGAGCTTGAGGAAGCATTTCGTAACGTCAGCCAAAGTCGTTTTTAGCAAGACCTGGGTGGGATTCTTGCTGTTGATATCCAAATTTAAAAAAGCCTTGATTTTAATCTATCCAAGGTTACTTTGTTGTAGTTATGAAACCATGAATCAATTTTAAAGCTTTCAGGGATGAAAGGAGATATTGAGACAAGTGCCTGCTATCTTTTGTTGAATGGGGGGAGAAGATGTGAACCAATTTCCTGATGGCTTTGCCTGGTGGACTTGACTTTTGTTTAGCTAATGTCTTGTTGGAATGCATCTCTGTTTTTTCCTATTCATGCCCTGCCTCTCACCAAAGGCCAGCGTGTGTATGTGTTCAAGGAGAAAGATGCAGTGTGTGTGGTCAGCGTGCTTGCCTTCTGCTTACTGGGTGTGAGCTGGATTCTGCTCAGAGAGGAGATGCTAAATCCTGATGGAGATGATGATGGCCCTTGAGGGTGATGACATGACCGTGAGCTTTCTGGACACAGAAGGAAAGAGTGCTTATTTGTAGAGTCTTATGCTGCCCTCTTCCCCAGTGTTTTCAACCAAGAGAATAAAAATTCAGTCTGAATGTGTCCTAGCGGACAACCAACCTTTGAGAGAAATCATTTTCATCAGCCTCCAGAAAAATCAAGAAAAGCGTTACTGACTGTGCAGTCTGTTCATCCTCTTAAACGTTCAGGTCCGTTCAATGGATGCTCTTCTCAGCAGAAGCAGTAATAACAGTGATTTAAACATACTTCTTTGCTTACGTGGTGTCAGACGCCTTGTCTGATCCTAGCGGCTGCAGTGGTGAGTAAGCTGCGTGTAGTCTGTCCCCATGCATCACATTGTGGACTGTCCCAAACTTTGTCTGATCCTTAAAACTTTGATCCTGGTGTGATAGCCCCATTTTCGAGATGGAGAAACTGTAAGTCGAAGAGGTTGAGTATCTTTCCTCAGGCCACAAAGCAAGCAAGTAGTCAAGGTTCAAGTCCAGGGCTCTCTAACTGCCTAGTCATCCTGTACTTTTTTTCCAACAGACTTTCCTTGAAACATAGAATCAAATGGATTTGGGTATATTCCAGCTAATGATCGTAGCCTGTTGCGTGGACATTGAAGGCTCCACATTCACTGTGCTGGTTCGTTCTGCTGTTGATCTGGTGAAGCTGGATCCCTTTCTCTTTACTGTCCTGGGTTAGAGGTGCCGGAAGAGAGGCTTCTATGAAATTTGGGAAGCATGCGTGAAGCAGAGGCCGCCACACTCTGAGGACTTTTCATGGTGAGATGTGGTGAAGGGCTGTGCAGAGAGGGGCCCAGGGGTCCTGCTTGAGCTTCTGTTCCTCCACGCCATGGGCCGATCTCCCTCCAGACGTCAGACCCAGGCCCTGTGTGATCCTGGCCTGCTGACTTATGGGGTGGAAGCTCCACAGAGATCTTGGCTTCCTAGGCCTTTCTCGGTGAGCCGTCCTTTGCTTTGTAAAGAATGTCTTTCGCCTCTCGGATTTCCCTGTGAGATCCTCTTGTCTCCTCAAGCCAGGGCTTCCCGGGATGCCCCGGTAGCCCTTCTCTGTCTTCTTCTCCCAGCTCCTCCCACAGCTATCTAAGGTCCACTTCCTCTAAAACCCCTTATCACGGGACATTCAGAATGGTTCTTCTTCCCTATGGAATCCTGACAGTATATCCATCTGTTCACCTGTTGGGAAAACCCAGTGTTAGCAGGGAAAAAACCCTGCCCTGACTCACAAATACTGTCTCCGCTCAGCTTCATTTCAAGACGGCCCATCCTGGCTCCAGGAAGTCCTGGTGCCACATCAGTTTTCTCGAAAGGATGTCCCATCTCTTGTCAGCACAGACGATCACAAGCCTGTCATTAATAAGGAACAAAAGCCCGAACTCTTTACCCGATGGTCCTCCTCTCACCGGTTTGCTGCCCGGCTTTTATTCAAAGCTCTGCTAAGAGAACTTCACTCGTGGAGGTTCGCCTTCCTATGAGGAGTGTTAGGTTGAAGGTTTCAGTTCACAGAGAATTGAGTTGGTCTGACTCCTCGAGGTGGCAAATACGCATGGATGTGTTACTGATGATTAGAAATGGAGAGATTTTACTTAAAGGTCCGCTTTTCCAATTTCTTTTTTAAAAATAGAAAGCTCCTGTGTTATGGGGCCCATGTCCCTAAGTTGCAGTATACACTTCAGTTTTGTTATGTGTTTGCCCTCTTAGGCATCTGAATTGGTGACCCCTTGGATGGTTTTGGTTTCACCACTGGAACAAGGGTCATTAACCTTTGCATGGAGATGTGCTGCAAGAAGAAGCTATGAAAAATCCCCACGGATGTTTTTCCGAAGGTGTAGAGGATGTGGTGACCTTACAGCTAATTTCCAGGGGTCAGATTTGGAACAGATTTGGTGTGCAGTTTGAGTTTCACGTCAAACGCATGTTCCATCTTCTCTAAGTTTTGTCCGCCTCTGACAATGAGGTGAGAGACCAGTGGGAGTTCCCACTGGCTTTCCAAAGGCCCGCACTGCAATTACGGGGCTCAGCAGCTTGCCGGCACAGCCAGCCCGAGTTTGGCCGGTGCGGCGGTCGGAGCACTGCACAGCCCGCCTCCCTGTTGGTCTAGCCTGGTCCGCCTTGCAGGTTGAAGTCCCAGGCTTGGCTGCAGGGCTGGAGTGTTTGCTCCCATAAATGTAGGATTTGCAGCACTGTTGACTTTTGTTTAGCTTTCCTGTTTGTCATATCTCGCAATGCTTCCTTTCGGTTCAGAATATTTGGCAACTTTGTGGAAACAGGCTGGCTGCCTTAAATCAAGAATTTAAAAGTTTAATTTAGGTTGATTATTCTCTAAAGAAAAAAGGGAGATGCTTTTCAGCATAAATTTTCACTTCCTCATTGTAGATCTTTTTATCAGCTGATTGAGTTAATAGCGTTCTCTCAAGAACACGACATCTTAAGTATCTGTAGAAGTGGTTGTATGTACAGAATACATCTAAAGGGTCTGGCAGAAAGTTAGGACACAAATACTGGCCATCGTTATTATTGTATGTACAATTTAAATTATGTAAGTGATTATATATCCTGTTTTGCTTTGGCTTCCAGGAAGCTCCAAGGCAAATTTATGGCTGATTTATAATTACCTTGTAGAAAATGCATTTATGCCTAATTACTGTATGTTTTTGTAGTTACCCATGCGATTTTTCTGTAACTACTCCTGGGTTCTGATTATTTCTCTCTATTTTTTTTTTTTTGTATTTATAATCCATTGTCAAAAGATAGAGATAAATGGAGTGATACACATTTTTATTATGTAAAACCAGGATGAGAGCTGCAGTCTCCTAATAGGTATGTTTATCCTTAATGTATGAAAAACTGCAGTTCACTTTACAATTAGAATCACAGCATTTTTTCCTACAATCCAGATTTAATTCTACTATTAGAAGAAATTATCTCCTGAAAGATAAAATCTAAACAGCTTAGCCTGGCCCTGAAACCTTCCTCAGAGTGACTTTGATCTGTTTCATCTGTTGTATGTCTCCCCCGACCAAACTTCCGCGCTGCCCAGGTTGGCCTGATAAGGTTCGGCTCCTCTGCCTCTCTCTCAGCGAAGCACAGGGAACACAGTTGGCAAAAGGAAGAAGAGCTCAGGGGATTCACCATGACTAACAGCCCTCCTGAGTTTTCATGCCACTGGTATGTAGAGGGCTTTGATTCTTCTTGTTTTAGACACCATTTAGGGGCAAACTTGAGCAATGGGAGCCTTTTTTTCCAAATAAAAAAAAGAGAGAGAGAAAGTTTGAAAACTGCAAAAAAGATTGAACTCATTTTGGCTCTGTTTCTCATAAACAGCGCAAAGCCTACTCAAGCTCTCTGCTGACCCAGGAGCACATCTGCGTGGGAGTGTTTTGTTTTTCTTTTTACAGTAAGGTTAATTTCCAAGCCTGGTGACTTTATGGCCTTCCAGTATGCATGATTTTTACCTCTGCAGAATCTTGGTGACCAGACAAGTCGTCCTTCCTTCACGCAGTCACTCATCTAAGTCAGTAAATATTTCTTAGGTCTTTCTTATGTGCCAGGCGCAAAGATAGAGGGAAAAACAGATAGACAAGTACTCGCCTTCTTTAGGAGGCTGGGAAAAGTAAAACCTAAAACCAAGCCCTTAAAAAAATTAAAATTACAAGTTCAAACATTCATAAGGACTACGTAGACATTTCTATCAGAGGGTAACTATTATATAAACGTGTCAATGTAAAAGTAAGGCTGTGAGGAGGATTAAGGAATGAGCATCCTGGGACCACGTGAGGTCAGGAGGGCTTGTCTCAGGAAATAACATTTTGAAAGAAGAAAGGGGGAAAAAAATCAACAAAAGGAAATAGTTCCCCAAATTTGAGCACATTTTCTGAAGTTGAGAAGTTTTTGTAAAGGAGTGCCTTGGAGTTCCCTGGTAGCCTAGTGGTTAAGAATTTGGTGTTGTCACTGCTGTGGCTCAGGTTTGATCTCTGGCCCCAGGAATGTCCACGTGCCATTGGTGTGGCCAAAAAAAAAGGATTGCCTGTCATGTATGGGTGTATAATAATATATAATTAATGTATAATATAGATTATAATTAATATGCATTTAATATATTTCATAATATACAATGGACATGTCTACTATATTAATATAACTAATACACAGTATAGATTACAATATCTGTCATATATGTGTAGTTTAGACAGGGAATGCAGTCAAAAAATTTTAAGCTATTTGTTACTTTCATAGTTTAATTTTCTGGGATCATAAAAATTGCATGAAAGCTGTGGGTGCGGCCCGAAAAAAAATAAATAAATAAAAATTGTACGTGACACAAAGCCTGTCAATTAAGGAAATAAATTGATATTTTCTCAAAAAACCATCCATACCTACTAGGTACCACGCGGAGGGACTGTGACCTCCAAGGGCATGCAGAGCAGTGAGACTGGGTGGGGGGCATGAGACCTAATGATTTCAGTCTGACGTGGGGTAGCCGTAAGAGAAGAACACCTGTGGAGATAAAGGAGCGTAAAAGAGGGTCCCTGGCAACCTGGTGTTTCAGGAAACGCTTCCTGCAAGTGAGGACGCATGACCCCCAATCTGAGGGATGATTCGAAGTTAAACAGGAGAACAGAGAGGAGCATGAGAAGAGGCAGAAAAGTAAGGAGGACATGTGAGAACGAAGGCCAGGGTGGGTCAGCGAAGGTGCAACTGGATGTCATCGCCAAAGAGTAAACCAAATGGGGGATAGTAAGTGAGAGCTAGAGAAACTCTAGCAGAAAATAGCAAACCTAGAGAAAATAGCAACCATTTACGTGGTGAGGCAGGAGAGTCCCCAGAATGGAACAGAGGGAACAGGCACTGAGGCCCAGCAAGGGCAGTCTACACCGGCAAGTGATTCCATGGGGAATGAATGTTCCATTGTCTCAAAGGCAGCCAGGAGGTCCCGCTTGCAAAGCACTGCTGAAGTATCACTGCATTTAGAAAGAAGGTCTTTGGTGAACTTTCCAAAAGTATGAGGACTGGAGGTGGAAGCAGTGTGGGAGGTGTAGAGTGAAAAGGATAAAGTCAGTGAGTGGAGAGTCTTGCCATGACTTTGACAAGGAGTTTCGCTGCACAGGGAAGGATGTCAGAGGGACGGCTCACAGAGGACACATGAGCCCAGGGAGTTTTTCTGCTGTGGTTGTTTTGTTTTTTAAGTGTTCAAAGATTTAAACATTTATTTAGCTCAAGGGAAAGAAGCCAAGACAGAAGGGATGGTTGAAGATAAAACAGTAAATATTGCATTTGATTGATCATGGTCTTGAAGGAAAACAGATGGGATCAAGGGCGACACTGAAGACATTGGCATTGAACAAGAGACAGGGCATTTATTCTCTGACCATGCAGACAGAGAGGCAAGGAAGGGACAGATGAAGATGACTTTCTATGTGGCAAGGAGGAGCAAGCAGGAGGTCAAGGCAGTTCTACCTGATGGCATAGAAGTAGAAGCTAAGATGGTGTGTTTAGAGAAAGGCTGTGGGTCAAATAAAAACCCAGGAGTGGTGGAGGTATGATAGAGTCTCTGGGGCAACAGGAATGAAAGCCAGCTCAAACCAAATTCAAAAATTGGTGAACAAAGTTGAAAGTGGCCCAGTTGAGGCTGAAGATCACTGATATGGTGAGGTGGTAATTTGCCCTACTAAGTGATGCTCTTCAGGAGAATGCAGCAATTTCATGATAGAAAAGATCAGATGTGGCTCTGAGATTTTTCCTGGAAGGCAAAACAGTAAGTGGGAGGGGATTGAAGGAACATGGGGTGGGAGAAGGGTGAGGTTGAAAGTGTTAGTAAAATAGTAGTTCTCAATGTCACTGTTTCACCTGGGATGGATCAGGAAAGAAGGAATACTGGGGGGGTTGGACAGTCAATGAGAAAAGAAAGATACACTGAGGTTCTCTATGAGACAGAGAGCAGCATAGTGGCAGGAAAAGAATGTCAGATATTTATGATGTGCCTGGGAATGAAAACAGCCATTCTAGTGTTAATATTGCATATGTTTCCATAAATATTGCTAAAACTAAATCAACTGTGTTGAACCCACCGAGGACCAAAGATGTTTCCTGAGTCAATGAAAGGTTGTGCTGATTATTTAAATACTGCCATTGCCTAATGCTGGCAGTAAGTGCTGAATTTTCAGGTAATAAACTATGCTAGCTATAGACTAATTCTAAGGTATTTGTTTATTCCGTTGTCTTCCTAATCATGAAAATACATGACCAGTAAGTCCACAGACTACTCCAAATGTGCGTGTTTCCCTCTAGTAAGAAAAGATGGTTTTATTAACTGAAATTTTAGAAACAGATTCCTTTTTATAAGTGATCAATGTCTGTGGATGAAATTTTCACTAATCAATAAGGACCACACACTTGAGGGACTTACTGTCCTAAAGGGCAGGAGTTCCTGAACCCGTGAAGGATATGCCACCTTGCCACTGTGGCTCAAATCCTTTGCGCAACAATAGGAGAGGTAATGCCTTCTGTCAAGGAAGCCCTTTTGGCTTTCTCCCACAACTTTCTAGACTTTGGGATTTTAACTGTTTTGTGAAGATAGTAAAGAAACATCAGTGTATATTTAATATTTATTAATTTCTCACAGTTTGGAGGATAGATTTAACTCTGTTGATGTTTTGTGCAACAAGGAAAGAAAATAAATAACTGCCTGAGCGAGTTGGCAGAAAGTGTTGTTTGATCGATTGATTTTTTTTGTAGCCATCTTTTCCCCAAAGAACACTGATTTTGACAGTCATCCTCTATGAAAGTCCAAGAGTCCAGCAGAGAAATTTTAGCATATGGAGCAGAAAATCCATGATTAGATGCATTGAAGAGGGAAAGAGGAAGAGTTTTACTCTGCCATCACCCCTCCCCACAGGTGGCATAGCTTGGCGCTAAGACACCATTTTGGCCTGCAGTTTTTCCCCTGGAGGAACATGACCATGTGTGAGTACCTGGATTCCCCAGATCTGCAGGATTCTGCCAAAGACTTTCACCTTTATCTTGCACTATCCAAGGTACTGAGGTGAGCTGCATGACTAAGTGTGGGAAGGGGTAGGGAGAAGAGCAGCTAGGACTTGGAATATATTCGAGAGATGGAGCATGCTAACCACTTCATGGACTCCATCAGGGAGCCTGGCACAAGCCAAAGGAATCTTGAGAAAGAAAAATGGAGCTGGAGGAATCAAACGCCTTGGCTTCAGACTATACTACAAAGCTATAATGATCAAAACAGCATGGTACTGGCATCAAACATATAGATCAGTGGAACAGGAGGGTAGAAAGCTCAGAAATAAACCCACACACTTAAAGTCAATAATTCTATGACGAAGCAAGAACATACAATGAAGAAAAGACAGACTCTTCAGTAAATGGTCCTGGGAAAACTGTACAGATACATGTTAAAGAATGAAACTAGAACATTTTCTAACACCATATACAAAATTAAACTCAAAATGGATTAGAGACCTAAATGTAAGACCAAATACTATAAAACTCCCAGGGAAAACATAGGCAGAACACCCTTTGACATAAATCACAGCAACATTTTTTTGGGCTCTATCTCCTAGATTAATGGAAATAAAAATAAAAACAAACAAATGGGACCTAATTAAACTTAAAAGCATCTGCACACAAAGGAAACCATAAACAAAATGAAAAGACAGCTTACAGAATGAGAGAAAATATTTGTAAATTGTGTCACCAATAAGGGATTAATTTCCAAAATATACAAACAGCTCATACAGCTCCATATAAAATAAAAAACCCAATCAAAAAAAAATGGGCAGAATATATAAATAGTTCTCCAGAGAAGACATACAGAAAGCCAACAAACACATGGAAAAAAAAAAAAAAAACATTCAACATCACTAAATATTAAAGCCCTTACCTATTAATAATTGCTTTGCATTTACATGTAAATGGATTAAATTTTCTAATCAAAAGGCAAAGCATGGCTGAATGGATTAAAAAAAAAAAAAGAGCCACATATAAGTATACCAACTATACTTCAACTTAGAAAAAACCAAGAGCCAGCTATTTTTCCCTACAAGAGGACTTGCTTCAACTTTAAGGACACATGTAGTCTGAAAGTGGAGGACTAAAAAAATGTATTTCATGCCACCAGAAACCAAATGAAGCAGGAGTAACTATATTTATACCCCACAAAATAAACTTTAAGTTAAAAACAGTAACATGAGACAAAGAAGACCATTATATAGTGATGAAGAAGTCAATTCATCAAGAGGACATAATTTTTTAGTGTATGTACACCCAACATTGGAACGCCAAAATATGTATTAAGCAAATACTAGTAGATCTGAGAGGGGAGATAGACAACAATGTGTTATAGTAGTGGACTTCATTACCCCACCATCACCAGTGGATAGATCATTCAGATGAAAAGTCAGCAAGTAAATACTGAGCTTGAACTATACTTTAGACCAAATTGACTTAACAGATTAATGCGAAGGAGTCCATGCAAATACCTTCCTCTCAAATGAGCATGGACCGTTCTCCAGTATCAATCACACATTAGGCAACAAAACAAGTCTTGACAAATATTAGAAGACTGAAATAATATCCAGCATCTTTTCTCATGACAATAGTATAAAATTAGAAGTCAATAAAAGAAAAAAAGTTCATATATGTATGAGATTAAATAGCACGCTGCTAAACAACCAGTGGGTCAAAAAAGAAATCAATAGGAAGATCAAAATATATCTTGATTGACACACCTTTGTAAATCAATTATGCTTTAGTAGGAAGAAAGGAAAAAGGGAGGGAGGGAGAGAGGAAGGAAGAAGGAAGAAAAAAGAGAGAAAGGGAAAAAAAGGAAGGAAGGAAGGAAGGAATTCAACTATTTTTAAAAAAAGCTTGGAAGTTCCCCTCGTGGCTCAGTGGTTAACGAACCCGACTAGTATCCATGAGGACTCGGGTTCTATCCCTGGCCTCGTTCAGTGGGTTAAGGATCTGGCGTTGCCATGAGCTGTGGTGTAGGTCACAGATGCGGCTCAGATCCCCAGTTGCTGTGGCTGTGGTGTAGGCCAGCAGCTACAGCTCTAATTCAGCCCCTAGCCTGGGAACCTCCATATGCCAAGGGTGTGGCCCCAAAAGGGCAAAAGACAAAAAATAAAATTAAAATAAAATAAGGCTTTCAATACAACATGCCAAGTTTACAAAAGGAGAAGCAGTTCTAAGAAAGAACTAAACACCTACATTAAGAAAAATAAAATTCTCAAACAATTTAACTTTATATCTCAGGAAACTAGAAAAAGAAGAAAAAAACTAAGCTCAAAGTTAGTAGCAGGAAGGGGACAATGACGATCAGAACAAAAATAAGTGACATAGAGACTAGAAAGGCAATAGAAACAATTAGCGAAACAGTTGATTGACAAAGCTGACAGATGTTTAGCAAGACTAACAAGGGAAAAGAGAGATAAGATTAAAATTAATAAGGTCAGATATGAAGGCGGTATCCAGAAATGCAAATCAAAACCACAATAACGTGTCTCCTCACACCTGTCGGGAGGTTGCCTATCAAAAAGCTTGAGACAGTAAATGTTGACGAGGATGTGCAGATGTGGAGACCACAGGTGGGAATGTGAATTGGCACAGCAGCTACGGAAAACTGTTGACATTTCTCAAAGAGTTACACATAGAAGTACCACACATGATCCAGCAACCCCACTGCTGAGTATACATCCGAAGGAAAGGAAATCTCTGTCTTGACAAATCTGTGCTCCCAGGTTCATTGCAGAAGCATTCACAATAGCCAATGCGTGGAAACACCCTGGTAGATGAACAGATAAAGCATGGTCTATAGAAACGAAGGAATGTTATTCAGCCTTAAAATAGAAGGCGATCCTGCCACTTGTGATGACATGGTGACCCTGGAGGACAGTATGCGAAGTAAAATGAGCCAGGCAGGGACAGACACATACCGTGTGATCTCACGTATATGTGGAATTGTAAAAAGCTGAACTCATAGAAACAGTGGACTGGTGGTTGACGGGGTCTGGGAGGTGAGGAGGAGGCTTGGCTGAGGTTGAGGAAAGGGCGTAAACTTCCAGTTAGGAGATAAATAAGGTTGAGGATGGACTGGACCTCGTGAGGACTAGTTAGTATACGTGAAATCTGCAAAACAGTGGGCCTTGTCTTCTCCTCAAAAAAAGAAAGAAGGTAGAAAAGTCATTACATGAGGTGATGGACGTGTAATTATCTCATTGTGGGAATCATTTCCTAACGTGCATGCATGTCAAATCATCAGAGTGTACACTTGAAATATGTTGTAATGTGATGGGTCCGTTACATTTCAGTAAAGCCGAGGGTGATCAAAGGAATTACCTGAAGCAGAAATGAAATGATGCACATCTTTTGATCAAATCGTACTAATTTACATTTAAGATGGAAGAGCTTGCAAACCCAAAAGGCCTGTGAAAGATGGCACCTGCTTATGTGAGCAAGACCTCGCTTACCCCTCATTCCTCCCCTAGGTGGATCATATCTCACCTGCTTTCACCTCCAGGAGCTGTTTACAGTTGGATGTTGGCCTTCAAAATAGCTGAGGGTCTGAAAACACAGCATATGTCCCTCAGTATCAGGCCCTCAACCTGCTCCCCTAGATTCAAGGTCAAGGCACATGTTGAGGAAGGTGGTTCTGTCTGTCTGGCCTTTCAGGTGCAGGTAGCTGGTGAGCAGGGCTCCTGGATGAAGGGGTTCAGGTCGTCATATTGCCTTTCTTCCAAAGAGCTCAAACAACCCCAAATGCTGCCGGAGTCCCACCTCCTCCAGCTATTTTCTGAAATGTTTTTCTGCTCCACCAAATCTAAAACAGTCCCTCCATTTACTTTTCGCCGTAATTTTTTAAACCCAAGAGTACTTTAAAAGAAAATGTTATCCATATGTTTTTGATTCATTTACAATTAAATCATTAAAAGCCTGTTTTGTAAGAGCTTTTTGATGTCCAGAAAGTAGTTGTTTGTTGTTGTTGTTTCCTGAGTCCTTTTTATAAGTCATTTAAAGCTGGTCTCCCTTCCCTTTTCCTCCTGTTCTGTCCCTCACTTGTAAAAGAAAAACCAAAAAAGACCAACCCCCCCCCAAAAAAAAAAAAACAGAAAGTTGAATTTTGCCAGGAGCAGATGATTTTTAACCCCCAGGGATGGAGTCTGTTAAACCCTCAGCCCACACCTATCAGTGTATTTCTAAAGTAGGATGTGTGTCTCCTCTCAGACAGCAGGTAGTTCATGCATTGCTTCCCCATGGTCTTTTAAGTTCATGAAATGATGATCCTTTTTGTTGGCAGTCTTTCTGCCAAAATAAGCAGTAGTCTTTAAAGTCTGTTTACAATCCCCTCATTCCTCACAGCGCACAATGTACACAACACACATTGTGCGGCTATCCCTGGTCTCTCTGCTGTTCCCCGGGCGCTGCAAGGACACACCATCACGTGCAGACTTCCGAGGGCTCTTAGGCAGTTGCTGAATACGGATGGATTCCAAGCACAACCTAAATCAGCTCATCTAGATGGTAGAGAATTGTACCTTTGAGCCACGAAGTGTTGGAGAAAAGAGTGCCATGTGGACTTGGAGGTCTCTGAGTTATTTCCTTTACAACTGAGAAAAGTGTGCTTTTTTTTTTTTTTTTTTGTCTATTTTTTAGGACTGCACCCATGGCATATGGAGGTTCCCAGGCTAGGGGTCGCATCAGAGCTGCAGCTGCCGGCCTACACCACAGCCACAGCCAAGCCAGATCTGAGCCTCGTCTGCGACCTACACCACAGCTCACGGCCACACCGGATCCTTAACTCACTGAGCAAGGTCAGGGATCGAACCCTTGACCCCATGGATGCTAGTTGGGTTTGTTAACTGCTGAGGCACGATGGGAACCCCGAGAAAAGTGTGCTTTGAGGGAAGCTATTTATGTGGAGAGTGTTATTTGTTCCAACCCTTGCGTTTATGTAAAAGCACCCGGACATTGAACTTGTAAACCGATGTCACGTGACGCGTTCACGCTGGGTTTTCTCTCGTTTCTTCCCACAGTGACATTGGAAATCATGTGTTGAATCTTTCTGCCCTTCAGGATGGACCACACCGGGGTGCTGGCAAGTTAGCGAGCAGGGCTTTTCCCCCTATGAATGCTTTATGCCAGCCAAAACTTAGCAACAAAACCTTAATGGTGGCACTAATGGGAAAACGAGTTCTCAAATTGTGACTATTTATAATTAAATCATTGCATGCCCAACACCACATAGCAGAAATCAAGGTAATCTGCATACCCTGTAACTTACCAGTTTAACTTGCAGAAATATAGGAAAAGTGAATACTGACAAATTAGTGTAAAGAAGTACCTACATTGGAGTTCCCGTCGTGGCGTGGCGCAGCGGTTAACGAATCCAACTAGGAACCATGAGGTCGCAGCTTCAATCCCTGGCCTTGCTCAGTGGGTTAAGGATCCGGCGTTGCCGTGAGCTGTGGTGTAGGTCACAGATGCAGCTTGGATCCCGCTGTGGCTATGGCTGTGGCTTAGGCTGGTGGCTACAGTTCCGATTAGACCCCTAGCCTGGGAACCTCCATATGCCGCGGGAGCAGCCCTAGAAATGGCAAAAAGGCCAAAAAAAAAAAAAAAAAGAAAAAGAAAAGAGAATTACCTGCATGGGTTTGTTTCTTGTGGTAAAATATTTGAAGTAAATATTTCAATATAAATAATTAAGGGATAGGATCGATGCAGTAAAATGTTTCATAAAAAGTAATAAAATGCAACTCTTTATAATATGGGTCTAGGAGAACATATGATACAGAAAATTTATTTGTGGTATATTGAATGTAAATTGTCAATTTTATTAGAGAATTACCACGTAATTCTGTGTTGAGCCTAAGTAAGGGGGAAAATAACCAGAAATAAGATTAAACACTAAGGATAAATGTAATTGTATTTTTTTATTGTATACGTTTTTTAAATTTCCTACAATTTAACCGCAGTATACTTTTGTAATATATTTCTATGTTTAAAAATTTACGGTGTCTTCTTGTTAAAAAGCAAATGGCAAAAGAGATTTATGGCCTTTATTCTTAATCTAGGACTTGTGTGCTTTTTTTCTGAGTGTTCAGGGTACAAGTAATTTCTGATTGTACACACTTGTCCAAATCTCCGTACCAAATCATGACCTTGCATCTTTCCTAAGTTCCACTGAGAATGAACTGTGTGTGCTAGTAATTTCGTCTTTTTCTGATCCTAAAAATATGAAGCCTTATCATCAATAGTGGCATCTATTAGAACTATCTCGGGGTTAATAGTCTTCCTTATAATGATACAGGATTAAGCTCTGGCAGTATCAACAAGCATTAGAAGCTCCGTACCGCAAAAGAGTCCAGTATGATCAGTGAATGAGTGACTGGGTAAAATTCCAAACAGCACACATGCTACATTAAGTAGTGTTCTCTATCGCAGACTTGTGTTTTGGGTGCTAGTAATTTTCTTCCTAAACCTTATGGTAATTATATATATGTAATACATAAACTGTGTATATATTTTGCTTTTTAGGGCCACACCTGCGGCATATGGAAGTTTCCAGGCTATGGGTTGAATTGGAACCGCCCCTGCTGCCGTACACCACAGCCACAGCAATGCCAGATCTGAGCCGTGTCTGTGACCTGCACCACGGCTCACAGCAATGCCGGATCCTTAGCCCACTGAGCAAGGCCAGGGACTGAACTCCCGTCCTCATGGATGCTAGTCGGGTTTGTTACTGCTGAGCCACTGTGGGCACTCTGGCAAATATATAATTTTAGAACTTAAATAATAAATCATTTCTCTAGTCTTAGCTCATAAAGGCACTTTTTCTCAGGGAAAGCACCTTTACTGTGTCACCATTTGCGTGGCCATTTGTCCTGCCATCGTGTTTCTGCTTCCCTTTATTTTTCCTTGTCGTTAAAACCCTCGGAAACATGAATCACTTCCACCAGAAGAAGGTTAAACACAGCCAGCTTTCTCAAGTCATACTAAGTAGCTGAGTAGCTCAGTTAATCCTCACAAGAACCCCTCTGCATTCAACACAGTTCCGACCCATCTGTAAGATGGGGACACTGAGAGCCACAGAAATGAAGTAATTCGCCCAGTGGGGCATGGACAGTACTTAGCCAAGGCAGGATTCAACCTGAATCCAGCACCCACGTTCTTAGTCAGCCTCCTCACCACCTTGAAAGCAAGGATGCTTGCAAAATACTGAGCGCAGGCCCTGGTCCTCACCAGCCGGGTGGAATGCGCCGTATGCCCAAGGAACACGAAAAAGGAGAAGTGGAGAAGCCTGTGCTCTCCCAGATCTTAGAGTATCTCTTTTAACTTCTTAAGTAATTACACAAGCCAGGGTATCAGCTCTATTTCATTTCCACATCCTGTAAATTTGATATATGATTTCTGGCAATGTAATTAGTATGATAAAATTTAATTGCTATAAAACCATTTGGAGATCCTGTGAGCCATTATAATGTCCATTCTGATGGACTTTGGCCAACTGGAAGGGAGAGTATCTGAGCAACTAGTCCCCCTACTTAAATTGACTAAAGCGTTATGTAATTTTAAACGTCTCCGTTTGCGTGTATATTTAGATTATGTCATGATACCTAAGGAAAGATCATTTTTAAGTTGTCTTTACATATTTTCCACTTATGAATGAGTATTTATATTAATATTAATATTAAGTAGAAACAATGGTACGGGTACCCTTCCTGTTGCTGCAGTATTTTGCAGCCTGTTTCCTCATTGAAATGGAATGAAGTGAGGAGGAAACAAGTAGAGAGCTAGGATATGTTGTATGATTGCTCCGTTTGAATCTTACATCACGTGTCATCCTTCTGACTTCTAAATGCATCAGGGTTATTAAGGAAACCGTGAAAATTTCTCCTATAACCTAGGATGGGTATGGTAAATATTTTAGGTCATAGCTATTGTTAAAAATAACAAAAAAAATAAAATTATCTCATGCCATTATTTCACCATTTAATAGTTAAATACATATGAGTAGAAACTTTATATCTGAATTACATTAAGGTCTGAAAAGACCTGATTTTTTAGAACAGTTTCAGGCTTACAAAAAGTTGAGAGTAAGGTAGAGAGATTTCCCACACACCTGCTGTCCCCACACATACATAGCTGCCCCATCACCGTCATCACTCACCCAAGTGGTACCTTTTTTGCCAAGGATGAATCTACGTTGACACAGCCATCATCCAAAGTCCATACTTCATTTTCGGTGTTGCACATTCTGTGGGTTTGGACAGATATCCATCGTGTATCCGTCTCATAAGATCACACAGCATGTTTTCATTACCCTAAACTCCTCTGTCACCTGCCTCTTCCTCTCTTCCCCACACAGACTCCCTGCAGCCACTGATCTTCTGATGGTCTCTGTGGACTTGCCTTTTCCAAAATGTATGGTTGGAATCAAACAGTACGTAGGCTTTTCAGACTGGCTCCCCTCACCTAGGAATATGCATTTAAGTTTTCTCCAGATCATTTCATGGCTTGATAGCTCATTTCTTCTTTTTTTTAGGTATATAATTTTAATAGTTCTTTTTTTATTTATACTTATTTTTATTTTTTCCATTATAGCTGGTTTACAGTGTTCCGTCAGTTTTTCACTGTACAGCAAGGGGACCCAGTTACACATACATGTATACATTCTTTTTTCTCACATTATCATGCTCCATCATAAGTGACTAGACATAGTTCTGATTATTAGAGAAATGCAAATCAAAACTACCATGAGATACCACCTCACACCAGTCAGAATGGCCATCATTAATAAGTCCATAAATAACAAATGCTGGGGGGGGGGTGGAGAAAAGGGAACCCTCCTGCACAGTTGGTGGGAATGTAAGCTGGTACAACCACTATGGAGAACAGTTTGGAGGTGCCTTAGAAAACTATACATAGAACTACCCTATGACCCAGCAATCCCACTCTTGGGCATATGTCCGGCCAAAACTTTCCTTGAAAAAGACACCTGCACCCACATGTTCACTACAGCACTATCCGCAATAGCCAAGACACGATAGCTCATCTCTCTTTGGCGCAGAATAATATTTCACTCTCTGGATGTGCCACAGTTTATTTATCCACTTGCCTACTGATGGACGTCTTGTTTTTCCGCGTTTGGCAGTTATGAACAAAGCTACCTTAAACATTCATGTGCAGGTGTTCATGTGGACAGAAGTTTTCATCTCCTTTGGGTAGATACCGAGGCACACCGTTTCTGGATCATGTGGTAAAAGGGTGTTTAATTTTGTAAGAAACCACCAAACTGTCTCCCAAAGCCGCTGAACCAGGAAACTGGCATTTTCTTTTTTCTTTTCTTTTTTTTTTTTTTTTTACATATTGTGTGGTTTTATTATATGATTTTCTTTTTTCTTTTTTTTTTTTTTATTTTCCCACTGTACATCAAGGGGGTCAGGTTATCCTTACATGTATACTTTACAATTACATTTTTCCCCCACCCTTTCTTCTATTGCAACATGAGTATCTAGACAAAGTTCTCAATGCTATTCAGCAGGATCTCCTTGTAAATCTATTCTAAGTTGTGTCTGATAAGCCCAAGCTCCCGATCCCTCCCACTCCCTCCCCCTCCCCCTCCCATCAGGCAGCCACAAGTCTCTTCTCCAAGCCCATGATTTTCTTTTCTGAGGAGATGTTCATTTGTGCTGGATATTAGATTCCAGTTATGAGTGATATCATCTGGTATTTGTCTTTGTCTTTCTGGTTCATTTCACTCAGTATGAGATTCTCTAGTTCCATCCATGTTGCTGCAAATGGCATTATGTCATTCCTTTTTATGGCTGAGTAGTATTCCATTGTGTATATATACCACACCTTCCGAATCCAATCATCTGTCGATGGACATTTGGGTTGTTTCCATGTCCTGGCTATTGTGAATAGTGCTGCAATGAACATGCGGGTGCACGTGTCTCTTTTAAGTAGAGTTTTGTCCGGATAGATGCCCAAGAGTGGGATTGCAGGGTCATATGGAAGTTCTATGTATAGATTTCTAAGGTATGTCCAAACTGTTCTCCATAGTGGCTGTACCAGTTGACATTCCCACCAACAGTGCAGGAGGGTTCCCTTTTCTCCACAACCCCTCCAGCACTTGTTATTTGTGGATTTATTAATGAGGGCCATTCTGACGGGTGTGAGGTGATATCTCATGGTAGTTTTGATTTGCATTTCTCTTATAACCAGCGATGTTGAGCATTTTTTCATGTGTTTGTTGGCCATCTGTATATCTTCTTTGGAGAAATGTCTGTTCAGGTCTTTTGCCCATTTTTCCATTGATTGATTGGCTTTTTTGCTGTTGGGTTGTATAAGTTGTTTATATATTCTAGAGATTAAGCCCTTGTCGGTTGCATCATTTGAAACTATTTTCTCCCATTCTGTAAGTTGTCTTTTTGTTTTCTTTTTGGTTTCCTTTGCTGTGCAAAAGCTTTTCAGTTTGATGAGGTCCCATGGGTTTATTTTTGCTCTAATTTCTATTGCTTTGGGAGACTGACCTGAGAAAATATTCATGATGTTGATGTCAGAGAGTGTTTTGCCTATGTTTTCTTCTAGGAGTTTGATGGTGTCCTGTCGTATATTTAAGTCTTTCAGCCATTTGGAGTGTATTTTTGTGCATGGTGTGAGGGTGTGTTCTAGTTCCATTGCTTTGCATGCAGCTGTCCAGGTTTCCCAGCAATGCTTGCTGAATAGACTTTCTTTTTCCCATTTTATGTTCTTGCCCCCCTTGTCAAAGATTAATTGACCCTAGGTGTCAAGGTTTATTTCCGGATTCTCTATTCTGTTCCATTGGTCTGTCTGTCTGTTTTGATCCCAGTACCACACTGTTTTGATGACTGTGGCTTTGTAGTATTTCTTGAAGTCTGGGAGAGTTATGCCTCCTGCTTGGTTTTTGTTTCTCAGGAGAAACTGGCATTTTCAAAAGTCATTCTACTTCTTTCCAGACTTCAGAGGTGTCCTTTACTGAGTGAATGTTTCAAAGTGAACAAACATCCAAATATGCTTTCATGAGTTATTTTCATACCTTCTGTCTCACAACGTCCTTTAAACAGAACATTAAATCTCAGAAGATAGCTCTCCAAGGACAGTCACTCGGCCAGGCCAGCACTTTAGTCAAAAGAGCATCTACCAAAAAAAAAGTGGTAGTTTCTTTATCTGACAACCAAATATAAAATAAATAGCCGCATTATGTTATATAAACTTCATAATTATAGTGTAAAAATTGTAGATGCCTCTTTGCTGCCTCTGTTTTGAATCTCTCATGAAGAGGATTCCGTGGTTACAGAGTGGCCTCCACCTCAGCTGTCATCAGGCAACTGTTGTCTAAAGATGCGATGCTTAGAAGCAAAGGTACTTAGCCTCCAACGGGTTAAAGATATCAAATCACTCAAAAACGGGAGAAAAAGGCACAAAGGAATCCTGTTAGGATCTGTTGAAGATTAGCAGACCACTGCACAAAAGCCCAAAGCATCTTTCAACATTCTGAAAAAAATGTACTAAAAATGTTACCATGGGAACAACCAATTAAATAAACCAATAAAAGAGGACAACTGTCTACACCTCACCCAAACTACACAAACAATTTCAAAAAAAAAAAAAAAAGCACCATAAATCAAGTTTTAGAGGGAGCCAGAAAGGTTGAGGGTGGGGAAAGGTAGAAGAGAGAAAGGAAAATAAAAACCCTTAATTCATGGTAATTAAAACAATGGTAAAATAGCACAGATAAAATTAATAACAGGGTCCAGGACTGAAAATAGCATCCATATTGTTAATACGAATGCACTTTTTATTTGGTAATCTTAAAGAGCCATTTGTGATTTTATCCTAAAATTGTGGATTTGCACTAGCAAAAGTTAGAGGAGTATAGAAGCTGTTTATAAGGCTGGCTGATAGTTTCTTTGAGAAATAAATCAAATAGAAGCATGGACACGCCTTGGAGCTCTCCTGTGACTTTAAGATACTGTCTGATGGACTGGGAGATTTTGCTGCACATCAGGGAGAGTGCTAGCACTTTCTTAACTCAGAAGTTAAGCTGGCTTGCACCTAACTGGAAACTAGTGTGTATAGGCCAAGAAAGTAAATCTACTTGATCCAAAGTTTTGGGGGTGCTAAAAACACCTTAAATCATGGAATCACAAACCAAGGAAAGAAACTGTTTAAACAGCTCTAGGAGGAAAATTGGGTGGGACAATTGATTGCTTGTGTGATTGACTGCTTTAAGGAAGCTCCTCATAGAAAGGCTCACCTTGCCTCTTCCGTGCTTTTCAATTGCTGCCGCTGTCTTTAAAGGTTATTCATAGAGTTAATTAAATGCATGCATGCATATTACTTCCAAATTAAATTTGAGAACAGAGGTGCTAACAGAACGGTAGCTGTCAAGCATCTCTGGAGGACCCTGTCTATTGTAAGAACTTGGGAAATATTTCTTTTGCTAACAGCCACCTCTTACACTTAAAGACAAAGTGGAGCTCGGAAACATCAAAGACGCCTGGTGACAGCTGGATAAAGCACAAGAGAACCCGACCCTCCTTTGCTTCCAAGGAGACTTTGCTATCATTGGCCTGCTTGAGTTCATGTTTAATTCGGGTGAGCACGTCGTACTGGATTCCAGGAATTTTAATTGAAGATTCTCAGTGACACTGGTTTCGAGATATAAAACATAATTTGATGGTACCATTGTCATATCACCTGGATTCTTAGTGGGGAGTGTGATTTAGTCACTCCATACTTTTTCAGTCTTAATCTCTTTTCTCTTCCTTCGGTGTCTCTCTCTCTCTCCCTCCCCGCCTCCCCGCCCCCACCTTCTCCAGAGTCTCCGCTTGTTCTTAGAGACAATGCAGAATCATTTAGGGACTGCAAATTTCCTGTGTGTTTTGGGTCCATGTGTTTAGAGTTCAAAAAATGTTCTGATTGCCTCTTGTGTTTGGAATGGAATGTTAGCTACTTAGCGACATTGTTATTTGCCATTTCTGTGTTCTTTCATCTCTAGGGCAGTGGGGATATTCTCAGCCATCTAGACTGAAGCCCAGTTGAGGGAGGGAGTTGCACACATTACTGTTTCTGTGCAGATACCAAAGGAATCGAATCTTAACTATGTATTTGTTCGCAAGCTATGGTTCCTAAACAGATGTTGTTGGGAGGTCTTCAGGCTCGCAGTGTTTGTGGTATGAGGCGGAACCAGTCTCTTAAAGGGTGGAGCCCTCTCATGCCCTTTGTTTACCCACTGTGGGCTTGGAAGAGGTACTGGGCACTGGTCAATTAAGAATAGTGGAAAGCCTCACTTAAAAGGGCAGTAAGCACACTTCAAGAGAGGAGGGAAGCACTTGGACTAATTTTAGTTGCATTTCAAGTTGCAGAATCAGCTCTGAAATCTTTGGTGTTTTAGTTTCCCTGCCACTGACAAAATGCTACTTTTTACTGCTTCTATGAGGAAAGACTTGGAACTTGATGACTGACATGTAAATGAGTCAGAAACAGGATAAATGGTGGATTTTTAAATGAAGGTAGAAAGCGTTAAAAAAAAAACACATTATTTTACTGGGCAACGTCCATAATAGTAATTTATAATCTTCAAAAATTCTTCAGTGAGTGTAGGTCAGGCTCCATAACATTAAATAATTCATGGAATGATTCGGAACGGGAACTCTTCTCCAAAGTGTGAAGTACGGTGTTCAAGGCGCATCTGAAGATGGGTAGAGTAGAAGGAGCCTTTTCACCGACGGGAGGGCGAGGCCAGGTGGCCATCAGCATCATCTCTCATCTGCTCACACACCTTCGGGGACCCCGGCAGTGGCTGGGTGACTTTCCTCCACGCCCCTCTTCGCGAGCACACCTGGAAAGGTGTACTGGTTGCCATGCTCCGCACGCGTGGGATGCTGGTACCCATGTGTGCGCCAACCGAAAAATCACGATTCTCACGACTCTGCCCATAAAACTATAAATGACGTTGAATGACAATTATATTCACTCCATTTTAATGAAAGTATTGTTCGTCAACCACCAGAGAGTCAAACAGCAGAAACATTCTCTCTCTCCGCAGGCGCCCGATGCTTAACATTAAAGAGTGCATCTCAGACACTGCCACACTCCCCGTCCTGTGTCTTTCTCTCTTATTCCTCAGACCTGCCGTAGAGCATATAGATTGATGCAAAAAAATGTGAGGCTTGGGAAACCCCAAGCACATGGGAGGAGAGTATTTGTCCTTTTCTGTAACAGCTGCAGGGCCCAGTGCCTGGCGCTCAGGAAGTGTGGGCTGGATGAACCCGCATGAAGGAGACTGGTGATTTCCTTGAGTATAGGTCAGAAGGGGGTGCCTTTTAGTTACTAAATTCTCTCTGTCCACCTGATTCCACATCAACAGATTGTCTCTTCAGCTGGTCCATTCATCCTCCAAGGGTAGCAGCTGAGCTGCTGCTCTGTGCAGGATATGGCAGTGACCCTCCCTGGTCAGTTTCTGCCCTGGATTACACTTGGTGGGGGGGGGGGAGTGTTAAATATTTCATCATTAGCATATGAAGGACATGAACCTTTTGTTTCTTATCTGTTCTTACTTAGTAGCAAACCCATTAGTCATGTAAATGGAGAATAAGAAACTCCTAGGAATTCCAAAACTGAAGACTAGGACTAAAATTCCGTTACGTCAGTAACCATATTTTGTTTGCATTAAAAGTACATTTCTACAAGTACTAATATTTGACTGTCTTCAAAAAATAATAGGAATTCCCACTCCGGTGTAGCGGGTTAAGGAACCGGTGCTGCTGCGTCTGTGGCATAGGCTGCACCTGCAGCTCAGATTTGATCCCTGGCCCAGGAACGTCCATATGCTGCAGGTATGGCTGAAGAAAAATAATAATATTAAGTGAAAAAAATTAGGTACAGAACAGTATATGTAGTATGCTAATACTTGTATTTTAATTTTTTAAATTTTTTCTTTTTTGGTCTCTTTTTGTCTTTTTAGGGCCACACCCATGGCATCTGGAGGTTCCCAGGCTAGGGGTTGAATTGGAGCTGTAGCTGCTGGCCTACACCACAGCCAAGGCGACACAGGATCCGAGCCGCGTCTGTGACCTACATACATCACAAGCTCACAGCAAGGCCACATCCTTAACCCACTGAGCAACGCCAGGGATCGAACCTGAGTCCTCATGGATGCTAGTCAGATTCGTTTCACTGAGCCACGACGGGAACTCCCAACACTTGTGTTTTTAAAAGGAACACATCTGCAAGTGTGTCTGTACGTGAACACGCAGGCACACACACGTGCATAGGCCCGAATTCTCTCCCCCTCGGGATGAGACAAGAAAGCTGTAAGTGTATAAGTGCCCAGGAAAAGAGGAACTATAAGAAGGGGCGGAGGGAAAGCTCATTGTTTACCTTATACCCTGCTTTTTAATAATTTAGTTTTACCAACTGCATATCATATTTAAAATTATCTTGAAATTTTAAAATAACATACAACTTTATTTCAGTAACTTGGAAATATACTGGAAATAGTTTCATTTTCTAGGAAAATAACATTTTACAAATGTGTCTGCAGATGAAGCAAAAGGCCTAAATGTACCAATCTAGAAGAAAATAAAATGCTATCAAAAACCATCCGGCCCAGAGAGTTTTGCATAAGCTACACCAACTTTCAGGGACTCATAATTCCCATGTTAACATACTTTTTAAAATTCCAGAGCATAGACAGTGACAGGAAGATACTCCAGTTGACTGTGTATGGGTAGCATGATCCTAACAACAAATTGGACCAAAAATAAAAAAAAGGAAGAAAGAAAGAAAGAAAATCTATACATCTGTCTTACGAACAGAGATGAAAAGATGAAAAACTTCTAAATGAAAATCAGCCGTGGGTATATTTTTTAAAATAATAAACAATGCGTCATCACCAATTGGAAATGCCAAGTCCAATAGTAGAAATCTATTACTGACATTCACAGACTCAAGGGAACAGTCTTACCTTAGTGAATGCCCCAGAGCATGTGCTGAAGTTCAGGATGTTTGCAACAAAAACAAAAACACAACTTTGCAAAGGGGAATGTACTAAAACCGTTAGTACATAATAACCCAGAGAACTTTGGGTTATTCCATTAAATGGTTTGGGAATAACTTATGATGAACACACTTCTTAGAAAAGCAGGCTTGATGGGAGTTTCCAGATGTTGAGGACATGCACAGTGTCTGAGACGGCTGCTGTCCACTGTGCAGAGATGGACAGTGTCTGCCAAGGACGGGAGGAGAGAGAGGGAACAGAGACCAGGGGAGCACAGACCCAGGCGGCGTGAGTTTAGGCTGCCTCGTCCTGCGTTTCTCTTCTTGTCTCTTCTCTCCCAGGGTCTCCCTTTCCTTCTCTGCAGAACTTCAGCTACGAGGGATGTTAAAAGGCTCTTTTAGGGGGAAAAAGTTTCCTCTAGTTAAGTGCATTTGAGTAGCATGCTAAATTCTCCTCATTAGACATTGGTAAAACACAGTCACATAGGGCAAGCCTCTGGGAAAGATGTAATAAACAAATCTTCCTGTCTTTTTTATAAACCAGCATTTCCCTAAATAACCTGACCATAAAATGCCTGCTTGTCATTGCTCTTCCTTAGTATTTCTTGCAACTGCAGAGCCTTCTTCCATGGAATGCGAGTTTGGAAAACACTTTCTCAGTACAAAGAAAATTTTTGTTGACAAACTAAGTGGAAGATTTCCAAAAACCAAAAGGCAGGGTTCCTTAGCTTCCTCATCTTCAAGTTCCCCCTTGCTCCTCCCTCCTCTGCAAGGGATTTGATGCGCTGTCTGGACCATGTCACCATCAGGGACCTCCTGCCTCTGAAGTTCTCACCTTCGGTTCCTAAACTTCTGAGCAGAGGCTCGGGCTTCTCACCTCTTTTTTTCTGGATACCCCTGCTTTTCCAGTCTTATGAGTGTTATAAGTCATTTACCTCTTATGTGCCGTATCATATCCACTCTCAGATTTCTCAAAACATGGCCCTTGGACTGCCTGTGGTCTCATCATTCACCACCACAGACTCTTCATAAAAATGCAGGTAGCTGGAAATCACCAAGAGATTAACCTGAAGATGGGGACCCCGCTGTCGTCTTCATTTTAACAGGGTTCCCTGGGGGCACACGCTCCAGTTTTCTCCCCTCCCGTCATCTCTGTCATAGCCCCTCTTCCTTTTCAGCTGCCCTAAACCTATAGGTCATGGCCTTGCTCATTTCTCTGCCAGCACCAAGAACTTGACCTCCTGGGAATGTTGTTCTTCTATGGCCACCCCCCCCCCAGCCCCCACCGAAAACCACGCACTGCTGTCCTGCAGGTGACCTTCTCAGCCCTGAACTTGAGCCCTGCAGTGGTAGGATCTCCCATCCAAACCTGTTCCTCTAAGCCTTTCCACATCTCCCCCCAGCTCCATCTCCCATTTGGGACACTGCCTCTTCCAAACTAACCCCCAGCTTCAAGTCCTTCTGCTCATCATTCCCGCCCTGTCCTGCTTTCCTGGGGATTTTAGGACTCTTCACTGTGCGCGCTCTAAACATTTTGCTCCTTAATTGTGTCTGTGCTGGCGCCTGCCCTCACTTTTTTCCCTCGTCAAGGTTAATCCTCCTTGTGCTGAGCCTAATTCCATCCCTTCCATCTGCTGGGATTCTAGGATTTATCTTTTGATTAGTTCCATTCTTTGTCATACTTTGAGAATGTTTTGCTCTAGAAGAACGAACCTCAGTCTTTCCTATCTAAAACGTGCGCGCGCACACACACACATTCTAACACTCACACACCAAACAAAACCCCGTCACCCCTGTCCACGTCTCCTCTCCCATTTACAGCACAGTTTTTCAGATCAGAAGAAAACATTCACTGTTTTCAAGAGACCTGTATATCTACAGAAAACAAAATGGAAAAATCAGAAAATTTAAAGAAAATATAGTCACTAAATCATACCCAAATGCCTTTTATGTTGTCTGTATCATTTATCTTTGTTGAGATCATACTGTATTTAATGGCTTTTAAGCATAACACGGTATCATTCAAAAACTATGCCATTATTTTAATGCCTGCAAAGTAGTCTGTTAAATGGGGGTAACGCAGAAGTTGTTTCTTTGTGGAACATGTAGTCTGTTCCCAGTTTCTTCCCAGTATAAATAGTGCTGTCCTTTCCCCGGAGCATAAGCCTTTGTGTGCTTCTTCAGTTATTCCCTGTGATAGTTTTCTAGAAGCGGAATTCTGGGGCAGGATAGGAACTTATTTAAAGTTTCCATGTGCTGCCAAAACACGTTCCAGGGTCTCTGTGTACCAATGAATGATTTAATATCCATTTATTGGGGTATCCATTGTTCAGTATTTGCATTATGGCTTTTTAGGAGAAATAACATTGCTAGCTTGATCATTTTTGTTGCTGTTATAGCTGTGACTGCCATTAAAACTGGTCATTATATCCTCTGATTTGTCATTTCTGTTCTGTATGAAAATTATGCATATGAAGATAATATTATTTTATAGAAATTCCATGGGTGACCATGTTCAACCTTATGCTTACTTCTGGGAAACTTACAGCCACAGTGATACTTTTAGAAAGTGTATCAAAATTCACAACATGAATTATAGTTATAATAATAATTTATTATTATATAATACAGTTATAATATTTTCCCTGACCCCTTTATTGATTTTTAAATCATTTTATTTTGCCATATTATATGTAACTTTGTAAACTGTCTTAGGCTAATTTTGGAATCAAATGGGCCTAAATAAGTATTAAAGTTGAGGTATTGCAGAGTCAGGCTTTTGCTAAATTCTCCATCTTTACCTACTGTGTCACATAAAACAGAACTCTTTTCTTTCTTTTTTTATATAACAATTTTTATTTTTTCCATTATAGCTGGTTTACAGTGTTCTGTCAATTTCCTACTGTACAGCAAGATGACCCAGTCACACACACACATGTACACATTCTATTTTCTCACATGATCCTGCTCCATCATAAGTGACCAGACAGAGTTCCCAGTACTACACAGCAGCATCTCATTGCTTATCCATTCCAAAGGCAATAGTCTGCATCTATTAACCCCAAGTTCCCCATCCCTCCCCCCTCCCTCCCCCTCCCCCTTGGCAACCACAAGTCTATTCTCCAATTCCAGGATTAGGACTCTGTGTTCTCGATACCAGTGCCTCTCATCTTCTGAATCCCTGCTTTCCATAGAAACTGTATTTAAAGTGTTTTTTAATTATTAAAACTGGGGCTTGCACATTAATTTGTATGTTCTTCTAGGGTTTGTTGTTAGGGTTAGATTAAACCTTTAATTTATTTGAACTATATTCCAGCTTAATGTGTAAGAGAATAGTCTTATTTCTGTTTCTCCCCCAAATTATCTATTTTGCTCACATGATTATTAAATTATTCATTTCTTTCTCATTGATTGGTTAATCCTTCCTGTAATTTATTTTAAGATTATAGACACGCATACATACTATTTTATCAGTTATAATAATTCCTATGAGAGCACAACACTTTATTCTCTAAAAGCTAGCAACAAAAAATTGATTTTTGCCTCATTATTATTCAAGTTTAGCTTTACATTCAACTGCTATAAATATTTATGAACAGAATTTATATACTTACAAGTGGAGTGTCCCAGTAAATTATGTATATACTTATTGTACTGGGACTGTAAAAATATTCCATTCATAAATTTTGCTGGATAGATTTAAATCAGTGTTTTTTTCAAATTTCAGTCATCCAGTTACCTTCTTTACTGTTATCATATCTGCGTGCAGACTGCACTGTTAGGTAGTTGCTATTTCAATAATCCATGTAAATGAATTAATCCTGTAAGAGAAGAGGAGGAGGAGCGAGGAGAAGGGAGAAGGAATTGGGTTCAAGGGCACAGGCAGGTCTTCCAAAGCTTTTCTCCCCACTGGCGCCACACTGGGTTTCTTTCCTTCACTTGCAGTTCCTAGCACCTCTCTCAGAATGACACCTCCGTTGACAGCGGTGATTGAGCCCAGGGTATGATGTAGCCACATCTGACTCCAGGTGCCTTTCACATTAGATCGTGTGAAGCCAGAATTTGCCAAAAGCCATTATTTTTGCGCTTTTCGTACTGTGTCAGATGCTTGATCAATAACTTTTTGAATTAGGAGTTCCCGTGTGGCTCGGCAGGTTAGGGACCTGGTGTTCTCGCTGTTGCGACTCGGGTCACTACTGTGGTGTGGGTTTGATCCCTGGCCCTGGGAAACTTCTGTATGCTGAGAGTGTGGCCAAAAACAAACCAACAAACAAATCGATTGCAGCAGATGTTACCAAATTTTGAAAGCGATTGCTTTTTAACAAGTGTTAGTTTGAAGTTAGTGCTAGGTTTGGGCTGTGGGTCTTTCGCGTTGTCTTTGAACGCACTGTACACACACAGCTGTGGAAGGAAAAATGGCAAGTCGGTGCCTGAAACGGGAGCTTGTCATCCAGAATCAATCGTTTCAACCATGATAGCAAGATTCTTTGGAATTTGGTCTAGGAATTCCTGCCACTTAAAAATAAAGTCGAGGCCAAGTACCTGGCGATGATAGTCATTTCCTTGTTATTATACACGAGTGGAAAGAATCAAGTGCTGCAGACACCTGCAGAGATACGGAGAAATGAATAGTTTAAACTCCGCAGTTAGTTCCCAGTATAATTTACGCAGATCTATGCCCCTCTTTAACTGCACTTCTTTTATTACTTACCAGTCCGTTACGTTTTTTCATTGCAGGCCCTGGAATTTTCATTGTACTTAATTCATTTTTTTTAAGTCTAGAAATTCTGCTTTTTTATAAAACTCCCTGTTCTTTTCTCACAGCGTCGTATTTTTTCTTCATAGTTCTTAAATCATTTCAAAACCTACTTACTTCTCTTGTGGTCTCCCATTTATCTTAAATTCTTGGGATTTTTAACCTTCGTATAGGCTGCTTGCTGTCTCGTGAAAGATTATTTCCTTGTGTAGTTTGTGATATTTTGTTAAGGAATGTAGTGTGTGTGTGTGGTGTGTGTGTGTGTGCGCCTGCGCGCGTGTCAGATGGAAGTAGGATTAGAGAATTGGGAATTTTTGTATTTGTTACATCAGCGCATATTCTGAAAGCGCCACTTATCTGGAATGAGTCTTTACATCAGTTTCTCCTAAAATACATAGAAAACTAGAAGTTGAACTTCACATTTGCATTAGTTTCCTAGAGCTGCCATAACAGGTGAAACCGGGTGGTTTAAACAGTAGAGATTTATTCTGCCGCAGTTCTGGAGGTCAGAAAGTCTAAAATCAATGTCCAGGCAGGCTTGTGCTCCCTCTGAAAGTTCCAGGGAAGCATCCATCTTTGCCTCTTCATGGCTTCTGATGGACGCCAGCCACCCTTGGGCATTCTTTGCAGCTGCATCACCCCCATCTGTCACATGTGTGTCCTGAGGTCCTCTTCGTAGAATTGCCAAATAAGTGTGTTTCAGTTACTTTCAGCTAAATTCCCAGTTACTAGCCCCTAGCTCAGGAATCAGCAAGAGGTATGCGCATCTAACTGAAACTTGCGGTATTATTGCGGCCGTCAGTGGAATGTTAGTGGGAACATCGGTGAAATCTTATGGATGACATCCTTGTAGGAACGTGTTTCAGTAGAATGCCTCTTCCAGACTGACGTTCAAAATGGCTCAGTTTTAGGGAGTTCCCACTGTGAAGCAGTGAATTAAGAACGCAGTGTGGCATAATTCACAGCTGTGGCTCAGATTAGATCCCTGACATGGGAACTCCCGTATACCTCAGGTGTGGCCAAAAAACAAAAAGGACTCGGAGTTCCCCTTGTGGTACAGTGGAAACGAATCCAACTAGGAACCATGAGGTTACAGGTTCAATCCTTGGCCTCGCTCAGTGGGTTAAGGATCTAGCCTTGCCATGAGCTGTTGTGTAGGTCACAGATGTGGCTCAGATCCTGCATTGTTGTGGCTGTGGTGTAGGCTGGCGGCTACAGCTCTGATTAGACCCCTACCCTGGGAACCTCCATATGCCTCTGGTGCGGCTCTAAAAAGACAAAAGACGAAAAAAAAAAAAAAAAGACTCAATTTTAGTAAATTTGTTCTAAGCAGCTAAGGCCTTACTTGAGTAAATTCAGTTTGCAGTATCACTGAAGTTTAAACGTATAGACTTACCACAATAAAACCTACAACTTCTGTATAACATGTCAGTTATCAAAGGGACCTTTCCTTTTGGCAACATCCTTACAACTTATAGGAACAGTCTTGAAATTAAAAGATTGCATGCAAGAAAATAAAACAATTATAAGAAAATTTAAATACATGTTTTTAGCCTTGGATATGTCTAGAAACTTTATTAAGTTGTCCAAAATGAAGAAAATGATGAATTTGGTTAACTATACATGTCTAGGATATATTAATATATGAGTTAATTTTCTTTGGAGTTAGGAAGAACCAGTAAGTTGATGAATACGTTGATAAATTGAGTTTGTAAAAGCATAAATGTATTACAAACACCAAATATTTCACAAAATTCTTTGAATTTCTGAAGACCAAAGCCATTTTTTTTTTTTTAAACAGCCACTTTGGGGATCAGCTTGTTTCAGGAGAGAGGAGGGCAGGAACTGGCCAGCCAGCTGCTGGATGTCACTAGTATCAACTTTGCCTGTAAAGTAAAAATCTCATTCGAGCATTTTCATCTCAGATACCCGCAGGCATGGGAAAAGTATAGCAAAATGACACTGTTTCTATAAGAGATAAAAGAAGCAGAATTGTTAGCAAATCCATTATTTCAAGCTTAACACTTAGCTTGTGGGAAAGACAGCAACTGAACAGCAGCTGAATGCTAGGAAATTCTGGAAAAGGCATATGGTGTTGTGTCAAATGCTAAAGAACTGAAGATTCCATTCTTACAGATAAATCAGAATGCCAAAAAAAGCAGCCTCTTTGTATTTAAGTAGATTCCATGTCAAATGTTAGGAAAGGATTGAGATCTGAGGAGGCAAAATGAAGACTCCTGTGCTGGAGAAGTTCACTGAGGGCTATTTCCAGGGATCCCTGCAAGCATAATGAAACTCGAGGGAACGCGCTGTGAAATAGTTGTATTCCAAGCAGTTCTGTAGAAATGTTACAAGAAGTTACAAGAGCAGAAAACTGCCCTGCAGTGTAGAAAAGTAACATCAAAGCCAGCCAGCCGTGTGTCGTTCTGTAATTACCATGTAACCCTTTAAGACTGGGGGTCTAGATGGTTCTGAGAGAAAAAGGTGGGAAGGGAACATATGAAGGGTTGGCAAAATAACTGGGCGGGGCCGGAACAACTGGTGGTTGAGGGAGCATGGACACTGGTTATCTAAGAGCAAAAGTTAAGAGCTCGGATGCTAAGAGCGAGACTTTCAAACCCCAGCTTCTCCTGATGGGGTTTTTGGTGAGGTGTGTACACAGTCAATCCACACCTAGTCAATAGCTAATATCTATTTATCCTTTACTATGTATCAGGCCCTGTTCTAGGTTCACTCTGTTGAATTATCACAACAAGCAACTGGTAAGTGAGTGAATCTAGGGTCCCTTTTCAGGAAGTCTGGCACCAGATCTCACAGCTTCACCTCTTTGCAGCCTGGCCCTGGTGTCACCACTAAGAAGCTGCAAGGCCAGAGGGACCCTGGGCAAGTCACCAAAGCTCTCTCTGTGCCTTATTTGAAAACAGAGATGGATATGGTAATAGTACTTACATCATTAAATTGCTTTGAGGTTCAAATAAAATCATGCTCACATGCTCTTAGCTCACATGCTCTTACCATGTGTGGATCTGACACATGGTAATCCGCAAAAAGATAATTATTACACTTCTCTCGATAACCAAACTGTTCAGCTTTACCAGACTTGTACAGTCCGGATTTCTTTAGGCCTCTGCAGTTTATAATTATGGATGAGGTGCCATTAGCCATAAACCTCACAGAATCATGACTCCACCTTTTCTGCTCCTCATCTCGCAGCCCTACCCCCATTTCTTCTGTCCTACTCCTAGAGTCCTAGTTGTCCCTAGGGGTTTGGGGGGGGCGGGTGCAATCTGGCATATACCTCTGATGTGTTCCACCTGGTCCCATAGGCAATGCCCAGTGCCCACAAAGCCACTTGAGGGCCACCCTGGCTGTGCCCCCTGCCGCTGCCCGCGGAAGCTTTGTGGATGAGAACTTGGTCCTTGGTGATGGCTTCTAGGCTCGTGATGCTACAGACCTAGTAAGGACCAAAGAGAAGGAAAGAATTTGTATTTCTCTCGCTCCAAGCCTCCCTGTGCCACTTTGGCTTTTAATTGCTCACATCCAGCCCTTGGTGCAAAAATCTCCCTCCGCCTGACCGCATGTGTCTCTGTGGGGCTTATGCTGCCAAGTCCGTGTCATCAGCCTGGGGGACAGACACCGACCGCTGGGCTGAACAAGTGTGGGAATTGCCCCAGACCACCCCGAACCCGTCAGTCTAAACTAGGATCAGCAAAGCACCGCATTCGCCCAGGATTTGCCTGGTTTTAGCACAGAGAGTCCCATTTCACAAAATCCACTCCATCCCCAAATCGGGTGCTTGGTCACCCTTATTTAAAAATGCCTGGATCTTTGGGGCAGCGTCACTGCGAGGGTCCACCAGTGGGAAGGATGGCAGATGGGAGGGCATCCTCATGCCACATACAAGCTCACAGATGCCATTAATGCCGCTTCCCAGGACATCACCCTGGTCTCCCTAACAAAATGTGTGTTCAGCTGCAGACATGTGCTTTGTCTCAAGTTGCTGTGTTAGCGAAGGAAGACTGTTCCGTCTGGTTCAGACGCGTTCAGACGATTTGAAATGTCCCTTTTCAACCTCTTCCCCCCGCCCCCCACCACTCATTCCGATCTCTATTTTCTGAGAATTTCCAATTCTCAGCTTCCTTTAACATTGCCCAGAGAGCCTGTCTTCTGTGTGTGTGGCCCGACAGTGGCCCACACTGCTGTTAATTGGGGGCCTGTGGTTTATTCTCTCTGTATCATTTCAGCAGTCTTTCTTTTTTGGCAAGGAACCCTTTTTACATCCCACACTTCCGATTGCATGAGACTCAGACTGGATACAGAGTCTTCCTGCTCCTTTTTTTTTTTTTTCCCCCTTTCCTCTCTTCTCTTTTAAGTTTCATGAGAAATCATTATTGTGATAAAAAGATGTAAAAATATACCTTGGTCAGCTCCAAAGTTAGCTGTTGAAACAAAGCTCTTCCACCTCCTAATAAGTTTGAAAGACCAACTTGATGGGCTTATTTTCCAGCCAGCTTATCACCTTCTGTTGCAGTTAGAGATGGAACGAACCACTCATCCATCCAAGTTTTCCAACTCCTTCACCTCTGCCCTGGACCCCTGCTGCCTATTTGCAGGGGCTCTGGGTTCCCTCTGCCACAATGGGAATGGCCTGGGGCTTCCATGAGGGTATCCAGCCCCCTGAGCCTGGACCCTGGCTATAAACCCTCCCCATCTGCAGCTCAGGCAGTGCTGGATGCCAGCATCTTGGTGTTAGGATAATAGGCTGCTCGGAGACCCTGGCCACATGCCTCTTATGACCTGCAACCTCCCAGCCTTCTGACAGGAGGCTCAGGGGCTGGGCAGGGTTGCAAGAAGGCCAAGTACCAACAATCAGAAGGAAGTCCTGGGATTCAGGACTTGACACTGATGGGAGAGCAGGATTATATCTCAGCAGTGCTTGGGTGGGAAAAAAAAAAAAAAAAAACAAGCCTTAATAATACAGGCGACCACGAGACGGCTACAGTCTCCTTGGCCTGAACCCCAAGCCATGACAGTCGGAGCTTTTAACTGCTCGTTCCCATGTTTTTCTCAGGGGCAGGCCTTTCAGAAGGGCCACTTGGGGTCTATCTGGGAAAGCTGCCCCCACCAGCTTCCCCTGCTGAGAGGGGTGACTCTTCCATCTCAAGAAATCCAATCTTCTCTAGAAGGGAGGCTACCACCAGTGTTTTCACATGGCTTTGTGCCCCCAGAAGGGAAGCCCTCCCTGGTTATTTCAGTGAGGGAGCAGCCAGGGGACCAGGGACTTTTGTCTCCCAGCAGCCGCCACATTCCTCCATGTGAGCCCTTGACACCATACTCCATCGCCTGGGAGGTGCTCTTTGAAACAGATTTCTAACCATTCTCTCTTCTGACCGTATGGCAGCCCCAAATCACTCATTTATGCAAATTCTGAGGTTGTCACTCTCCCCCACTGAATTCCTGTCCCCACCTTTCCTGCTATATCGTGGCAGCAATTTTCACTGTAGAAGCACAGAACATTCCCTGTTCAGCCCCAGCAGGCTACCCCTGGCTTCTAACTCTATCCATGATATGTTTGTCTCCCAAGGCATTTTTTTAATGAAATCTTCTTTTGTTTGATATTTTTTAATTTTTCCTATGTCAATAACATTTCCATCATAATAGGTATTATTTTAGCACTTATCACAATATGATTTAAGATTTCTAGCATTGCTGGTCTAAATATTGAATGTTGAAGGTTTGTTTCTTCCACTAAACTTTAATCATCATTAGGGTGGGAGGAAAATATGTTTGGTCCATTGCTATGTATTTAGTCCCTTGCACATTTTTAGAGCATAGTTTTTGTTCAATAAATATTTGTTGAATGAATTAAAAAGTAAACAAATGATATTATATGTTCTCTGTAGAAGAAATGACTTTTTTGAGGTTCCATTTAGATATTTTTGTTATTATTTTTAATAGTTATTTCCCCAATACAGTTTTTTTTTTCTGTTGTGCAATGCGGTGACCCAGTTACACATACATGTACACATTCTATTTTCACACATTATCATGCTCCGTCATAAGTGACCAGACATAGTTCCCAGTGCTACACAGCAGGATCTCTTTGCTTATCCACTTCAAATGCAATATTCAGGTCTTTTGCCCATTTTTCAAATGGGTTGTTGGCTTTTTTGCTGCTGAGTTGTATACGTTGCTTGTATATCCTAGAGATTAAGCTCTTGTCAGTTGCATCCTACCATATGACCCAGAAATCCCACTCTTGGGCATATATCTGGATAAACTTTCCTTAAAAAAGACACATGCACCTGCATGTTCATTGCAGCTCTATTCACAATAGCCAAGACATGGAAACAACCCAGATGTCCATCGATAGATGATTGGATGAGGAAGAAGTGGTATATATACACAATGGAATACTACTCAGCCATAAAAAAGAACAAAATAATGCCATTTGCAGCAACATGGATGGAACTAGAGACTCATGCTCCTGGGTTGGAAAAACTAACATTGTAAAAATGGCCATACCACCCAAAGCAATCTACAGATTCAATGCAATCCCTGTAAAATTGCCCATGACATTTTTCACAGAACTAGAACAAACAATCCAAAAATTTATTCGGAACTACAAAAGACCCAGAATTGCCAGAGCAATTCTGAGGAACAAAAACCAAGCAGAAGGCATAACTCTCCCAGACTTCAGGCAATATTACAAAGCCATGGTCATCAAGAAATGACTTTTTAATGGAAACCACATCACACAATTTAAAGACAATCTACTGATGGGTGTAGAAGAACATTTTCTTTCTGGAGAACTGCAGATGTTGAGACACATATGTGAAGCAGCCAACATGTGGTTATTGGACCCAGTGAAAGGTCAGACAGGAACTTGCCTGGCATGGGTTTTGTTACAGTGTACATGAAACAGAGAACAGTCATGATTTTGGATCTGTAATTAGGCCTTCGGTTTTATTTCTGTAAACATCACTTCCTTTCTAAGGAAAGTGAAAAGTAATCACATCAACTGTTCTTGAAAGTAGAAATGTTTTTGATGTCAGTGGGAAGGAAAAAGGAAATGAGGAACAAATTTGTGGAGGAGGTGTCAGTGGATTTCCGAATCAGGTGGTTTGGAAATCACTTTCCCTGAGCTCCACTGGCTTCCTTGCTGTTCCTCTAACACCCCAAGCTCAGGACCTTTGCACATGCTATTTCTGTGGCCTGGAAATCTCATGCCCAAATTTCTATCTGACTTTATTTTTCTCAGTCTCTTCAGCATATAGACCTTCCCTAACTCTCCTATTAAAAAAATAGAAGTTTCCCCCATGCTATTTTCCCACTAGACTCTGGATACTCTTACTATTCTTTGTATTTCTTTTGGCAGTTATCACCAAATGACATAAGAGCCTATCTATCTATCTGTCTATCTACCCCCCCAACTAGAATATGTATAAGTTACAAAGGGCAAGAGCTTTGTCTGTTGTACTATTTCTGAGAACAGTGTTTGATACATGTAAGTGCTTAGTGCAACAGTGCATCACTCAGTAAATATCCCAGGAATTAATACTTTTTTAAATGATTTTTATTTTTTCCACTATAGTTGGTTTACAGTGTTCTGCCAATTTCTACTGTGCAGTGCAGGAGGGTTCCCTTTTCTCCACCCCCCCTCCCCCAGCATTTGTTATTTGTGGACTTATTAATGATGGCCATTCTGACTGGTGTGAGGTGGTACCTCAGAGTAGTTTTGATTTGCATTTCTCTAGTAATCAGGGATGTTAAGCATTTTTTCATGTGCCTGTTGGCCATCTGTATATCTTCCTTGGAGAATTGTCTATTCAGTTCTTTTGCCCATTTTTCAGTTGGGTTGTTGGGACTTTTTTTGCTGTCGAGTTGCATAAGTTGTTTGTATGTTTTAGAGATTAAGCCCTTGTCAGTTGTATCATTTGAAACTATTTTCTCCCATTCTATAAGTTATCTTTATACTTGAATGAAGTTGAGGTGACTGGGGATTTCCTGCACAAACTATTTTAGTCCAAATGCTGATGAAGGTCTCCCAGTGATGCTTGGAATTGGCTCATGCTAGCTTAGGAGACCGGATAGTATGTATTTTTTTTCCAACACTGCTTTTCATGACCTCAAGTTGGTAACTTAAAGTTGGCCATGGATGGGAGACTTTACATCATAGAAATCACCAAATGTACACACATCAGGGCTTTTCTTTCCCTTTTTTTTCCCCTGAAGACTCAATTCTTAAATATTTTCCAGTGTGCAGTTGGTGTTACCCACACATTTGCTTAAGAAATTTATAATGTACAAACAGTTTTTGCCAAGTTTTCTGAAGTTTTGTCCTGAAATGGATGTGCTCACTGGACAGTCTAACAGTTCAGTACACCTAAGGAGAGAGGGTTTAGGGAGGCAGGACTTGATAAAATTGGTGACAGGCAGAAAATTGGGATTTAAGGAAAACTGAATTTAAATAGCTTTGAAGAATAGTAGAAAGGGGAGTTTCCCATCGTGGCTCAGTGGAAATGAATCTGACCAGCATCCATGAGGACACGGGTTCGTTCCCTGGCCTCGCTCAGTGGGTTAAGGATCCTATGTTGCTGTGAGCTGTGGTGTAGGTTGCAGATGTGGCTCGGATCCGGTGTTGCTGCGTAGGCTGTGGTGTAGGCCGGCAGCTACAGCTCTGATTCGACCCCTAGCCTGGGAACCTCCATATGCCACAGGTGCAGCCCTAAAAAGACACACACACACACACACACACACACACACAAACAGTAGAAAGGATTCAAGGTGTAGTAAATCCTTGACCACAAGTTATGAGAAACTGTGCATTATGTAAGGATAGCCTATGTAAACAATTAAAAATGTTATTTCAGAACACAAGACCCCAGGGTTGCCTTAGCCTCAGAAGCTCAGCTTATGCTGGCAGCCTTTGCCCAGGGCCAGGATATAAGGTGTTTTAGGAGTAGTGAAACAGATTGCAAGACTTAAGTACAAATCAGATTTGCTCTTTGCACTTGCAAGCTAAGACTGTCAGTGTTCCTCCCTAGGAGACAGAAAAGCAGTTCCTCCTTAGAGTTGGAATCACAGGAACTCCTCTTACAGCCTCTCTCTGATCATATCTTTATCGTCCCCCTTTACTCAGTGACTTCAGATACCTTCCTTTGTTCGCCATCCAGGGTGCCACTGCCGCCTGAGTGTGCTTCTTGGTCAGGGTCCGGGGCTCTGGGAAGGACGCACCTGCAGATTCCAGCTCCGCCCCTTAGTGCTGGGTCTGGTCCTGGACGAGCCTAACTTCCCGCCTAACCCGCGCGAGGAGCTTGTGCTGTGGCCACGCTCACGTGGCGCCTGACATGCCTCCCCGTCTGTCTGCCCAGAGTGCAAACGTCTCCTCAACCAACACACTTGTCACCCTTTAAGATCCATGTCCAGTACGTCCTCTACGTGGCAGCCTTGCCGGATCCCAGTACCCCGGGGATCAAAGAGAAATAAGGTTTTCCGTTCTCAAAACATTTACAATATATGTGTAAATACCAGAAAAGAAGAGACGAGACATGAGTGACGGAGACAAATGTGTTTATCGCGTGTGGTGTCCCTGAAGCGAGCCTTTCCACGGAGAAGAGGATGCTAGCTGTGCAGCAGGCCCTTCGCCTGTGCCTGTTCCTTTGCGTGTCTCGTCACACCAGCCTTAAAATATGCTGCGATAGCGGCAGATACTTCTATTGTTTTTAAGTGAAATCAACTCACAAGCATAGCAAATTATAAAAATTCAAACAATACAGAAATATATTGAATTAAAGTTAAAGGTTTTCCTTTGCATTTCCTAATTCAGCTCTGCTTCCCATAGGTAACCTCTCAAAACAGGTCTGATGCTGAAGTTAGTGCACATGTGGGGATGTGTGTGTGTGTGCGTGTGTGTGTTTTCGTAAGCCCACTGTTTTTTGTTTGTTGTTTGTTATATGATAGTTTCATATTATATATGCAGAAGTCTGTAAGCTATTTTTTTACTTCACAAGTAGCTTGGCAACTTTTGGGTAATGCTTTTAGTGCAAAGTATTAAATATTTTATCATTCTTTATTTTAGGAGCCCCTGGTTAATGGATATCTAGCTGTTTCTACTATTTGGTCATTTCATAATATATTGCAAAAGTCGCACTTGAACCTCTGTCTCGGAGTACATGTATAAAGATTCTACAGGGTAGATTTTTTGAAACTGGAACTGTTGGGTCAAAACATAAGCTCATTTCAGATTCTGGAAAGTATTGAATCTAAAGTATGTAAACAGAGTTCTCCAGATTGTGTTCCCATCATCAGTGAAGGAGAAAGAGAACCCAATTCCCCTCATCCTTGCTAACAAACAATGGATATTATTGGCTTTTCAAAACAGTACAAGACCATGCAACTCTGTTGCTCCATTTTAGGCTAAAAATCAGGTCCTTTCGTTCAGGGCGTGCGTGCGTGCGTGCGTGTGTATTTGTAAAGATTTCTGATGTATAGTTGTGTGCGACCACAGTTGTTTCCCTTCAGGCATTTCCTGGTATCTCCTGCTCTGATAGACAGACGCCCTTGGAGCCAGCTGGCCAAGAGCCACTGGGGGCTCTGTGGAGTCGGTGTCCCAGTGACGCAGGCCACGCCGGAGGGACCTTCCGTCCCAAGGAGCAGGTGTCCAGGGTGCAAGATACCATGGTCAGCAGAGGTCATCGCAGACAGCAGGGCCTCTGAAAGGTCAAAATGGCTCTGATGGCAGCAGCCCCGCTCCCCTGCCGACCTGAATGTTTAGTCTGGGAGAGTGCGGAGGGCAGGCTCAGACGCAGCGGCCTTGGGGCTCCTCCAGGCAAATGCATTTATCAGGACGGGGGCTGATTAAGTGTAAAGGGAAAGGGTGACACGATGCATGCTGCCTTTCACCTCAGAGGAGTGAAGGTCACGTGTCAGCCTGGACCCCCTCCAAGTGCCTTCTCGGGAGGATTGAGGGGCCTTCTTGTTTGGGAATAGAGATCTTTTGTTCACATACACACACACCGAAGGTCAGTGCCTCTTCAGAGAGCCTGCTGAGGCAGGGCGAGCCCTGCGTAAAGATGCTTCCTACAGCGATGGAGCTGGAGAGGGTGTGTGACACACACGTGCAGATAGGGGCAAACGGATACACGACCCACGCCGGGATGTGCGTGGGTCCCACAGGGCCCATTTACTGAAGGAGGCCACGGACACTCGGCAGTGAAAGAACAACATAATGGAATATTCAGCTCGCAGGTGTCGTTGAAAGCCTGTTTTTCAATATTTTCAAAGGTGCAAAATCTTACAGTGACGCCTCACTTTGTGTGTGTCTCTGAACAGAGAGTGAGAAATGTACTTGTGAGCTATGAGATTGCAAAAGTAAGGAAGCTTTTTTTTTTCCCCCAAATACGGTTTAAAAATTCAAATGTAGCTGTATTATTTTTCTGGGGATAAAAAATGTGTGTGAGTTCATGGGTTCTGCCCTTGATTGAGGAATTTCGGGATTTTTAAAAAGGTTTTTGTTTCACCATCTAGTATCCCGTTGTATCTATACCAGTTGTTTAAACTAAAACCATTATCACTTTTTGTAAAAGTAGATGGAGTCTCTCAACTGTGCTAGAGGGGGCCCCCTCTCCGCGTTGTCCTCTTTTCAACCTGAGGGGTAGCTTCTTCCCTTACGGATTGACACAATAAAGAGGGATGCAAAGTAACTTACGTGCGGAGCAGAAACAGACTCGTAGACTCTGAAAACAAATTTCCGGTTACCAGAGGGGTCACGGGAAGGGAGGGATGGACTGGGGGTTTGGGATGGGCAAATGCGCCCTCAGGAATGTGGAATGACTGTGTAGCACAAGGAACTCCACTCGGCATCCCGCGGTAGTTGATGCGGGAGAGGAGACGGCTGTGGGTTTATGTCTCCCTGACGCTCTTTGCTCTACAGCAGAAATGGTCACCACCGTGCAGGTCAACTTGACGTCACTGAAACTTTTGAAAAAACGTTTAAAAACCCTGCCATTTATCCCAAGCTTAAAAAAAAGGTATTCTTGGAGTTGCTGTCACAGCTCAGCGGTTAATGAACCCGACTACTGTCCATGAGGACGAGGGTTCCATCCCTGGCCTCGCTCAGTGGGTTAAGGATCTGGCATTGCTGTGAGCTGGGGTGTAGGTCGCAGACCCAGCTCGGATCCAGTGTTGCTGTGGCTGTGGTGCAGGCTGGCAGCTGCAGCTCCGATTCGACCCCTAGCCTGGGAACCTCCATGTGCTGTGGGTTTGGCCCTAAAAAGACAATAAATAAAGGGACAAAAAATGTGCAGGTATCTCCTAAATATAGCATACATTATAACTTTTAATATACATATATTGTTTTTTAATTGATGTGTGATTTACAAACAGTGGATGCACGGATCTTGGGGTGTGCAGTTTGATGAGTTTAATGTGTGTGTGTATAAAACATTGAACAACACTTTATAAACTTGCCTGAAACTTGCATTAGAAAAAAACTTTGATACGCTTTATTTTTTAGAGCAATTTTAGGCCCACAGCCAAATTGGAAGTGCAGATTTCCCCTGTCCCCGCCACCCTGTCCCCACCTGCCTAGTCTCCCCACCAGCGACATCCAGAATCAGACTGGGCCGTTCATTAGATATGATGAAGCTACACTGACACATCATTGTCACCAAAGTCCACGGTTCGTTTTTTCAAAGTGAACACAGATTGCGCTTCATGTGGTAAGGCTGCGCTTCCTCACAGAACATAGACTCTGTAGAGGGCGATTTCCCCCCACATAGATTAAGCAGAAATTAGAAACAGAGAAATAGAATTGGCAGCCCAGAGGAGTGGAGTGTTGAAAATAGCTTAGTGTCTCAAACCGTGTTGCCTTTGTTTGTTTCCTGCATTTTATTGTTAACGTGTCAAAGGTAAAAAGACCTTTTTTCTGGATTTTGTGAAGACTCATTTTTTGCACTGAGAATCTAAGTCAGGACATATTTTTAAACACCCAGCTAGGAGCTCCCGTTGTGGCTCATCCAGCTAAGAACCCAACATAATCTTCATGAGGATGTGGTTTAATCCCTGGGTTAAGGCTCTGACATTGCTGCAAACTCTGGTGTAGGTCACAGCTGTGGCTCAGATCTCGTGTTGCTGTGGTTGTGACATAGGCCTCAGCTGCAACTCCCATTCGACTGCTAGCCTGGGGACTTCTGTATGCCGAAGGTGGACATAAAAAGAAAAAATAAAATAAACACCCTAAGGGGAGCTTATATCCATTGACGTTCGTTCCAGGTAGGAGAAATGGCCATTCAGAAGAGAAGAGTTGAAAGGGGCTCAGATCTTACAGTGTCCACTGCTGCGGTCCCCTTCTCACTGTCTTCATTGCTGTCCTTGCCTGATATTACCCCAGGTGGCCTCTGCCCTGTCACTAGGGTTAGCTTTCTTTTCTTTTCCATTCTGTTTTTGTTTTTTGGGGTTTTTTTGTTTTTGTTTTTGTTTTTGTTTTTTCTTTTTTAAGGCCTCACCTTTAGCATATGGAGTTTCCCAGGCTAGGGGTCGAATCGGAGCTGTAGCTGCTGGCCTACACCACAGCCTCGGCAACGCAGGATCCAAGCCACGTCTGCGACCTACACCCCAGCTCATGGGAATGCTGGATCCTTAACCCAACGAGTGAGGCCAGGGATCGAACCTGTATCCTCGTGGATTCTATAGTTAGGTTCGTTCCCACTGAGCCACAATGGGAACTCCCAGTGGTAACATTTCAAGGCGCCAAATTCATCAGGCAATTCCCCTGCTCGCTAAGCGGCTGACACCCCGTGGACCCTCCCACCTGTAAGATAAAATCCACATTTCCACCAACAGCCCTTCCTCTTCGTCTCTCCTCCGAGTCCCTTACACTGCCGTCTGGCTGAATGGCACCACTGCTCACTGATGCCACTCAGGCCTCTCCACGCACAGGGTTCTCTGCGTGTTCCCGTCCCATGCGGCCTCTGCTCTCTGGAGAACTAACTGCCCCTTCTTCTTGCTCTTCGCCAGAGCCTCGCTCCATCCCTGGGCAGAGGGTGTTTGCTGCCTCCCGTCCAGCTTCCCCATCCCCGCCTTCCTCCTCTGACCAGACCTTGCTTTTCCTTATTTTTTGATATGCCAGTCTCTCCACGATCCTGCGGGTTTTCCATGGCACATGCCACTCTTCTCATCTTTGTAGATCTCACCCGTGAGAATCTGCACATGCAGGAGATCAACGAATATGCTAAATAAAGACATGAAAGGTCCCCTGCGGAATTAAGTTTTTAAAAGGCCCAGCTGTAGACTTCGGTGATTACGCCAACAACTGTAATGAAAATTCTTCTTATGTGAGACATACCTGGGACACCGTAAAACATGCATATTCCCAGGGCCGTCCCCGGAGCCTCTGATTCTGGACACCTGTGGAAGGGCTCTGGAACTTGTATGATTATCGCTTTGTCCGAGGTGGCTCTTGTGATCCGGACCCAGCTGTGTGTCAGGCCAGGTAGTGCTGCTGGCTGCTCCAGAGACACCTATAACATATCGCACATAGACTAAGTGCCGCTTACTGTAGACCAGCCTCCATCCTGGTGCTTGAAACTGCTCTCATCAGGGGAACTGGGCTCACACCCCTCACAGGGATGCCTCTGATGCGAGTGAATTCAGAGCCAAATTTATTTCACTGAATAAACTGTATGTATTCTCTTTTCATAGCATACGTATCTGATGGCCTCCTTTTAGGCTCCATAAAATTGCAGCATAAGTTAAATGCCACGGTTGGCCATGACGATGGTGACTCTCCTTTCTGAAACTCCACTCCCAGCACACTCCGAAAAGAGACCCCCCACCCCAAGTCGAATCCCGCGTATCTCCTGGGGGAGCAGTCCTCTACCACAGTAAAAGATCTCTCTTCTGCTGCCAGATTCCAGCTGCACCTCACTGGCCCACATGCAGGAAATGATTGTCCATGCCCTGTCAAGGCATGTCAGTGCTGTTGATATTGATTTAATCAATATATTTCATCATATATTTTGAGGCAGGGAAGGAGTCAGGTTGGTGGGAGATGGTAAGTGAAGTCATGAGACCCGAGAGTCAGTAGGCTTGCTGTGAGTGCTACCCAAGGGTGCATGGACCTCCCAGTGTAGCCTCAAGTCCTAATGACAGGAATAGCATAGGGATTTAAGACAGGCATCCTTAGCTTCAGGGTACTGTTGAGCAACAAAAGAAATCACTCCTAAACTCCACTTCTACCTCCCACCACAGAGAAGTGGAATCATACATTTCAGAGAGTACACTGACACTATTCATTCCTGGAGGGCAAACTACGACATTCTGTTCAATCCAGGGTTGCAGCACCAGCCAGGACAGCCCTCAGCCATGGTCTCCGGCAGCCAGGAGCCTGAGGGTGGGTCTGTCGTCACCTGTTCTTTCAATAGAAATCTATAAAAGCAGCTGCTCTGTGTCCAGAGCTTCAGCTGCATGTTTTCCTCTTAACTGTTGCTTCATAACTTTTTTTTTTTTATGGTCACATCTGCAGCACATGAAAGTTCTTGGGCCAGGGATCGAATCTGAGCTGCAGCTGCAACCAGCCTATGCCATAGCTGCAGCAAGGCCAGATGCCTAACTCACAGTGGCAGGTTGGGGATCGAATCCATGCCATCACAGAGACAACACCAGTCCTTAACCCACTGTGCCAGAATGGGAACTCCTGCTTCATAGCATTTATAGTTTTTGTCTTACAGAGGCTTTATCCGTATGAAATTATTGGGTTATAACTCTAATCCCATCTTTTATCCACTCATCCGTGTAGTTTTTATGTATCTAAATGGAATTAGTGTAGAAATTAAAAATAAATAAAGGCATCTGATTATTTTCCAGGAGGAAAGAAAAGAAAGAGCCCTTATTGAGTCTGTATATTGAAGGCATTTCTCACAGGAGCCATGAGTGCTGTTCTGATATGGTCAGACTGCTCTGGGCTTGCAAAGGTCACAGCGACCAAAAGGAAATGCGTAATGGACCAAAAATGGGGCCAGCTGCATCATGGAGTTTGAAGTGGGTCTGATGGAATGGACCTGTTAGTGCTTAAAGTAGGCATTTGATATGATTTGAAGGTCAAGAAGGGGGTTGAGTATTCCATTATAACGTAAGAATTATGACATCATGCAGAGACTGCTGAAAGAAATAATCCACTAGCATATTTGATTACATTAGTAAATTAGATTTGTGAGCTGTCATTTAATTGATAAAGAAAATCCTAAAGGCAGCAGTCATTGGCATAGATAAATTCTGATATAGAATTAGGTGGGGAAACTTTAAGAGCTTTGAATTATGGTTTGAGTGGAAGAGGTAGAGGATGAAGTTGTTCCAGGCAGCTAGGATGGAGCCCTCATGCTCAGGGTATCAGACAGTGGGCACAAAAATTGTGGAGGAAGCTTCAACAGCAAAACCCAGCCGACCTTGGTCAATTCAAAAAGTATAGCTTTAGTAATGGTCTGCCTGTTCCGAGTAGACAGACTTTAGGAAGGGAATGAAAACTTTTCAATCTCTAGTTCAAGAACCAAATTAGCTGCTCTATGAAATAAACTTTTCACAATTGAAACTATTTATACAGAGACTAGACAGTTCACTCTGAAATGTTTAAGAAGGAGAACGGACATGGAGCAAAATGGCTTCCACAGATTTTTCCACAGCTACTTTTCTGTGAAACCCAGAGGTGTTTTTGCTACGAGCATAGACGTTCTAGCTAATCTCTTCAATTCCATGTTGTTCAGTTTTGTCACCCTATAAATCATTGAGATCATTCCTAAAAATCTGATTTTGTTGTTGCATATATTTTATAGCCTCCTCTTTTGGTTTCTTCCAAAAATGTCAGAAGCCCGTTTCCTTTGATGTTGTTGGTGGTACAGGTGTGGTATATGTAACCAAGAAACTGACAACACTGTTATCAACATAGTATTGCTGATGATATGATACAAACGTATAATATGCAACTGAGAAAGTGGTAAGGTTTTGGAAAAGGTGTTGCTGAATAGGCAGCCAGCTGTCAGACCCATGTACATCTCTCTTACAGTTGTTTCCATTCTTCCATTTACTGAGTCACCTTACAGAACTAGTTAGTATGTATTTCATGTATCTTTTCTCAAAATTGGAGACATTGTCTCCGCTCCCATCTTCTCTTCTCCTACTTCTCCCACCACTGTTACCCTTCAGACATCATCAAGACGAAATCACAAATCTACACGTTTTCATCTTACCCTTCCATCTGTGTGACCCCATGGCCCTCATATGGAAGCGAATCAATCATTTGAGCTCCATCTTAATAAAAAGTTCATCAGAATAGCTCTTGTGGTTTTCAGTGATTTTTGGAGGCCTAAGTTTATTTTCTAGTTAGGTCTTCCCAAGTAGAGTTTTTTTTTGTTGTTTTACTTAAAACCATCTACTATGTATTAATAGTTCTCTATATATTTAGGGACCAGAAAATCTGAAAATTTATGTCACTCTTTACAGGGCACCATTTAATCTCATAATACAAAGAAAAATCAATATAAAAAACACATAAAATATTTCACATATGAAGTAACTGGTCACATGCACAAGTACTCATGAAAAAATTTATTTTATCAAACATGACCAACTATTTACAAACTTCTCTGTGAAAATTAATTTACTACTGATTCCATTGAGCTAACACCATTTTGCAGGAAAACGGGAGCATATATATCACACATTTTTCTTTAAAAATATTTAAGGGAATTCCATGGGGGGAACCCTCAATTTCTTCACATAACGTCCACATTTTATGAAGACGTTGTTTGAGTCATGCCGCACAAACGCTGAATTCAGCAATCACAACCTGCTGGATAATGAATATCTTCCCCAGGAGCCAAACCAGAAAACCAGTGAATCTGGTTGTTAATGATCTGTTCTCGTCTGATACCATGGTTGAGATTCCTGCTACGCCACAGCCCTCCTCATGTTTCTTCTTCTTTGAGATCATTTGTAATCAGTCAGAACTATGTTTTCAAGAGCCCCTAACAAGGATGGAAGGCAATCTGCTGAAGTGGTTGGGAGCACAGACTCTGCAGTCAGACTTCTTGGATTTAAATTCCAAGACTGCCACTTACCACCTGGGTGATCTTGTGCAAGTAGCTTAATCTACATCTTGACGTTAGTAGAGAATCAGAAAGCAGGAGTAGCTACGTCCTGAGACTGTTGTGGCCGTTGCATGAGGTAGTCCTTGTAGAGACTTGAGCGCGACGCCTGGCGTAACATTCCTCTCCAATAAATGTCACCTCTGCCAGTTGAGTTGCCTGTCATTTTCTGCCACATACTAAGGAATCTTTATGTTTCTCTTTAACTGTTTGATCTGTTTTTTGCATAATTTAAAGTACGTGTCCCAGTATATCCAAACTCTTCCTTTCCGGCTTTCAGAAATTTCAAGATGCGTGGATACGTTTTCTCAGTTCTGGTCCTCTCCGCTTGGCAGCCTCTCCTGAGTTCCAGAGAGCAGTTAGCAGATACTGACAAGAGCTAAGAAAGTCAAGATGAGCCAGAGGCTGTGCTTTCACAAGAGTCATGTTCCCAGGTGTCCTGGGGGAGAGGTTCCACCCTTACTCAACCTTTCCTCCATGCCAGTTGTGTATCTGCCTATGAACTGCATCATTTATTCCTTTCTTCTTTAGGTGTCACCTGGAATATCAATCTCACAATGATACGTATTTTTCTTTGTTTGAACCTGGCCCATCTTTCCAAAAGGAATTCTAACCTGGACTTCCATCCCCTCTTGCCCAGACCTGTAAAGAACACTGTGAGGGCATTTCAGAATTTAGTGGGAATTTAGTGCATGTTGACCGGACTTTGGAGACCCTCACCCCTGGATCTCTCATTTCTAGGTTTTGTCTGCTATGGAGACACCCTTCATGATAAGATATTTTCTTTCTCATCTGGATGAGTATTTCTTATCAGGCAGGACACCCTTAGCCCCCTTTTCCAATTCCAATTCATGTGAAATATTCATCAACCCCAAATGGACCTAATGGGCCCCGGAGACATGAATTATCATCCTTCAAAGTATATAGGTGTGGTGTTATCTTCAGACATGTAATAGCCAACAAACTTATAAGCACATTCTGTATATTTCCAAAGAGATCCATTAATTTTCTCATTCACTTGTTCATTTGTTCACTCCTCAACTGAATACTACTCTGCCAGAAGCAAAAGAGGACATAGTCTTTGGGAAACTAACAGGAAGGAATATTGAGTTCAGAGGCAGTTACTGGCAAAGCACGGGTCTTGAGGACAAAAAAGAAGCCATGGGTTAAAGAGAAGACAATTTTTTCAGCTTCCTCCTCTCCTCTCCATTTCTCCTGCATTTTTGATGGGGTCCAATTGCTTGTGAAACAGAAAAGCTGAAAATGGAAATCTTATTTCTCTTTTTGTCTTTTAAAGAACATAGTGCAAAAGGGATCATGAAAATGAAACGTCGTAAAATCAGATTCTAAAAATGTAAAGAATCTTCCAGGTGATCTAGTCCATGCACAGAACTCGAAGGCTCAGTTTTTCAGTGTGATGCAGATTTTCCTAGTATCCTTTTGGGGAGTTATTTAGAATGGGTGGGTTGAAGTTTGGTGGCTATCTGTCCCTTTTTCTCATTGTTAAAAATGAATGTATGCTGTTTTCTTAGAGCTTCTTTTTTTCTTTTTCCATGTACAGATAGTTGAGTGAGACGAGAGACACTGTCTGAGGGTGGTGCTTCCTGTTGAACCATATTAACCTCTCCCTTTAGAAAGGCTCAAGGGAGGCCTTTGCTCTTACAACACAGAAGGAGTTTTGGGTGATCTGTCAGGTGCAGTGGTGGCTGTCATCGAGGGTCTTCTCTGGGCACCCACGGTACATGGGAGGCCCACAAACACGTATGCCTGCAGGTTTGCAGAGAGGCTGGCAACCACGAGACAGATGCCCATTGGTGGAGGAGGGAAATATCAAAGAAGAGCCAGTCATCAGCCGGCTGACAGAACCCATTCCCATCTTCAGTTAAATCCGAACCAGTCATGCCTCCCTGAGAAAAATAACCAATTATCTGGTTCTTTACAAGGGGAAGGAGAAGAGCCTTCAGGCCACATTCTGATGTTCTTGTCTGAAGGGGGGACTCTATGGAGATCATAAATCAACAGATTTCATGGTAAAAAAATAACTCATTTCATGCCTGTTTACATTTATACAAATGTCATATTGAAACTATGAAGTATATGCTATAGCTGGGACACCCAGAGGCTGCCCTTAAAATCCTTTGTGCTATTGGCTCCCACGTGATTTCTCAGGCTGCTGAGTCAAACCCCTGGGGAAACCTGTGGGCATTTTCCTGGGCATTTTCACCTTTACATTATAGATCTGACCATTTGAAAATCAACTCCGATACTGTTCCCTTTGTGACACTGTGACAAGGGACCAGATGGGCCGCCCCTGCATCTTCTCCTGAGCAGACATTCTGGAGCCGGCGCCTTCCCAGGCCCTGGAGGGGCTGCACTGATGATCAAGCCAAGGACTCCATGGCATTTCCTTCCCTCCTCGAGGGACGCCCACGGTGGTTTGGCCTGTTTATTCCAACCCCTGGTGTCCACTCTTCTCTTCAGAACCCTCCAGACACTGCGTGTCTCCCATGAAGTCCGCCTTTTGAGGTCTCAGGGTGCTCCAGTGATGAGCTCGTGTGTGTGTGTGTGTGTGTGTGTGTGTTATTGTTTTTGTTGTTGGCACAGTGCTGTTTTGTTCTGCTGCACGTGTTACAGCTGTGAACTCAGGGCTCACCTTGCCATCTACTCTAGTACTGGCACAAAAAGATGGTGCCTTTGGCCTCCTTCCATCTCCATTTCTTACAGATACTTGATTTTCGTGTAGGGGAAAGAGCTGGAAGTCAGTCGTTATCGTGTGTCCTGTGACATCCAGTGGTCGCTCCTCTTCGGTCACCAGTCATGAAACCTCTCTGTCTTCAGAGTGAGGGTGGCTGCTTTGCAGGAATACTGCCCAGGAGATTCGGAGGTGGTGGTTTCCCCTTTGGCCTCTTAGAATGGATTCTAGGGAGAAGCACGTGAGCCTTTCCCACGAGGCTGGCTTACAGATCGTGGAGTTTCAGGCATAGCTCAATCTTCCAGGTATACCTGGATAGACCTAAATACAGAGAGTGAGAGCTTGGAGAACCTTGGAGAACTCTGACTGGCTTCCTGATTGAGTTGTACCATCCTAACAAATCTTCTTAGGCATGGATGGTGATTTTTGAGTTAAAAATCATATTTGACCATCTTTCAGTTGTATTTTCTGAAGTTGGGGGATATGCCACAGTCTGCCACTGGTCCAAGTGTTTCCTGTTGTTTCCACCTTTTCGTCATGTGGCATGATTTGCCAGCATTCTTCTGGTCCTTGAAGCCATTCTGTTTCCAACTCTGGCTTTGATCTCTGCTCCGAAGCTCTGCTAGTTTTCCTAACAAATGTAGGCTAAGGAAAAACCACAGTATTTAGCACATATAAAGTAGTTAATGCATATTAGTTGATTAACTGAGTTCAGGAATGAATAAGACTTTTCTTCTTTGGGGGGCTATATACACAGATCATCAGAAAATAACGTGTCTTTATTTTTATGGCTAGAAGAATCAGAAGACAACATAATCAAATTCCCATGGTTTTCCTGATGCTCCCTAGAAATCCAGCAGAAAGAAATGGCACAGTTATAGTATGGAGAGGATTTGGAGTTAAACACAAGAAGCGTAGATTTCCTAACAGCAAGGAGCCAAGGGCCTTTCCATTGATCACAAACACAGGGCAGTACGCAGGTGTGGAGGAGCTGGGCAGACTGTGCCGGTGGGTGCTGCTGAGAACCTCCCCCCTCATTGGGCAGCCTGCAGGTGCTGCCCCTTGACAGTGTCCTCAGCCCTGGGGACAGTGGGACTCTGTGCTGTGGATGAAACCAGTTTCCTGTGTTGAGTGGGGAGTCTTCCGAGTCTAGCACTTCAGCGGTGGTGATGGCAGTGACAGCTGCAGGACCACGGTCTGCAGTTCTAAGTGTCCCACTGTCTGTGCCGACCCTCCAGCTAGAAACAGGGTGGTGGGAGTGCGGGGCTGATCATCGAAAAGATCCTAAGACAGGAACTGTCTTAGAAAAGACCCTCGCATGATAGGCGTTTCCAGGAAGATGGACAGGGTACTATGAGATAAGTTTAATTCTGTCGTGCTTACTGATTGGATACTTATATAGTGCTAAATATGTGCCCTGATGCTGTTCAGAGCCCTTCAAAATATCCACCTTAGTCATCACAACAACCTTGTGGGGTAGGTCTTACTATTATTCCCATTTTCCAGCTTAGGAAATTGAAGAACAGAGAGGGAAGGTCACTTGCCCAAGGTCACACAGCTCTCATGGCTGGAGTCAGGAAAGGAATCCATGTGTCTCTGTGCTTAACCAACACCCCCTGGCTTTTTCCCAGTGAAGTTCCCTGTCTGGCTGACAGGAGGTGGGTCTAGTAACGTTCCGAAGGAACAGTCCTTGGGCAGTAGGACTTTCTGACTTCTCCTCATGCCACACCCTTCTTGTGGCTTGCTACCAAAGTGAGAGAGGAAAGTGAGAGAGGTGTGGGATTATTCTCATCTTCTCCCCACTCTTTTAACTGATGCTTGACCCCCCCCACCACCTCCTCGTTTTGTCCTCCTCCCTCCCTGGCTGGGGTGTGGCCATTTTGGTGCTAATATTTACATTTATACCAATATCAGAAGCATTTCAGGAATTCTCTGAGAAAAAAAAAGAAACGGAATCAAGAATCATGAAAATTGAATTCTAGCGTTTACTCTCCCTCTAAGCAGCTGTGTGACCTTGGGGAAATCATAACCTCTCTGGACTTGTGATTCTCCTTCTATAAGAGAAGAGGCAGGGCTGTGATAATGCTAAGTTTCCATAGAGTTCAGATAGATAGTCCCTGATTCTATGATATAAACAAACCAAATATTTTAGCAAATGTTCCTAAAATGTTGATAAAACAACTTAAATTGCCTGTGTTAATTTCAACTCCATGCATTTCAGAAACACGATCTTCCCTCGTTTTTGTTTTCACTCTTGTTTTTTTGTTTATATAAATGTTCTTACTTGTTACTGTAGGAGGTAAAGAGAACTTCATACTGCCCCATCAGGTTTTACTTTATTTTATTATTTTATATTATGTTACATTATTTTTATTGCAGTTTGAATGTCATAATACAAATCAGAATAGTCCAAAATAGTGCAGAGCCTGTCAAGATTTTCTTGAGGAAATTCACAGGAACTTCCTGTATTTTCACAACCATTTAGCATATGCCAGATGGAGAAAATAATGCATTGCTTCCCGAGGAAGTGGGACATTTAGTAAGGCGGGTTTTCACACATAAAAATACTATCTTTTATCTCTGAGCAACCCATGGCTCTGTGAAGGGGAAGTGGCCAGGGCTCTGCAGGGCTTTGGGGGCAGGCGGAAGTCCCTGTCTAAATCGGAGGACGCTCATTGCAGCTCTTTTGTGTGCGAGTGCTCCTGTAGGTGTGGTGGGGATTTGAAGAACAGGCCCCCGCCTGGCTTAAGAGATTAGGCGTCTAGGAAGGGCAAAGCCAACGCTGCCGGTTCAGCTCCGTGGTGATAGGGAAGTTGAGAGTGTCCAGGCCAGATCAGTAGCTTTGAGGGCTCCTTCAAGGCCTGTGTCTGAAGCCGCTGGCACCTTATAAAACTCAGGAACCAGACTTCTTGGCTCAGAGAATTCCTGTGGGGTCTGGCCACCATCCTCTGCTTTGGTTTCTGCTCCTGTTATCATCTCAAGGCTTGGGGCCAGGATTCCGCCTCCCTGCCCACTTCTCTGGGCGGAACCACTTGAAGGTTGCCAGGCCTCCGTGTCCGGCCCCGAGGTCCCCTATGTGGATGGTCTCTCCTGGGTCCAGTGCCCAGTAGTGCCTCCCATTATCCTTAACTCTTCTCCCTCTTCCAGCGCACATCCAAGCCTCAGAAAATCCTCAGCTCCACACAGCAGGGAGTCGGACTGCTTCTCCCCTCTGCCCTGCTTCTGCTCTGACCAAAGCCGTTACCATGCCCTCAGCTGGTTTTCCTGCTGCTGCCACACTGCCCCGTTCCAGTGATCTGCTGCCCTGCAACAAGGCCCCCACCCCAAACTTCGTGGGTTAAAACAACACCCATGTCAGTCTTGCTTGCGCTTGGACGGGGTTGGCTGGGGCTCAGCTGGATGGTTTTCCTGTTGGTCTCCTTGGGGTCTCTCCTGGGGCTGCACTGGGTCCTGGTTTGATGGAAATGGAGTCTGGAACGCCCCACACCTTCGGCTCAGCTTGCGTAGACATGTCAAATCAGTTTCTTGTCCTGTCATCTCAGGGCCTCTCCCTCTCAGAGCCTATGGTCCTTTCTCATAGGCTCGCCAGCCTATAGCAGCTGGAACTTCCACCACGGAGAAAGTTGCCAGGGCAGAAGCTGCCAGACTTTCATAAGCACAGTTTTACCGCCCCCAGATACTTTGATGAAAGTCAGGCGCAGGGGGGCCCAGATTCAGTGTGGGAAGGTGTGGATGCTGGAGGCATGGTCCACGGTGCCAGGCCCACTGCCGTCTCTTCTCCGCACTGGGGGAAGTTGGCGCGTTGAGCGGATGTCAGACCACACCTCTCTGCTCCCAACTCTCCAGTGGCCTCTTGTGTCGCTCAGAGTAGGAGCCAGAATGGTGGCAGTGACGTCCAAGGGGCACCCATCCACCCCTTTGGCTCCCTGACCTCGTGCCTTCCCCCTCCCCTCCCTCTTATGCCCCAGCCACCAAGCCCCGCCGCCTCCCCCTGCCCAGGCTCCTCTTCCTCTCCAGAAGTCGCCAGGCTCTTCCTCCCGTTCGTTGGCTCTGACTTCCTCCTTCCCATCCCTGAATCTTCACTCTCTCAGCTCCTTTTCCCCCTCTGTCCTGGCCGCGCATCTAAAACCATCACGCCACCTTTCCTGTATCCTGCACCGTTTCCTACCTTTATTTTTCTCTATGGACCATAACCATTGGACAAAGTATGTATTTTACTTTTTCATATTATTTTGGTGCCCTCCGCATGGTAGAATGATAGGTAGAAAAACATAACTCCCACCAGCAGAGTTTCTGCTGGTTGAATTCACTGCTGTGTCCCCAGTACCTAGAATAGTGCCTGGCAAAGAGCAGGATTCCACGAATATGAATTGAATGAATGAACTAGCGACGGCGGGCTCCCATCTTCATTTCAGACGTCTGCTCCGTGCCTCTTGAGACCCTTGGTCCCTGTTTGTGTAGGAGTGTATGGGTCATTACCGGGGGACCCACCCGCAGCGGGCCTTGGAAGACGGGGCATGGGTTTCAAACACTGAGTGTGGTGGCAGGACACCCCGGTGTGCTTTGGTGCTGTGCGGAACAGCACACGAACAAAGGGCAGAGAACCGTCTTGCCGCGGCGAGCCTGAGCCAGGGGAACCCGGGAGGCAGCAGGGAATGATGTGGAAAATGGCACTGCCCTGTTACGGCAGCTGCCCAGCAGCCCTGCGCCGCAGCGTATCCTACCCCGCGACAGCCCCGTGGCCGTAGGGCACCAGCTCCAGCAGCTCTGTGGCTGCAGTGGATCAGCTCTCTTACCGGGCGAGAAACCACACGAGCACTCGGAGAGCTGGAGACCTCAGCTTTATGACACCGGCGGGCTCAGGGGAGATGGCTCTCCGGAGTCTGCGCCCCGAAGGAGGGTTTCACAAGGCTCTTATGGGCTCCCTCTTCCGGGTCCACATGCTTGGCTGGTTGGACCGGAGTGACATCAGGCAAAGTGGTAGATACGGAAACAAATTTACAGAAGCAGATGTGTCGAGGAGGGGTGGTGGGGCCAGTTGGCTGGCCTTGGCTTAGTCTTCATGGCCAGGGTCTCTCCTCTCTACCTTTTTATTCGGACAGTTTCTCCTACAGCCCAAGGTAGGGATTTCCAGGTTGCAAAGGGCTGTGAAAACCGGAGGCTCTCCGACAGGAAAATGCACTGGAACTGGGAGCACAGGGGTGGACTATCTACAGTGAGGGGCATCCATTATTGGATGGCAGTGAACTGGGCATCCTGGCAGATGCTTTCGACAGACCGTCACTGGTTATCATCACAGCGGTCCAGACGGGCAGGACTCATCCCATCCCACCTTCCAGATGGGGAAAATTTAAGTCACCCAGCCAGGTCAAGGTCAGGGTTAAAGAGAATTTCGTTTATATCTGCCAGCGTTTCTTACTGTGCACAATCTTCACTTCACAACTTAACTGCCCCCTACATACGCTTCCAAAAAAATACTAAGAGTGAGGCTAACTATTTGAGACTGGGGAGGGAGCATGCAAGTGGTTTTGGGGTGGAATAGTGAAAGACTCTGTTACCCCTTATTTCATTTATGTAGTAAGTTTCAGAAAGTTATTGTTCGAAGGTAAATTAATAGTCTTCAATGGTCAGGAACGTAGGATTTACTTTCTACACAACATGGCACCACTTGCTGCTTTGCTGACCACTACTCTTTTGAGAGCTTTTTAAATCCTGACTTCTAGCATGCAGATGCTGCCTTTGGCAAGGAGGGAGATGAGTTCTCTCCTACAATAGTGAGGCATCAGTGTTTTATTGGCTTTTGTCTGCCCGCATTCTTGATCTTTCCCAGGGTAGGCCCATGGAGTCCCTGAGATGTGGTGGGCTCCTTGGAACCAAAAGTATTCACAAAGAGAGAGCTGGGCTGTTCGTGGTACCTGCCTTCCATGAAGCCAGAGGAATTGACCTTGCTGTCACTCGCAGCTCAAAGATTCCACAGTGTTTTCTAAGGTCACACTCAAGCATGCAGGGCATGTGAAGGAAATTGTAAATAACTTAAATTTATTTAGAACATAAAAATGAATGAAAGGCAGAGTAAAATGGTTTATAATACATTTAAGCAAGGAAAAGCTGGAGTTCCCATCATGGCTCAGTGGTTAACGAATCTGACTAGGAACCATGAGTTGCAGGTTTGATCCCTGGCCTTGCTCAGTGGTTAAGGATCTGGCACTGCCGTGAGCTGTGGTGTAGGTTGCAGATGTGGCTCGGATTCCACGTTGCTGTGGCTGTGGCGTAGGCTGGCAGCTACAGCTCCAATCAGACCCGTAGCCTTGGGAACCTACATATGCTGCAGGTGCGGCCCTAGAGAAGACAAAAAGAAAAAAGAAAAAGCTGTTAAAGACTTTGATTGGGATGCAGCAAAAGCAAAAATCAACAGGAGGGACCATATCAAACGAGAAGCTTCCGCACAGCCCAAGAGACAACCAACAGAATGCAGAGCGGTCTATGGATTCGGAGAAAACATTTGCAAACCGCATGTCCAATAAGGGGAAGGAATCCCTACAGCGCAATAGCAAGAATACTCTAAGTGATCCAATTAAAAAATGGGCAAAGGACCTAAACAGACTTTCCAAAGAAGACAGAGAAATGGCCACCGGGTACACGAAAAGGTGGTCACCAGGAAAATGGAAATCAAAGCCTTGGCGAGAGCTCACCTCACACCACTGTTATCAAAAAGACAAGAGACCTTAAGCGATAGCGAGGGTGCGAGAAAAGGGAGCCCTTGTACACTCCTGGTGGGAATGTGCATTGGTGCAGTCACCGGGGAAACAGTGTGCAGGTTCCCCCACAATTAAAACTAGAACTCTCAGTTGATCCAGTCATTCTACTTCTTGGTATTTCTCCAAAGAAGATGAAAACACTAACTTGGAAAGGTATGTGTACCCTCCCATTCCTTGCAGCATTATTTATAATACTCAAGGTACGGAAACAACCTAAGTATCCGTCAACAAGGAAATATAACTTACGCACGCAATGGAGTATTATCCAGCCATAAAAAAGAAGGAAATCCTGCCATGTGCAACAATTGGATAGACCTTGAGGGCATTTTGCTCCGTAAAATAATTAAGGTAGAAAAAGGCAAACTCTTTGTGATCCTCCTTATTAAGTGGAGTCTAAAAAAGAACCAAACTCATTGAGACAAAAAAGAGAGTGATGGTTTCCAGGGACGAGGGTGTCGGCAAAAGGGGAGCTGTTGGGTCAAAGGGTACAATTCCAGTTGCAGGATGACTAGGTTCTGGGGAGTCTCGTATTGAGTGTAGTGAGTTAGTTGGCAGTACTCTGTTACATACTCGGAAGTTGCTAAGAGAGTAAATCTTCAATGTTCACACCGTTAAAAACGTGTAATTATGTCAGGTGATGGATGTGTTCGGCAGAACTATTGTGGAAATCATTTCACGACACAGACATGTACCAGATCACCGTGTTGCACACCTTAAACAGTTACAAGTCAGTTGTATCTCAGTAAACTGGAAAAAATGTCCTGTTGCACACCTCAGTTGCAGCATTTCTGTATATTTCATCAATTCCGTTTTATGAAAAGCTATGTTGAGGAGTGTCTGCTTGGGCGCAGGGGGTAAAGAACGTGACTGCAGCAGCGGGGGTCGATGCAGAGGTGCAGGTTTCTCTGGTCAGCTCAGCGTGTGAAAGGAGCAGGCACTGCCGTAGCTGTGGCGTAGGTTGCAGCTGTGGCTGGGATTCCCTGGCCTGGGAACTTTAAGTGTAGCCATCAAAAAAACAAACCAGAAAAGCTATGTTGAGATATAATTTACACAAAGTAAATTCATCCACTTTAGATCTACACGTCTATAGGTTTTAATGAATTTACATATATGTACAATTATTGCCACAATCCAGTTTTAGAATATTTGCATCACTCCTCAGATGCCTTTGGTCAATCCCAGATCCCACTCTCGGCCCCTGACAACAACTCCTCAGTTCTGAATATTATCACAAATGTACTCATAGAAAACGTAGTATTTCATAAAGTATGTGAGATGTTCTGTGCCTGTGTGTGTGAGAAAGACTGAGAGATACATACACATGCGAACATGCAAGCACACACACACACACACACACACACACACAGCTTGGACAGCTGAAAACATGAGTCACCAAGATAATGCTGCTTATTTAACTTTATTTAGGATGTGTGCCTGCTAATAATCTCACAAAAAACCTGTAATTTTTTCAAATTAAAAAAAAAATGCTAAAAGAATTTGTGCACTGACCTAGTGCTTAAAGAGTGTTGTGTTTTGGGTATTTATTTATTTGTTTAATGTCTTTTTAGGGCCACACCTGTGGCATATGGAAGTTCACAGGCTAGGGTTCGAATCCCGAGCTGCAGCTGCCAGCCTACACCATAGCCACAGCCACCCAGATCCTGAGCCACTTCTGTGACCTAGGTGGTAGCTTGTGGAAGTTTAACCCCCTCAGAGAGGCCAGGGATCGAACCAGAACCCTCATGGATACAAGTGGGGTTCTTTATGTGCTGAGCCACAGTGGGAACTCCATAAAGTTGATTGTTTTTAATTAGCATTGAGACTTCACCCCAGTATATACTTGGGCCCCAATATATAAAAGAGAACTAAAGGAGCCTCAGGAAGAGGGAAGGGGATCTGGATCACCAGTCCCTGACTCTCCCCTCAAACCCTCTGTTCTTCCCCTTGGCTCCTGTCCCGCTCACCAGGGGGCATCGCTAAGGATATGGGTCGCTTGGGCCTCCTCAATGGTCCACGTTCCGCTGAGAGACAGAGACTTTCCTCCCGGCCTGGTCTCATACTCAGATTTTTTCAGAATGTGGGAAGAGGTGTCCTGGGCGTTCCTACCCCTCTAGATGATGCCGTTTTCCTCCTCCTCTGTGCGAATCGTGGATGAGATGCATCATCGCAGCCCTTATTCACGTATTTGCAGATATAACCCCTGTCTTCACGTCCTCGAAGGTTCATTATTGGTGGCTGTGAATAAGGGCCCAACATGGAAATTCTTGATGAGCACCTCTTTTCAGTTTTTCAGTACTACTAACATATGCATGTATGATTCTGATGGCCTTTTCAAATGTCTTGGTTAAGGAGTTTTTGTTCTTTAACCCATTGATGTGATAAATTTTATTAACTGCTTACAAAGTACTCACGCAGTTACTATTTTTCGGCATAAATCCTATTTGGATTTATTGATTTAAATTGATTTAATTGATTTAATTCATTATTAAATCATATTTTGGATCATTGCCCTAACTACTGTGTATCTATATCCATGTTGATATTGTTCTGTTAATTTTTTTTTGGAAGTGTGTGTTCTCAGCTTTCAGCAAAAGGGATGTGCACCAGGAATTAGGAAGCTTTCTCATATTTTTTTTAATGGAACAGGTAACAAGTGTGGGAATTACCTCTTCCATGTAAGTGTGAGAGACTGTCCCAATAAGACAGGCTGGATCTGGAGTTGTTTGAAGAGAGAATTTCTCGGCAAATTCTTTTGCTTTCTTCTTTTTGTTGTTGTTGTTGTTTCATCATCTTTGGTCCCACTGATGTTCTGTTTCTTCGTGTTCTATTTGGTGACTTACATTTTCCCAGAAAATTATCCTTTCAAGAAAGTTTTCAAATATATTACAATAAACGTCACATTTATTTAATACTTTTTTTAAAAAAAATATCACCCTTATCCATGGTATATGCTCTCTTAAAAAAATACTATTACAGGCACTTGAGTGTCTTTCTCTCTTTTTCTCCCCTTGATTAAAACTTGTTCAAAATTTGTCTTTTTGTCTGTTTATTTTTCTTGTTTGAAAAATTAGTTCCTATATTTACCAGTGAACTATTCTATTATCTGTTTCATCAAGTTTTCTTTTTTATTTATTATTTTCTAAGTCCACTGGCTTTAGGCTTGTTTTGTTATGTGTTTTTAAACATTTTGAATTTAATGCTCAGCTAATTTTTTAAAATTCTTTTTGTATTAATTGTACTATTAAGGGCATTAATTTGCCTGTGAAAAGTGCTTTGGCACCTTCCCATAAGTTTTCTTGTGCAGAGCTTTTATTTTCATTTTAATTGTTTTCTAAATAATGGGTAATTCTATTCAAGTTAACAATTTTATTAATTTTGTTAAGCATGTTGATTTTATTCTATTAAAAAACACTTTGTTCCCTTCCTCCCCCCAAAAAAAAACACAAAAAAAAACAAAAATCTCTGCATACCTTACCTCCAACCTCCTGATAGTCAGGACTGTGGATAGTCCAAAGCAAACTTGTTTATTCATTATTAAGCAGCTTATTTTCTCCCCAGTCCTACTCTGATTTAAAATCTATAGTCATGGTCCATGTGGCTCTGCTAAAATAACAGTAGTCCTATAGGTTGGCCTTGTCACTTTGATAAATAATTTACTCCTTCATACCAGGGGGCAGTGAATGAGTCTCTGCCATAAAAAGCAGATAAAACCCCTATCTCCTGACTGTGCTTCTCTCTAGCTCTTCCTGTGTCCACCTGCACCTCAACGACCTTCTCACTCTGAAACCATGCGTCATTGCCTGTGCCCTTCCTTGTTCTGCCGTTTTTGCGTATTCGTGTGGATTGTAATCCCCAGATGGGTCATGGAAGGAGTATACTGGTGGACATGGAATTGGGGGCAGGTGTCACTGGCTGCCTCAGAGAGTAGCTCTCTCACAGATTAGAGAGTTTCTGCAGGGCTCTTTGGTCCAGTAATGTTTCATGTCTGGGAGATGCAGCGATGCAGGTGCAAGTGCCTTCCTGTCTGCTGCTTCACATCATGTCATCTTATGTTTTATCTTTCGAAGGGAGCATGTGGCAGCTTCAGAAAGCTTCCCAATCCCATCCATCACTCATGTAACTCTTCATATTGCTTTCAGATGAGGGAAAATTATAAATGAGCTAGCTCTCTTGGGCACTCTGGCAACTTTCTGCTTCCCCATTGATTCCATGGACATTCTGATGAAGAGATGAGAAAGACTAAATTAGAACAACTAGCTGCCTGGCATCACAACCCTCAAGTCGCAGAGTCTAAAAATGCCTTTATTTCGCTTAATAAACCCTCAAACTAACTTTACAGTTCTTCTGTCCTCACTGGTAACTCATAGCACATGCTTGGAGGAGCTCAAAGCCCAGATTAACAATTATTCTGCCAAAACCTCCTCTTCAGAAATTCTGGACTGGTGAGAGTCTGTCCCCATTGGCTGCTTCTCAAAGAACTGGTTCATTGATTAAAGAGAAATGTTTGGCCCAATATAATGAACATGTAGCCTATGAAGCAAAAATTATTTTTAAAAAAATCTATAGCTAATAAAATTAACTATTGATATGTCAGATCTTCAGTTATTTTGTAATACTATTCCCACGACATGCTGGAATAAAAATCATTACTTTTTAAATTTTAAATGTTAATATTTAACGTATTCATTCCCAAATTTATACCTGAAAGTAAAATGTTGACTTCAGAAGTTTGATGAAACTGAAGATACATAGTATTTAGACTTTGTGCCCCAGCTGTCTATAGCCAGTCACAGAATAAAAGATCAACAACAGATGAAAACCAATCCCGAATGCCTCATGTTTTAAGCGTCCAGAGTTCTAAGCAGTTTAATTCTTGGTTTGAGCAGTGCCGTAAGAACTTGAGTCGAGTGGATAGAGGAGGGTGCTCACCTGCAGGATTAAAGTGTAGCCGTAGGGTGTTGACTACTCTTTCCCTTTATTCCTCAGTCTCTGACACCAGGTCTTCTAGCCCCAGCCTCTTAACCCCACTGCTTTACCTACTGTGGTATTTAAAGTCCTAAATCCTAATTTAATTGCTTTTTTTTTTTTTTGGCTGTACCCATGGCATAAGAAAGTTCCAGAGCCAGGGATCATATCTGAGCCACACTGAGACCTACACCATAGCTGTGGCAATGCCAGAGCCTTAACCCACTGGGCCACAGCAGGAACTCCAGTCTCAATTTAAGTTTTGAGTTTTAATTTTTATTTAATACTCTAAATGCAGTAACCACACCTTGCCATGAAGACCTAAACCCAATTAGCTCTTCCCTCTACCACATACCCTCTAGTGCATCATCATTTTATTCAGGTGAAAGCTGAAGACCTCGCGATGGCTTCGGAGGCCCTCTGCCTTTAGGTTTCCTTTTGTATCGGTCCCCCTGTCACAGTCCCAACCCAGCCGTGCAGGTCTCATCGTGATTCTTTGCTTAAGGTAAACAGACACCCGCATCCGAGTTTTTATACTTTTTGCCCTTCTACCAAAATGCTCTTGACTCCGGGATGAACTGATTTTGCTTCCTCGTCCTTTTGGGACCTTCATTCAATGTCTGCTTCTCAGTAGGGTCTTTCCCAAACACCCCACTTAAAATTACAACTGTCTTCCTCAACGCCATCCCCCTATTTTTTGCCTGTAGCACTTACCACCATCTGAGTGCTCTGCACTTTAAATTTTTACCTTGTCGGTTGTACGGCTCGCCTCCCTAGAATGTAAACTCCATGCGAAAGGGGATTTGTCATGGACCAACGCTCACTATTCTGCCCCCAGATGCCAAGAAGACTCCAGTTGTTGAATATTGAGAGAATAAAGTCTTCAAAGCTATTAAATAACAAATAACCCCATTCAGAAAAACCCAGAACTTTATCTGTTTTCCTCATTTTGATCTAGATGGTTCCCACACTGTGACAAAGGTGCAGTCCCACAGGATTTATTGATATATAAATATATCATTTGCTAAACTGTCACACTATTCTTACTTTAAAAAGCAGAGATATGGATGAATGATTTATTATAGATTCTGAAAGTCAGCAAGGAAGGGGGGGAGCGAAGAGGAAGGAAGGAAGGAAATCAAGACAGCAACAAGCACAAGAGCAAAGCCAGGCTGTGCCATCTTTAGCGTCATCAGATGCTGCCTTTTTCTCTTTCTTACAAGGCTCTCACTCCATCACATGTCCTCCTTGGGGCCATCAAAAGGAGCCTCAGCCTTCAGGAAAGAACCTTTGAGACGGCATGTCTGTCACTCAGGAATCAACATGAGGTTGCTGCAAATTGGTGTGTTGTTTCTACCAAAACATGTGACATTAACATTTCCCACATGGCAAAGAAGGCTTTCCTCTGTGCTTCTGTTCTTCTGGCTGGTCTAAGAATTAAATTGCTCTGAGACAGAGTCACAGGAGAAAATCAAACTTAATTTCATACATGTGGAAACCCCCCACACAAAAGAGAGTTTTCACGTCACCGAGGTAAATTGAGGTCTCTGTGCCATCCTGAGCTAAGGAATGGGGAAGGGGTCTGGGGCTTCCCAGGACTGGAGGGTCATTCACAGGGATGATAAGAAGAGCAGATGGTTGGCAATTAGATGCTTCCCCTGCCATATAGATGGAGTCACTTAGATAAAATTTGTCTCTGGAAAAACCCCCAATTTAAATTCTTCTAGGTAGTTACGAGAGGGGCAGGGGTTTCTCCTGAGTGCACAGGATCTCCGTTGCTTTTAGCTCAAAATAATCCACAGGCCTCCGCCTTGGGGAGGCCTGTCCGGAACCCACTTACGTTTCATAAAAGGTCGATGAAAAGAACTAAACTCTTGGCCCTGAAATCCTAGTGTGGCATGAAGACGAGGGGTCAGGGGAGAGAAACCCCCACAGCTGTCCTTGGGGTAAGAGGCGGAGCTGTCTGTTCATCGGCGTCGGTGAAAGTCTGTCTTCTGGTAAAGCCAGCCAGCGTTGGAGTCCTACGGGAACTCAGGAAGAGGGGAGATGGCCACGCATCCCAATTGTTTCAGTGTTTTCCAGAGAAAGGCAGACTTTGCTTGAGCATTACAGAATCCATATAATTTCCTGAAAGAAGGGGAAAAAGGTGTATCTTAGACAAAGGAGCCACAACATTGAAGACACTCCAAAAAAGGAGACATAGGCCTGGTCCACGTGGGCAGCTCTCAGGATATTGATTTGTGTAAGATAAACATTGTTATTAGGGAGCACATTGAAATAATTTGGGGAAGGAGGTTGGGGTTTCTGATTCGGGTGCAGATTCGTTGCCACTTGAATTCGTTGCTAGAGGGACGAATTCAGCAAAGGCTGTCATGACTTAGATTCAGAGAATGGAGAGAAAACCCTGCCCACTGTGGTGATACCCAGACATGAAGGAGACTAAAGTGCAGAATCGTACGAACAGATGTTGACCACGACGCGCTAGACGTGAACTCGCCAGCCCTCAGTGAAGGTCCTAAAAATGTATAGAAAGTTGGGAATTGCACAAAGGTAAGAGATTATGAAAAAGCAACATTAGGATTTTTGTAAACCTGAACGCAATCCTTTATTTTAGGAAAACAAAGTGTATCTGACATGACTTAATTCAAAAACCATCATTTGTTACATGTAACATCTGAAAGCTTTTTTTTTTTTTAATTCAGAAGCTATTTTAAAATGTACTCATTGAGTTTGCTTTTATATGTTTTTAATTGTTTTACACATGGGCATGCCTGCTGCTAAACTCATTTCTCCTAAACCAATTTATGGGAAACAGACATACATTGAAGGGAATGAAACCATCCATATTATTAGTAACACAAGGAAAGTTATTTTGTTTTTTGGTTTTCATATTCTCCGCTGCATCAGGCAGATACAGAAGGCAGTAGATTTCCTAAAGAGTCTGAGGGGAAAGGAAAGGAGACAGAGAATTAGCCTGGATAAATGGCTTAGGATGGGTGGAACTTTGTCTAATGAGTCTTATTTACTCAGCAGACATTGTTGTCATTTTATTTCTAGAAACATCTATAAGCCACAGCTCATTCAGATATTAATTCGATGTGATATCGCGAGTTATAATAATATACCCTGCTACACTGTTGGTGGGAATGTAATTGGTACAGCCACTGTGGAGAACAGTATGGAAGTCCCCTAAAAAACAAAACATAGAACTACCATATGACCCAACAGTCCCACTCCTGGCTAGCTATCTGGAGAGAAACGTAATTCGAAAAGATACATGTACCCCTATGCTCACTGCAGCACTATTCCCCACAGCCAAGACATGGAAACAATCTCAGTGTCCATCAAAGATGAATGGATTAAGAAGATGTGGTCATATACACAGTGGAATATTACTCAGCCATACAAAAGAACAAAGCAACGCCATTTGTAGCAACATGAATGGACCTAGAGACTATCATACTAACTGAAGTAAGTCAGACAGAGAAAGACAAATATCGTTTGCTATCACTTATATGTGGAATCTAATAAAAATGATACAAATGAACTTACAGAACAGAAACAGACCTAACAGATTTCAAAAACAAATTTATGGTTACCGAAGGGGAAACACGGGGGGAGAGATAGATCAGGGGTGTGGGAGTAGTATAGACACACTACTGTATGTAACATAGATAACCAGCAAGGGTCTGCTGTGTAGCCCAGGGACCCGACTCAATGTTCTGTAATAACCTATGTGGGAAAAGAACCTGAAAAAGAACTAATATATGCATATGTATACCGGAATCTTTTTGCTGTCCACCCGAAACTACCACGACACTATAAAGCAAATGCACTCCAATAAGATAGTATATATATATATAATATACACATATAATATATAATATCATTGCATATATTATATATTATTTCTATGTAATATGTTACAGTTTTCATTCCTTAGTCGTTTTGCTGTCCACCCGAAACTACCACAACATTGTAAAGCAAATGCACTCCAATAAAATGCTACGTCTCTTATTATTTTATGTATGTATGTAGTCGTCATTCCTGTTTCTGGCACGGAGCTCCTAAACCGCTTGGCGTTTGAGTGACGAGAGGGGTGACCGTGTCTTCGGCTGCAGTCGTGTGTGGATGCTACTCAAGGGGTGGGGGGCTGGGTCCCAGCGGAGCCCAGAGGTGTGATTGGTGGGATGGTACTTCGTGGGCCTGGGGAGGAGGTGGAAGCTCCAGTCCTTTGCCCACGCGGCCCCCGCATCTCTCCCGTGCGGCTGTCACGGAGTGACACCCTTTACTAATAAACTGCTCAGCAAGTGAGTAAAATGTCTCTCGGAGCTGTGTAGGCCGCTCTAGCAAGTTAGCTGAACCTGAGTTGAGGGCCCCGGGACCCTCCAGTCTGTCGCTGGAGGTCAGAGCACAAGTGACCACCTAGACTGGCAGCTGGTGTCTGAAGTGGAGGAGGGGACCCCTTAACCTGTGGAATCTGATGCGGTCTCTGGGTAAACAGTGTCCAAAGTGAGTTGAATTCGTGGACCCCCAGCTGGTGGTGGTGTGGGAAACCGCTGCACACGTTGGAAGTGGGGCCAGAACCGATCCAGTCTGTGAGCCTCATGTGTTAATTCGGTGGGGATGTTTGCAGGCGAAGACCATTTGCTTTCGTGGGTTGTAAGAAACACCGCTGCACAGGGAGCAGCATGTGTGTCCTGTGATGTGGGCATGGCAAGCTGATCAAGAGTGGGAGGTCGGGGTTGCAGCAGCTTGCGAGAGAATTCATCCCCCATTTACCTCTCGGCCCTGTGATTTCGTCTCCCCAAGCCACAGTTCCTCAGCCGTCAGAGGAATAACTCAGCAGGCGTATCTCACAGGCTTGTGGTGAGAATTAATTGCGATAGTCCACGTAAACGCCCAGGCCAGCACCTGGCATGTTTGGGGCAGCGGTCGCTACGAGCTCATGAAAACTCGCAACCAACCTGCATTCCACTCCTGGAGATGCTCTCTGTTTCATAACACAGAAATAATTTCTTCTGTGCTGTCTTTAACTGTACTTCTTACTCTGCAGTCAGCTTTCTTTCAAAAATGAAAATGTTATCTTTATCTGTTTTGAAGCTGTTTAGCAGTGTGAGCTAGCACACAGCACATTGCTAGTCAGTTATTAATATAATCTGTTTCTGTGTCTCCCTCACTCATAAATTTAAAATATAGCTTAAGTCTAAAAACAATCAAACACACAGACAGGTCAGTTTGTTTTACTGAAGCTCTTAGTAAAGAATGTCTCCTGCAGGGTGATAGATGCAGTTTTATTTGTTTTTTACTTTGCACGATATTCTTCTTGCTTCAAAAAGGAAACAGCTGTCCCGAGAGTAAATTTCATCAATTTTGGAGAGCTTCTTTCTTCTGTACATCTGTTGGGAAACAAGTCCTTTTAATATCCTAGAGAAGATTGTATGACAAAGTGAGGCTCTCTGTTCACTGCTAAGTGACTAATTCTCTTCCACCCTCAGTAAACAAACACACATTGTTTTTCTGCTTTCCATCTCCTGTGGATGCGCTTATAATCCCTGCTGTGGGTTTTCCCTATCCAGTTTTGTTCTGTTGAGAAAAGGAGGGAGCCCCAGTTGTGGCTCAGCAGTAATGAACCCTACCAGCATCCGTGAGGATGCGGGTTTGATCGCTGGCCTCGCTCAGTGGGTTAAGGAACCGGTGTTGCCGTGAGCCTCGTGTAGGTCGCAGACGCAGCTTGGATCTCGCGTGGCTGTGGCTGTGGCTCTGGCTCTGGCTGGCAGCTGCAGTTCCAGTTGGACCCCTGGCCTGGGACCTTCCATATGCCACAGGTGTGGCCCTAAAAAGCAAAAAAAAAAAAAAAAAAAATAGAAGAAGAAGAAGAAAGAAAAAAGGGAGTTAAGAAGCTCTCCTTAGGAAACAGTGTGATCCTCTTCCCCGTGACCTTGTGTAACCGTAAATCTGACCTTGACAGCTGTGCTGTCTTTATCCCTCCCTGCACCCGCATCACCACCCATTCATGTTCAAAAGCTCCTCTTTCAAACCCCCTCCAGACCCTCCCAAGGGAATCCTGCCTGCTCGCCTCTGAACTGCAACGTTCCCTTTCAGCCCCGAGGGAGCCAAGCCCAGGAGACACTTGCGACAAGTTATTTGTTTTGTCCTGATCTTCAGGTGTCATCTTGTCTACAAATGTGTTCTTGCGGCCCTTTTTCTGGAATCCAGCTGCTTGCAACATGTGGTCATCTGAGGATAATTAAGCGCTCTTTTGTGATGCGGCTGAGAATACAGAAGCAGCTGCTGAGGAGGCTCTTCCTGTCTGTCTGGAGCAAAGATGAGGGAGACAAGCTCTTTGGACTTTGCTTCCTTCGCAGTGGCAGCCACGAAGATGAAAAAAAGGAAAAATAAAACAGAACAAAACATCTGCAGGACACTTCTGACACACAGGATGTGTTTGAACATCGTAGTAGCGTTTGGAAATGCCTGTTTCATTTGACGGAATTTGCAAATCACATTTTTCCCCCTCAGAACAACTTGCCATGTGGAAATGCTTCCATGTGCTACGAGGTGTCCTCCTCGTTTGGCCACGGAGCTGAGCTGTGGCTTTTGCAGGAAGCGAGGCGCTACGGAGGTGCTTCCAGGTGGCCCCCCATCGCCTCCTGCAGCAAACGCAACAAGTCGGGTTCTTAAAAGTCACTGTTTCTGCCGAGGCCTGGTCGGCAGCTTCCATCTTTAAAAGAGACCTTAGTTCAAAGTCCTTAAGAATTCTGGAAGTTCCTGCTGTGTGGCAATGCTTCTCAGTCCATTTATCAGTGAAAAAAAAGTTTAGTCCTTGTGGGTCGTGTTCTGAAGGCCCCATGTTCCAATGGCCTTGTTTTTCCAAGACCTGACCGAGAAAAACCCGTTTTTCATGAACTTGTCCCCACATCCATCCCACGAGTCATCATGGTGAGAGGATGGCAGCGGCCAGGTGCGGAGTCGGCAGGGCCATCCTGGACGTGCAGGTTCCCTGCCCTCCGCCTTTCGTTTCAGAAACCGGCCGTGACCCACCGAGGCAAAGATGAGGATGTAGTTGAACGACGCCTAGAAAAAGCCTTTAAAAACCAGGATCTGCAGGCGTGTGTCGGAGCAGAGACGCGGGGGTGGAAAGCATGGCGAAGGGTGCAGTCTGCCCTCTGTGCTCCGGATTCCAGAACCCTGGCGGCCACCCCTGTGCTCACCGTTTCAACAGAGATCTTAGCGAGCACCTGCTGTGTGCTGGGCCAGAGATACCAGCTGAGGCTAAAGAGCGTATCTTCCAAAGGAAGAAAAGGCAGCAGAGCACATGGGTAGCAAACACTTATAATAAAGAGAGCAACCAGTCTTCAGTGTGAGGACAGAGTGGCGGATTTTGCCTGAGGACTCAGGAAAGGTTCACGGGAGAAATGCCCTCTGGGCTGACTTTGAAGGAGAGAAGGTGTCTGTCCAGGTGCCACCTCAAGGACGAACATTTTGATCAGCGGGAAGCGCACTCAGGAAAGTGTGTGAGGCGCGGATTTTCAGGGAGCATGAAAGAATCCCTGTCATCCGCGCAGGAGGCCTCGGGAGACCGGGGGACAGGCCTGACCATGAACTGGGTGTCTGATACACTGTGGACCGTTCGTGGAGGAGAAGCAATGGACTCACTCTTCAGAAAAGCTGTGTTGTCAGGATTTCTACCATAGAAGAGCGACCGTGGAAGCCACATGATGGATGAACGAGGAGGAGGGGACAGCAGACAGCAGACCGATTAGGAAGCTGATGTGCATATCCGAGCGGCGCCTCCTGTGGGTCAGTATGTACCAACTGGATGTGACCTTCACTTTTACACATAGTAAGGAGTTTCCACAGTGGAGCAGTGGTGTTAAGGATTCTGCATTGTCTCTGTGGTGGCTGCAGTCGCTGCTGAGGCAAAGGTTCAATCCTCGGCCCGGCAAAGTGGGTTGAGGATCAAGGTGCTGCCACAGCCATGGTGTAGGTGGCAGCTGTGGCTCAGATTCAATCCCTGGCCTGGGGATTTCCATATGCTCTGGGTGCAGCCAACACAAAAAACAAAAACAAAAAACAAATCAATAAAAACAACACAGTAATGCTGGCAGTTAATCTAAATTCTTTATTACAAATCAGCAAAATGAGAATACCCACATATTCATTCTTGCATTCATTTTCAACATTCCCTTCTCTTTCACTGCAATAAAACATAAATTAAGAAACTGCATTTTGGGAGTTCCCTTCATGGCTCAGCAGTTAATGAACCCGACTAGGATTCATGAGGAAGCAGGTTCCATCCCTGGCCTCGCTCAGTGGGTTAAGGATCTGGTGTTGCTGTGAGCTGTGGTGTGGGTCGCAGACACAGATCTTGCATTGCGGTGGCTGTGGTGTAGGCCAGCGGCTGCAGCTCCAATTCAACCCCGAGCCTGGGAATTCCCATATGCCACAGGTGCAGTTATAAAAAAGCAAAAAAAAAGAAGAAGAAAAAGAGACTTCATGTTAAGATAACTTCTTATAGGTCTTGAAAGAAAGGACCTTTACCACGAAATGTTGGGTAGATCCGCTTTCGGGAAGTATTCTATTTTTCCTTTGATGCTGTGAGCAGCAGTTGGAACTTCAGACCCGCTGCTCTTCCCCCAAGAGTCATAGGGGTGCCGTGCTCGGATCTGACACGTACTCTGGGGACTCAATTCACTGGTGAGTCACCAAGCATCCTGTGTCACCAGGGCAGTAGAAAAGGTTTTCTTTTCAGTTTGGCCTTGTCCTTTTTTCCTTTTCAGAACCTTGCTTCTTTCCCACGAGTGGTGTTCTTCTTCGCTCTGGGAGCTAGATCACAAAGTCAAGACATTTGAAAGGAGCAGCTGGGCTTTTTTTACTGCTCAGCTGACGTTCATGTATCACATCTGAAGGGTCCCTATCAAATAAGGTCCCTGTCACGGAGCGTGTTTGCTTTTGGATCATGAGTTGCCTGATGACTGCCCTAACTGACACTCCAAACAAAACCAAGCCAGAGAAAACCCTTGGCTATAGCTTCTGAAACTGAGGTGAACTTGATGGAGAAAAGGAAAGCTCTTTGGATCCGGAGAAGGCATTTTCTACTTGTTTTTGGGCCCGGTTCCAGCATTTGCAATGCGATTAAATTCTCTGAAACCTGTTGTGCTGTTGAGCAGGGCCTTTCCCTTTGTTGATGGGCTGGGTGTACCCGAGTGAGACGTGCAACCTGAGGCATCAGCATGATGAGAGATACAGACTTCAAAGCAGGAGAAAGAGCTAAATGGTGCCCTTTGTTTCCAAAGCACATGGTACCATCCTATGGGCCTCTCTGCCTGGCAGAGGAGGGCGAGGAAAGTGATTCGTTGAGCCTTCCCTGGGCTGTAGACAGTGTGGTTCATCCAGTGTGTGAAGCCCCATCCTTGGACTCTCCTCAATGCCCGCGTACCAGGAACCCTTCGACAAGGGTTCTGCTGTTCTCTAGTTCAGATGCTAAAGTGGTAGCAGTTTGTATCTGTAATACCGTTCAATCCAATGTCAGTGGGCTGTCCCCTGAAAGATAACATCATCCGAGGGGCAGTGGATGCGATGAAGCTGATACCACCATGAATTTATTTCCTCATCTGCCCTTTGCCCTTCCCTCCTGTGGCTCAGAAATAACCTGAGGGAAATAAAGCAAGAGAGAAGGCAAGCTGTGTGTTGCAATGAATGGGACAAAAAAGGAAATGGACCAGCATATGGCACCTGGAGAAGAGCATGCCAACTCGGGCCACTGTGAACTCCCCAAGTTCGCATAATGAGAACACTCTAGGCCAAGTTCTCAGCAGATGTGACAGAGTTCAGCCACACGATTCTCATTAATGATCCTGGGAATCCTGCACTGGAAACCTCAGCCCTGTGCTGAGAATTCTCTCCATTGTTTTATAACCCCCAAAGTCATAAACGGTTGTTATGTAAATGCCACGTTGCTTAATTCCCAATGTACCTTTTTTCTCCCCGCTCCTCTGTTAGACATAGATGCGAGCATGCGGCCCATCCAGATCGGGCGCCCAACCAGTGTGGAGGGAGCTGCGGAGGTTAAGGTCTGTTTCCTTCCCCTGGGCTTTGGGAATAAGGAAGGCAGTTTGGGCTGGAAGCACTTGTGCGCGCTGCTGAGGCAGGGATGGCCTTATATGGTTTCCTCATGTCAGTGTTGCTCAGAATTGCCTTTCTAATCAAATCACCACTGAAATGGCCGAGAGCGAAATAAAACAAGATCACAAACCTCTTTCAGTACAATGTCCCCAAAGAGATGAGTGTGGCATTTGCTAAACAAAGATGTCAAACAAACCACAGAAGCGGAGCCGTGCCTGTTGCGAGCTATCCTAGTCTTAAATTCAGTTTGGCCAGCAAAGATCTAAGCACTGCCTCCAAATCCTAGCCCAGCCAAGTGTCTCAGCACTCAGCTCATCCTCCCCTGGTTTCTCCATGTGTGCAAAAGGGCGTTGGCACCAAGATGCAAAGACACACATCCTGCAAGTGTCAGCTGAGAAACCTGGGGACCCAGACACTTGTGGATGGGGTACCAGAGCCCTCCAGGTGGAGCGTTCTACTTTCTTTGGAGAGTCTAACTCTGATCTCAGATTGTTGGAGGTGGTGGGTTGAGGAAAGACGTGAAAAATCTGCCCTTTCCTCTTCGAAGACGTAAAACAATAAACCATGACTGGTAACCCAACCCTGACAATAGCTCATGCCTTGTTACAGAATGTTCAAGCTGGAAAGGGCCCTAAAGCTAGTGGCGTTCCAACCCTCATTAACAGATGAGAAACAGGGAGTTCCCGTTGTGGCTCAGCAGTAATTGACCTGACTAGTATCCATGAGGATGCGGGTTCAAACCCTGGCCTCCCTCAGTGGGTTAAGGACCCAGCGTTGCTGTGAGCTGTGGTATAGGCTGCAGATGCAGCTCAGATCTGGCATGACTGTGGCTGTGGCATGGGCCAGCAGCTCCTGCTCCAATTCAACCCCTACCCTGGGAACTTCCATATGCCACGGGTGCGTCCCTAAAAGGAAAAACAAACAAAACAAAACCAGCAAAAAAAACAGAGATGGGGAAATAGGATTCCAGAGATGGTGAGTGACCTACAGGAAGTTGTGTGGTGATCGGGCAGGGGCAGAAATGGAACCTCGATCTCCTAGTTCATACTCCTGTGTTCTTGCCAAAAGCCTGGACACAAGGGAAAAAAAATTGATACCTTTTATTAACCCACAGTTGATCAGTCTAATTCTCAAGCTTGGATGCAAAGCTCCTTGGGTATATCCTTAATTTTACTCTGTTTTATTTTATCTTTTGGATTCTTAAGTGGGTGGATTTCAGAAAGAATCTTCTGGATTTCTTTTTCTCTTTGGCTTTTTATTTCCTTCGTGAAAAATTTTAACGTTTACAAAATGAAGTATAGGACGTAAACTTTTGTAGGATGAGTATGTGTCCATGTGTCAAAAAGTCCGAATAACTTTTAAAAGGAATTTAACTCCTTTTACTCTGAAATAATTTAAATTTTCTACAGTGTGAGTTTTTGCAGAATTTGGCCTGCCCTGGGCTGTGATAGTACTTATATTTGAAAGCCAAGGCTCTGGAGTGAGGCGAACTTAGCTTCAAGTCTCTATTGCCATTTTAAATATGTGATCTTGATTAATTTAATTGCTCAGCATTTCTGTGGTTTTTGCTGTAAAAATGCGCATGTTAGTGTCATCTGGCTCTCAGGCTGTTAGGAAGAATAATTGCGATGATGTAAGTGAAAGGCACAGGAAAACACTGAGGTATTTAGGTGCTCAGTCAAGGTTGGTGACTTTCCGTGACTGGTAGGAAAGACTTACATAGTTACATTTGCACAAAAGGCAAGATTTATCACAAGAGAGTTCTAGCTATGATCAGTTGATCGTCTATCAGTCACTCTCATGCCCTCTGCACACACGCGCGCATGCACACACACACACAGGCGCGCACGCGCACTCCTCACCTTTACAATGAGCTGCACCCTTTTACCCAAGGTCCACAAGTAGGTAGAGGGGACCAGGATGCTTCAGCCCAAGGCCGTCCTCCTCTGCTCTTTTATATTTTCCCACTGCCACCCAAAAAATGAATAATCATCTTTCTTTCTGAAGCCGACAAGGGAACTGCATCACTCTGTTGTAGGAGTGATACTGAGCATTGGGGGGCACCTTTGGGGGATTTTCAGTCAGAAGAGCAAGCATAGCACCTGTCACAGTGCCTTACAGTAATTAATACTAATCGATCTGTCTTGGCTTCTTTTGCTTGTTGCTTAGTTTCAGCCAAGCTCTAGCTTTGTCTTCATGCCGGGTTCCAAGAGCCATGGGAAGGGTGGTATGCAATGATAGGCGGGGGATGTATTGTCTTGCCGGGTCCAGGTCCGGAAACTCTTACTGGTTCCCAGCAGTCCCCTTTGTTCTTTCAAATCTCACAGTTTGAAAGCCTGGGTCAGTGCCCCCGATGATTCAGCCACCAAAGTGCAATCTTTAAGGGAGGACCTGTCCCAGGTGTTGGTCACTCTTATTCCCTGACATGGCACTTTCTTTTTCTCTTCTTTCTCTTTTCTTTTTCTTCTTCTTCTTCTTTTTCTTCCTCTTTTTTTTTTCTGGTATAATCTATCCTCCCCAATTTCCATCGTTTCATTTTTTGCCCACTCTCTGGTTCAGTGAGAGCCAACATTTTTCTGAGTTGCTGAAATTTTTATCTTTGCTATTACTTGACCTTGACTTTACAGTTTATATCCAATAAGTTAAAACACTTATAAATCCCAAAGCCACTTCAAAAGCACACACATTAGGTAGACTCAGCTGAAGAAAGCAATACTATAGGTGATCTTACCATTCTGAGCATTACGTAGGATACTTCCTCTTTTTTTCAAACTTATCACAATATGGCTAAAATTCTCTCTCTTTTTTTCTTTGTTCTTATTCTGTGTCTCTGCATTCATCTGATTGTCTATCTGCTTATGTCCATATTTAAAAAACACTTCAATTTATAGCCTTCTATCACATACCACAATATACTCAAACCAGATTATAGACAGAGCTGTAAAACACAAAACCATAAAAACTTAAAGAAGAAAGTAGAAGAGAAAATCCTTATGACCTTGAGGTAAACAAAGATGTTTTAGGTACACTAGTCATAAAAGAACAAACTTATAAATTTGACTTCCTCAAAACTAAAATGTTTGCTCTGTAAAAGACACTGTTAAGCACGTGAAAAGCAAGCCACAGACTAGGAGACAAGATTAACAAATAAGTTATCTGATTAAGTACTTATGTCCAGAATATACTTAAAACCTTTCAAAACTTGAGAAAACAAATAATTCCCATCCAAGAAGTGAGCGAAAAATTTGAAGAGACATTTCATGAAAGTAAATATACATATATATATATATCTGCAAATAAACACATAAAAACGCTCAACATTGGGAGTTGCCTTCATGGCTCAGTGGTTAACAAACCCAACTAGGATCCATGAGGATGCAGGTTCAATCCCCGGCCTTGCTCAGTGGGTTAAGGATCTGGTGTTGCTGTGAGCTGTGGTGTAGGTCGAAGACGCAGCTCCAATTCAACCCCTAGCCTGGGAACTTACATATGCCAGGGGTGCGGCCCTAAAATAAAAGCCAAAAAAAAAAAAAACTCAACATCATTAATCACTAGGGGAAATGCAAATAAAATCAAAATGACATATTACTATATACTGATTAGAATTGCTGAGGTTTTTAAATTGATTATACCGCAGAGTGAGGATATGGAGCGACAAGAATCTGCATATCCTGCAGGTGGGAATGTAAAATGACCCAACGACAGTGAAAAACAGTTTAGCAATTTCTTAAAAAGTTAAACATATACCCACCATGTAATCAAGCCCTTGCACTCTTAGGTATTTACCCAAGAGAAATGAAGCACTTGTACCCGAATGCTTGTAGAAGCTTTATTTGAAGTAGAACGAACTTGGAAACCCACATGTTCATTGACAAATAAATGGATAAACAAAGGGAAGTGTGTTCATTCAATGGAATACCACTGCGCACTACAAAAGAATGAGCTATTGAGACACACGGCAACATGAATGAATCTCAGAATAATTATGCCCAGTGAAAGATGCCACACCAAAATAATAGGTTATGCCACATGATTCCAGTTCTATACAATTCTGGAAAATGCCGTCACTGTAATCTATAGTGATGGAACCCGGATCAGTAGCCTCCGGGAAGAGGTGATGAGCAGGACGAGAAGAAGAGGTTACTAAAGGTCGCGAGAAATTTGGGGGATGATTGGTGTGATCATTTTCTTAACAGTAGCGAAGTTTTCACAGGTGTATACAAGTGGCACAATGTCCCAGATTTAGTACTTTAACTTTGAATAACTCGCTGTATATCAATTGTACCATCATAAAGTTGTTGAAAATAGGCAAAAATATTCTGCCGGCTTCGGAGGCGAATACAAGAAAAGGAGGAAATCTTAGCCAAAAGCAGGTGGCTGCCCCTGCCACTTAGTGAGCCATGAATGGCTTTTAAACAGATAAGTGACCATCAGAGATGGAGGGAGGCTTGTCCCAGGTGTCCAGCCCCTCACTGGGATCCTCTGGCTCCCAAGTCTGGTGACCATTTGGTCACTCTAAAAAACTGTTTAGAAGTGGTGGATACATTATAAAATTTAAACCAGGCTTTTTCTTTCACTGTTCTTTGTGTTTCACCCTTTGGCTTAAGCCCATCATCTTTTCTGGGGATTGCACTAACACTTTCTCTCCGCTGGAGTGTCTTTCATCACTTTGCCAGCCCTGGATTGGCTATCAGTAGATCAGTCCATATCAGGTTAATGAATAAAAGGCCGCCCCATTGGCTCTCCAGGGCTCACTGGCCCTCCTTATCTTTCAAAGCCTTTTAAACTTCATGTAGACACACAATCCTGAGGCAGGAGGGAAGCGTTTTGGATTAAACAATCCAGCACAGTTTGTAAACACTTGCTCTATATAGGCCCTGGTGTTATGCTTGGGGTCCAGGTTACTTTGTCCTGTAAAAGGGACACACAATACCCCAGAGATTAGAGTAGCTTTAAAAGGTCATCAGTTTCTCAGTCTTGTTTTGTCTTGTCTTGTTTTGTTTTGTAGACACAACCAATGTTTCTTTAGAAGTTTGGTTTTTACCCTCTTGACTCTGCAAAGTTCTATTTTCTTCTTTTCATGTAATCTTTACTCCCTCATCATTTTCTCTGGCGAGATATATTTTACAATGAAAACCTTTCCTATGACCATGAAAAATTATACCTTGAATGGTACTTGAGTATGAAGATTACTATCAAAAGGTGTGAAAACATTTATTTTCCCCTGGGAACAAAGCAGTCTGCAGCCTTTGTCGTTGCTATGCTCGGGGACTCAAGAGGGACAGAGAAGCTTTGGAATCAGCAGAGATCAGGCTGTCCCTTGCACATCCCAGCAGCGCTGCGGGCTCGAGATGAGGGCAAACATACCAGGCAGAGCAGTAGGAAGAACTTGGTGCCTGGGACCCATGACCTCATCCGGGGCATGACCTGTGTGGTTCAGGAGAGTTAATGGGCCCACAGAGAATCAGATCTCTGACCTAAGCCTCATTCACCAGCAAAATGCTTTCACCATTTGAGGGGACCATCTAAAGACTGACTGAGCAATGATGAGATGGGCCACCTTCCAGCCTTCGCATCTCAATAGCACAGGGGAACTCTTTGTGTAGCCCTTAGGAGAGACTGCTGGCTGCAAGTCTTTTTGTTTGTGTGTTCTTGATGCAATCAGAAATGTGTTATTTAAAAATTTATTTTAATTAAAAATGCATTTTGTTTGCACAATCAACCTATCCCAATGGATAGTGATCAAAAGTTACAAATATGGTGGCCATGTTTCTTCTTTAATTTCTAAAGCATTGGAAAGGATCTTGGGAGAATTCGATCAGCCTGCTTCCTGGCATTTATCTGTAATCCTGGGGATCTCGACTGGTTTCAGATTTTCCTGTGCACAGATTTCCAGAGAGCTACAGCTTTATACTGATTCCTTCTTTTGAAACAGTAGGATTTGGGCTCCGTTCCAGGTATATGCAAGTATTTATTATTCGTTCTCGTAATCATAATCACTATAAACATTAATGCATTTTAACAATCTGGCAGCCAGTATCTTAAATCCCCAGGAATCTCAGTTAAATCCCAAAGAAAACTTTGTAGCAGTTGTTTGGGGGCATTAGGGGTAGGATTTACAAGCAGGGAAGGACCAGTTTTCCAGTTTTCAAAAAGGCCTGATTGATGGTTCGGGATTGAACTAGCATTTGGGTTCCCTTGGCCTTTGGACTCTTGCATCACATGAACACACAAAGATGTGATTGGGGCACGATGATCCAAATACCTCCCGGCAGGGTTTTTGATGAAGGGCCATAACCTGGAAAAGAGGCCTCTGATTGCACCAGAGTCAACACGTTTGAGTTTGTGGCAGGGTCTGCCAAGCTCACAGGCCATTTGAATTTCATGGATTCACTGACTTCTATGCTATTAGAGGTCATTTTCTCTCGCTTCAGTCAACTTCCTGTTGACAAAAAAAAAAAAAAAAAAGCCAGAAAGGCTTCTTGGACCTTAACAGCTCTTACAAAACGAATTATGGTGATTTAAGTATGAATGATTCAGAAACATATGGATTAAATTTCCTTTCACATACATGTGGGTTCAAATATTGATGGGGAAAATGCTTTGGAAACCTGCATTTGGGGTCTTATCCAGCCTCATATATTTGAATTGGAGTTTTAAATACACCCGGCAGGAAGAGCATGCTTGAAACCAGCAGGCAGGCACAGGCAGGCACTCCCTCTGGTCTGCTCCCATGACACGTGGAAGTGCTTCATGGTGACTTTACCTATCCGCTTGGAGTTGACCGTTTTTCCCTGTGAGACACAGACTTCTCAAGGGCAAGGACTCTCGGCTTTTTCCCCTTTTCCTATTACACGACGCAATGCTTGCTGAACATGAGGAGAGAACAGAATCTTTGCAGCACGGAACCGGGCATGACCTAATTAACTTGCACCCACGTAGCCAGGCCTTGCCCTGGCTGTGCTCTTGCTGCAGGTTGCTGTCATCTCAGGCAGCTGTAGGTGGTCCCAGGCACAAGCGCATCAAGGACCGTACCACGGGGTTTCCAAACTTTCAACAAACCACACACTGCGGATTGAATTCCCCACGGGCGACTCTCGTCGTTTTTAACTGTCAATTGTCGGAGACGGATTGTTGCTCCCCACAAAAGTTTGGGTTTTGCTGAAACTCAGATCATGTTTTCCCAAGAACATCCCCCCACAATCTAAACCCGTGTATATTTTAGGGGAAATTTAATCCTCGTGCTCTCAGTTCATTCACACAGGTCGTCCCAGATCACCCATGTGCAGGGAGAGTTCTTGGGAGATTGTTGTGTAAATACTTCTTTGCCATGTAACTATCACGTTGCATTTCCCCAGTGATATCTGGGGCAGGCTCTACTGATTGCCTGCCCAATAGTCCCCATTCTTCCTTCATCATCGAGTCTCAGTTCTCTTCTGATATTGGGCAGCCGTCTGTCCCCGGATCTTCTTCCCAGGCTGGGCAGGGGTGGGCAGGGCTTGGGGGAGGAGTTGGTGGTTTTCAGCCAAGCGGAGATGTCAGTGACCCCTCCCCCTTCCTAGGAATTAGTCTGAGCCTGGGCGTGTGATTTTCTCCCAACCAGTATGTTCTACTGGGCAGAATTCTAGGCAGACCCATCGTCCTGACTCTGAAACAGTGCAGGCACGAGGCGCTTCCTGCCTCCGGACACTGTCTAAGAGGCTGTGGTTTGGGACCTGCTGTGGCCATCATGAAACCAATAGAGGGAGAACCAGAGAACTGCATGGAAGCCAACATGGAACCCGACATTCTTGAGCTTCTGAATTTGCCAGCCCGGGGACCAAATTGCCTTCCATGCCGAATAACAAATCCCATTATCTTTTATGCCATGAGGAATTGACCATTCTGTGGCTTACTGCCAAATGGTTTCCAGCTGTATAAATATATCATCTAAACTGTGGCTCTAGAATCTGTGGATTGGTAGAAAAAACTTGAGAAGCCACTTGATGTGAAATTGTTCACTCAGTGGCAAAACTTGGTTTTTTTAACCTTTTATAATCAACAGACTTGTGATATTTATTGGGAATTAAAACTTAATCTTAGGAGGTTCCCACCATGGCACAGTGGGTTAAGAATCTTGCTGCAGCAGCTCAGGTCACTGCGGAGGTGCTGGTTTGATCCCTGGCCTAGCACAGTAGGTGAAGGATCTGGCTGCAGTTCAGGTGGCAGCCGCAGCCCAGATTTGATCCCTGGCCCAGGAACTTCTATATGCTGAGGGCGTGGCTGAGAAAGAAGAAAAAAAAAAAAACCCTAAATAAATATAAATGGTAGAAAATTGTATTGTGTTAACCCTTTCCTCATTTGCATGTGTTCAGTTGTCATTTTTATTTTTTCCAAAGAAAAATTATAAAATGGTGTAACAAAGAAAACCAAAAGTGCCAGATTCCTTGATTCTTCATCTCTACTCCTTCTTGACTTTGAATCCTGGTGCTATAATTCCTAAGAAAGCAACTGGGAATAAGTTGAAGTATCTAAAGTATAATAAATTAAGTATAAATTAAATTAATTCAACAGTAATATTAAATCAAATACTTCAATGATATCCAAGTCCCTGTCCAGTTTATAGTTGAGGAAATGGGAAGCCATATGAAGGACAGTATTTAACTGTATTAATACTGATTATATCTCCAACTTCCATGTAACATGTATTTTATATTTCTGGTCTCTGGTAATCTGTAAATGTATTTTTGTTCCTATCAGAATATAAACATCATGAGAGTGAGAATGTCGTCTTACTCATGCTTTGCACTAAGCAGCCAACAAATAAAGCATGCATGAAGTTCAAAGAGTAAATAAATATTTAATATTAAAATGATTTTTTAAAATTAACATAGTTGGATCTCTCCTGTCTTCTACTCCTTGCCTTTAAGCCACATTTCCAAATGCTATGATTTTTCAAGATCTGCCAGTTTGTTGACCCTCAGTTAAGACAGATTCGTTTGAAATAGTGCTATAGATTGTGGGAAAACAAAGATCAAAATTAATTTAGTTAGGTTTTTTTCCCTTAATTAAATTATCAACTCCATAAGACACATATCTTTTTTTTTTTTTAAATTTTACGGCCACACCTGCAGCATATGGAAGTTCCTGGGCCAGGGATTGAATCTAAGCTGCAGCAGCTGCAGCAATGCTGGCTCCTTTTAACCCACTATACCAGACTGGGGATCAAACCCGCACCTCCACAGTGACCCAAGCTGCTGCAGTTGGATTCTTAACCCACTGAGCCATGGTAGGAACTCCAGCACACATCTAACTTGATTCTTTCTTTTCTTTTCTTTTCTTTTCTTTTCTTTTTTTCTTTTCTTTTTTTTTCTTTTTCTTTCTTTTCTTTCTTTTCTTTCCTTTTCTTTCCTTTTCTTTCCTTTTTTCTTCCTTCCTTCCTTCCTTCCTTTCTTTTTTCTTTCTCGCTTTCTTTTTTTGGCTGCACCTGTGGCATGCAGGGCCAGGGATCAAACCAGAGCCACAGCAGTGACAATACCAAATCCTCAACCATTAGGGCACCAGGGAACTCCCTGATTTGATTATTTTCTGCAACACACTAGGCACAGGCTATTACAGGATAGGGATCAATACAACACAGACAAACAGTTCTAGGGTGACTAGTTTTTGAATGCAAAATCCCAGGGGTAAGGATTTTCAAAGGTAAAACTAAGTAATCTTCTTGACTGTAGGTGCTGGAGGGGGCCAGTGGAGATCACCTCAACCAGTTGTTTTCAGTGTGCTTCTCTGTGCTTTAGGCTTTAACTGTGCTCTTTGTGGCGACTGGAAATTGTGTTTGTGATGCAAAGTTTGCACAAGGGAGGCCACCAGTGAATAACACCAAACAAAAGCCACCAGGTATGGTGTAGGCAGCATGTATCAGAGAAAATAAACCATTGGGATCCCTTTTACATCATAAAACAAGCGGTCCTTGAAGAGCAGGGTTTGATTAGGGGGCAGAGAAGAGCAGGGAACATCAGGCAGGGTGGAACAGCCTGAAGAAAGCCGCTCATGTAAAATGCACTGAATCTTATGCAGGAGCAGAGGCTTCAGTCTGCTGGCTGAAGGGGCGAGTTGGCTCTGGGAATTAGTTACAGTTGAAGGTCAGATGAGATGACCTTCAGGTCAGCCTTGACAAGCTCTCCTAAATGTCAGCTTTTGGGGGAACCAATCAAACCCTGAATTTCTGGATTATGACGCGCAGGCGAGTTACCTGGAGATCTTGTTGAAGAGGACAGAGTGCAGCTCTAATGAGCCCCAGGCAAGCCTGTTACCACTGGTTCAAGGCTACCCGGAGCGGCTAAAATTAGACCATTGTGGCAGAGTCTGGTCAGGACTTAGGAAGGCTCTTAAATTAACGGTGACATTGGGAAGAGAGGGAAAAAAATGTGACGATGAGAGAATGAAAATCTCAGTATCACCGAAAAAAAAAAAAATCATAGCAGCTTGTTTTCCTAAGTTGGCAGTTTGTTACATGTCCCTAGAATGAATTCGTGTTGCATGTTATACGGTTGAAGCCATATAGCCTTGGGGTTGAATCTTGTTCCTGCCACACCCAGTGTAGCGTTTCTCCTTTTCCTCATCTACTGATGCTAGCTAGCATTTTATCATTCTGACTGTCGGGATGATTATATTGATTTCTGTGTCCACCAGGCACCCACCAAATCGTGCTATGATTGTTCTAATTTTTGTTACTATTATTTATTAATCCTACCAATCACATGAAAGGGATTTCTAAAATTCCCCAAGAATCTGTATTTCTCATGATACCTTATTCCCCCAGGAAGCTGATTAGCCTCTGCCGATGGTCTTGGGGAAACATTAGGTGATGATATCAAAGGGGATTTTCCTGAAATTGGAAGCATCTGATGACTACCATGTGTAGGCCTGATGAGGTGAAAACAAAGCATTTATGTGTCTGAACCACTTGCGAATGGTCAGGGGTGAGACACCGAATCAACTTGCAAGCGATGAAGCTTTGAGTCAGGTATGAAGGCCCTACTGATGGCAAGAGACATAAATGTGTTTTCCTGGTCATTTGAATGAGTCGCTTAGTCGCTTCTTTTTTCCCTCTTTGAAAACTATATTCTTCATAGGCCCCCTTAATCCCGTGTCCTCACGCAGGCCACGCTCGCAGGCACACGTGCACATGCTCCGTCCCTGGTCCAGCCGAGAAATGGAATCACAGAGCTGGAAGGGGTGGTAGAGATTTTGACTGCAAATGACTTCACTTCATCAATGAGAAGACGGCGGCATTGAGCCGTACCGTGCTCGCCCAGCTCACACCGAGGGGTCCCTGTGTCTTCCTGTTTCCAAGGCAAGAAATCTCAGGAAGCCTGGAAGAAAGGCAAGCGCGCCGTCTTTTACGATCCCTCCTAGGAAAACAGGTTTTCTGGTGTGCGCCTTTGGCCACAGGATCAAGCGGGTGGAATGGGCAGTGGTTAGGGATAGGAGCTCTGGCTGTGGCTCCCTGACTCACGTCCAGCCCTGCCTCTTGGGGTGGACACATAAGCCAGAACAAGTTCCTGAAGCCTCGGACCTCAGTTTACCGCATCTCTAAAATGGAACTAATAGTAGTGGCCCCGCCTCACAAGGCTGTTGCTCCAGCTCAGTTGGCTGGTAGATACACAGGGCTTGGCGTAACACCTGGCCTGGCAGGGTCTTTCTTCCTGAGTCTGGGCATTTCTTTGGTTGAACCTTTTTTGGTTCTCTGTGGCCTGGCTATCGTGGCAGTGATTCTCATTCGTTTGTTCCAACATGTGGTTGAAACATCAAAGATGATGGTGTCCGTGGAGCAGTCTTCAGATAGCCGGAAAATCGAAATGCAGCCATACTGTAAACAGCAGGCAAACTTTTCATTGGGAAACCTCCGGCAGAGGCCAGAACTTCCAAAGGCAAATATTATATCTAAGGAAATGGTTTGAAGGGAAAATGTTTTTAGATACTATCAACAAAACCAACTTGTATAATCCCACTTGCCTGCTTCGTTATATTCCTATTGTTAGTCCTACATCAAAAGCTAGATCTCATGTCGATTTAAAAAAGAAGTGTTTCCCAAGTCTGCTTTCCATTATCCCCCAGCAAAATCTGTTTCAATATTCAAAACTCGTGAAAACAGTGAAAAGAAAAATGTCAGCGTAATTCACTCTAGCAAAAAGTGCTCGAGGAGTTTGTGGCAAATCCTTGCTGAGAAAATTGCACAGGCACCACGCTCTTCTCTTTTGCATTTTTAACCACCTGAAAAGTATCCCGCGTTTAAACTTTGGAACCCGGCCTGGACCGGGCACATTTCCACCAAGGAGGGAGATTTCAAAGCTGAGTTCACCAGCAGCTCCCCTCTCACTCGAGACCTCTGCCATGTCGAGCTAGGTGGGGAGAAAAGCAAAAAGTTGACTTGATAACTGTGAAAGCTGGCGATCAAAAGGCTGCACGATTATTCACAAATACTTTCTTCTTCCTAAGTTTCTACCATCTGGCATTCAGTGCAGTAGGATGAAAACTGTTTTTAGAGCAAAAATTGAATAATTAGAAAAGAAAAACTCCCCCAGCCCAAGATCAGCAGAACATCGTCCAAAAGATTAAATCTAATTCTCCTGCAGAGGGTACTCTGCTTTGCTTTGATTTCAGATCCGTTTCTGATGCTCGTTCCGAAATCAGATTTTAAACGTTGCTCAGTCAAGTCCAAAGAGTTTGTAAAAATACAAGCGAAGCCTCTTGTAACTATTTCGTTTTGTACCTGCCCCCCCCCCCCAAAAAGCTGTCCGGGTTGGGGATCTATCTTGCAAGATTATCTCCTTTTTCATCCAAGGAAGCACACTTGGGAATCCAGCAATCTGGGGAAAGACCTGGAGGCAGACAATTCTGCTGTTTCTCTCAGAAGCCAAGGACCTGAGATGTCTCAGGCAGGAAGACATTTCTAGACTTGATTTAAGAACTGATTTTTTTCTGCCTTAAGGGTCAATTTCCTAGCCCCATTATTTATGGCTGCTGGAAAGGGATGTTCCTTTATTTATTCCCTGTCACTGAGTGAAACAAACACGGTCCGCACCTCATGATGTTTTTAACCTATTAGGAAAACAGATGATATCCAAAAAATTTTTCAGTTATAAGTGTGATAAAAAGCTGTGAAAAGGAAGTTCTGCCTAATACAAGAATTTTAAGCAGTGTGATTTAATTTAGTAGATGTGGCAGAGGAGCATTTTAGAAAATGCTTACTCGTCCCCTCCCCCTCCTAAAGCATCATTTCTAAAGCTTCCTGTAATGAATCCACCTGCTTTTCAGGAAAGCTACAGAAAGACTTCTAAGCATGTATTGCTAGTATGTGGACTACAAAACAGGAAGTTTGTTCAACAAATATCATTCATTCAACAAATATTTTGTTTATCTCCTCTTTGCCAGGAATTATTCTAGGTGCTAGGGATGAAACAGTCACAATAAAATAAGATAAAATAAAATAAAATAAGATACTCCTTACCCCTATGGTAAAGGAGGGGAAAGAGAAAAGGAAGAAGATATAGAAATAAAATTTAGGAGTTCCCACTGTGGCTCAGCAGGTTAAGGATCCAGCCTTGCCACAGCAGCGGTGTAGGTCACAGAATTGGCTCAGATTTGATCCTTGGCCTGGGAACATCCTTACAAAATAAAAAGAAATGTAAAGAATGTTAGAGAAAGTGAAACATGAGGGAGAAGCACAAGCAGGAAAGGAGAGAAGCACCGGAGGGTGGTGGGAGAGGGGGTGTTGCTACTTTAGTGAGACTTCCCAGGAACCCCTCCCTGCGCAGGTGGCATTTACATTAAAATCTCAGAGTTGGGAGGGGGAGCAGCCTTCTTTGTAGCAGGGATCGGAGCAGGCTGTGAGGCTGGAGATTGGCAGAGGCCACATCAGAGAAGGCCTGCTGGGTCAGGGTCAGGTGTTTAGGTCCACCTGACTTATCTTTTCAAAAGACTGCTCTGGCCATTGCCCAGGGAACAAATAGGGAGGAAACTGAGAGCCATCAATAGAGAAAGCTCTAGAAATCTTATAGATGCGTTAAGGCAGTAATTTAGACTAGGTTGTAGAAGTGGAGATGAGCAGATGAGAGTGAGCGAGAGCTGTTTCAGGGGGAGAATCCATCGGTTGGGGTAGCTGTGCTCTTACAGGGAGTGATGTGGGAACAACATGCCCACTTCTTGTGTTTGGTGCAGCCTCGTGCCAAGATGGCCTGCTTGACCTGCGTCTTGGGTACACGTGCTGTAGTATTTACGCTGGCCAGGGTACATATGTTTACACTTGAGCTAAAAGTTACTGCAAGTGGTTTTCAGGCAGGTACAGACTCCACAGGGAGATGTCACAAAGCCTGGCCTGACTGTGACGGAGAAGCTCATAGGCACACCTTTGAAAAGGTGAAGCATGAAGGGCGTCTTTGGAAGGGCTGGAGCCTTGCACAGGTCGTGAGATGTTCTCAGCCTGCGAGGGCACTTACAGTCTAGAATCTCTGGCTCAGCCAGACAAGGTGGGAGGCACAAAGGTCCAGGCAGAGGAGTCGGCCAGTGGTTTATTGCAATGGAAAAATTCAACTTACCCCTGTTCCAACTGGAATTGTTAGTGCAGAGGTTTCTTCCTGCAGTTTTGAACATGTGCTAGTGACCTGGCTTGCCTTCATGAAAAGTAAGGTAAGCTGCTTGGTGTGGACAAAAACCTGGCCCTCGTAGGAGCCCAACAAAGTAGTCTAGCCCATATATCCTGGATGGAAAAATGTCAGAGAGGCCATTTCTCCTGGGACCATGGCTGTTTGAATAAAGCTAAAGCTTATTTTCTTAAGCTCAGATGGCATGATTCTTGCTTAGTTCCCAAGGGAAAAGGCATACACGATCCCTGGGGTCCCATGTAAGGCGTGTGGGTCCACTGGCGCCCAGCTGAGATAATGCAGCACAATGTGAGGAAGTCAGTCACGTGGTTCCACTGGGCTGATGGGTAAGGACTGACCAATGCTCAGGCGCCTTTGCTGGTAGGTTTGATCAAGCCGCTGAAATTGAAGGCAAGGATTCCTCACCACTTAGAATTAACCCCATTAAAATCAAAAGACTAGAATGAATACACTGTGATATGTTTATAATATGGAAAACAAAGCTGCCGTTAAAAATAAGTAAAAAGTCAAAATAATGGGGACGTGGGAGGGAAATATTGGGTTAGCATCTCTGGTATTGGCCTATTTTAAATAACACACACACACACTCACACAGGGAGAGAGAAAGACAAAGAGGCAGAGAGAAGGAAAGAGTGACACACAGAGAAGGTGAGAGGCACATGGAGAAATGACTAGAAGAATATACACCCAGGTCATTCCTGTTTTGAAGAACTTAGGTGAATTTGCTTTTCAATCATCCATATTTTTCTGAAGTTTCTCCATTGAACTTTATTACCTTATAAGAAATAAGGGCATATAATTAACTCAAATACATTGGGCCACAAGACTGAAAAGTAAAAAATAAAATACAATGCTTATAGCATCTCAATTCATTCAGTATTCAGACCATGAATACAAACACCTTGAATTATTCTTTTTGTTAATAAGAAATGGACGTGGTCCATTCATGCCTGTTTTCTCCTCCTGTGGTCCATGACTGAAACTTCAACCCACTCCTTCTGAAAAGGAACCTATTGCTCCTTCAGGGCCAGTGTTTCTAGAACATGCCCAGACGTTATTTTTATTTAAAATCACGGGGGAACGTTTGCTGAGATCATAAAGCCCTGATGATCAGAGAAGGATGTCTTACGTGGGCAGTCTCTGAAGTAGGAGAGTCCACGCATCCCAGCTCTGCCAGAGGGACTCCTCTGTCCTTGGTGGATGTGGGCTGCCAAGGGGGCCATGGTCCCTACGCCAAAGGGGCCATTTGGAAGGACGGACTGGCCAGAACCCACTTAATTCCGTTTCCAACCCTGAAATGGGCTCGTATCCAGATTGTAACACATGAGACCATAGAATCGAGGTGGGAGGCATCATAAAACTGGTCTAGTTAGGTCTTCTCGCTTTAAACATGAGAAGAACTCAGTGAGGCTAGGTTACTCTCCTGTGGCAGCAGTGGCAGGATCACAGCCACAGGCATCATCCATCTGGGAACGAACTGAACTCTGTGTACACGGAGTTTAAAGAGTTCCTACAGCCAACATTCTTGTAGAGAGAGGCATTCCAGGGAATGAAGGCTCCCAAAGTTAATAAACAAATGGAATGCAAGGGGAGGATGGTTTGAATATGGTTTAAAAAGAGAACAAAGATTAGGATGAGTCAGAGAAGTATCCTCTGGCTTTCCATGTGGGAAATTTTTCACTTCTCCTGGGAAGCTGTGTGGCCACATCAGAATATACAGTACACACTGAAGGTCCATGTATGTGGAAGATCCTGTTTACAATGGATAATCCAGTGCCTCTCAAGCTTTCTTTTCCTGATCCCTAATCCATAATCAACAGATTTGGTCAGAATAGCTTTGACTTCTGGGACCCACCTAGGACCTACTGAATCGTTTTTGAGTGTCTGGAATTCCCACCAGCTCCTTGGGTGATCTTCGGTGAGCGTAGAGCTTGAGAACCAGTGATGTAATCCCCATACAATGTTGGGTTCTTCCCATTTTACTCATTCATATTCAAAAATGGTGAATCAGCTTTCCTGAAGATGAAGTGATTTGAATCCTTGCATTCCGTTCATCTTGTCATCACCAGATTTATTCCTGGACAGGGGCTGTCACTGACTGAATCTTCTAGGCATGTGTTGTATCTCGAATTCCCAGCCAGGGCCATTGCCAGAGCTCACATCATATGGCCGTATATGTTCTCTGACCTAGAGTTCTCTGTCAACTCTGAATCTTTCCCCACAGCTAAGGAAGTGCCAAGACCACTGAAAGACCTTCGCCTCTGTTTATCTCCTTTCCGCTCTCACTGTCGCTAATCTAAGTCGAACCCTCAATCTTCCCAGCTAAACAAGGAACAGCCTGTCCTGGGGGTACCTCGCTCCATTGCCAAGGATGGCATCTGCCCAGTTAGTCTTCCCAAAGACCTACGTACTACAGTCATGCTTTCCTCTTTCTCATAAGCTTTTGATATTTCATTCCTACAAAAGCAGCCAACTCAATTAAGACTATAATCGCTGCCCTGGCTTTCAGCCCTCTCTTTCCTGAGCCCAACCTAAATGGGCAGACTTTAATTTATTTTCCTACCTGTATTCACACTGAACTTGTCCTTGGTGTGCCGTTACTTCTCCTGTTAGAATAACAAGAACTTCTTCCCCCATTCCTACTAGTCAAAGCTTAGCCATTGCTTTTGGCCTCCTTCAAAAGCCACCTCATCTGTGAGGTCTTTATTTTTCCTCCAGTGTCATATTCTCCTGCAATCCTCTGTACAGTCCTAGGATAACTTCACATTTATCCTCATAAAAGTTATGCCTATAATTTGTGTTATAATCTGTAACAACTGATTCAGCACGTTTGCTACATTCTTCTGAATAAATCTTTTTTTAAAGTAATGTTTCTCGGTGACTTGTTCTCCAGCAGGTCAGGGAATTTCTGAAACATGGAACGAATTCTTCTTCCTCCAAGAAGAGAGGAAGAGAAAGCCAAGGGAAGAGGCTTTATGGAAAGACACGGTATATGACACACACATCAAACATTAGGGCACACTGCACAAAGTAGCCCAGCCTCTAAATTGTATTCGTCACACTTACTTACAAGATATGGAAATACCTGTAGCCTTGAAATTCAGACAACAGTGTTTGATGGGACACCACTGCCGAAATGACCTTGCTTCTGAGACCCCTTTTGGACACACACCCAGGTGGGTTGCGCACTCATTCCTGGAACAAACCCGAGTAGTCACCGTCCAGAAGTGCAGGAAACCTCGTTGGATCCAACCTAGTAGAGTGGAGGAGCCTGTCCATGATGTGTGGCATGGCCTCCTTCTGGAAATCTGGATGGCTTTCGTCCTCAAGCCTGACACCAGTGGAGCTTGGTTTATTTTGTTGGCTATTACTTTCTTTTTCATTTCTCCCTTTTTTTTTGACATTTTGAAACTGGGCTTTATTCTTATTTTTTTTCTTTTCCATTACGGTTTATTATGGGACATTGAATAGAGTTCCCTGTTGTTATACAATAAATAGGACCTTGCCATTTATCCACTCTATGTATAATCGTTTTCATCTGCTAACCCCAAACTCCCACTCCATCCCTCCTCTGACTCCCTCCTCCTTGGAAACCACAAGTCTGTTCTCTACGTCTGTGTGTCTGTTTCTGTTTCATAGAAAATTTTATTTGTGTCATATTTTAGATTCCACACATAAGTGATATCATATGATATTTGTCTTTGTCTGGTTTACTTCACATAGTATGATAATCTCTAGGTCTATTCATATAGCTGCAAATGGCATTATTTCATTCTTTTTTATGGCTGAGTAATATTCCATAAATACCACATCTTTATCCATTCATCTATCAATGGACATTTAGGTTGTTTCCATGCCTTGGCTATTATAAATAGTGTTGTTATGAGCATAGGGGTACGTGTATCTTTTCAAATTGTAGTTTAGTCTCCTTTTCGTCTTTGTATCTTTTTTTTTTTTCAGGCGTCATTGACAAATTTTCTTCCTAGAGAGTGGTATTCAGGGATCCTTGAAGTTTTTCTATCCCCACCCCCTGAACCAGACTGCTTGCACCCCTTCTGTGCTGTCAGCTACATGAAGGCAGGGACACTTTTTAATGAGGTTCATATTCACTCTAGTGCAGAGCAGAGCATTGGGCTGCATTTCCTCTCAAAACATATTTCTTTTTTTTTTTTTTTGTCTTTTTGCCATTTCTTGGGCCGCTCTTGCGGCATATGGAGGTTCCCAGGCTAGGGGTCCAATCGGAGCTGTAGCCACCGGCCTACACCACAGCCACAGCAACACGGGATCCGAGCCACGTCTGCAATCTGCACCACAGCTCACGGCAACGCCAGATCCTTAACCCACCGAGCAAGGCCAGGGATCGAACCCACAACCTCATGGTTCCTAGTCGGATTCGTTAACCACTGCGCCACAACGGAACCTCCTCAGAACGTATTTCTTAAATGAAACATCTGCAGTTGAGTACTGATGTGAAGATTCAGTGGGATACGTAATGCAGCATGTAAAGTGCTGTACCCAAAAGAGGATCCAACAAGCAGGCCTCGTGGGCTCTCGCCTTCCCCTTCTAACCCTCACACAAGCATGGGGATCCAAACAGCTTGCTCTTCTCGGTCTGGTGGCTGAAATTAAAAGCCCGCTCTCTCTGATTCCATTGGCTTCACATCGAAGGATCCCAGGGACACACTCACTGGCAGGCTGGGGGCTTGGGGGCCCATGGCAGCTCTGCGGGTGAAGGCGCTGATAGGACTCAGCTGTGCACAGCGCCTCCCTGCTCCTCGCAGCGTCTGCTGAGCTGGCTCCACAGGGCCCGGCAGGCGGAGGTAAAGGCCGGTGACGATACGAAGACCTTAACTCGGGAAGCCAAGTTGTTTGTCCTCCACTATTGTCAGACGTGCCGGCGGATACAGCTTTTAAGAAAAGCTTGCTCGTTTCCAAGAAGTAAATCCTGTGAGTACCCATGTCAAGTCTGCTGGCTCTTGTGTGTGCAGTTTTGATTTTAGCTAACTAGGAGAGAAGATATTTTGCCCTTAAAAACTTTTCTTTCTCCATAAGCTTAGCAACTAGGTAGCTGCAGCCAGAAGGATTTTGAACACCTATCCCCAAGAATTTTCACGGGGATGTATTCAGGATTCAGGATCTGAATACTACTTATTTCTTAATCAAAACAGGTCAGCAGAATATGCATTTCTTCCATGACCTTACACCAGAAAAGTAACAACAAAATTCTTACTTCTAAGTAGAATGGCATCAAAGCACATGAAAATCTCATGGCTCCAGGGAACAAATGTTCATTCAATCTCAAAAGAAACACAAAAGAAGAATCCCAAATTCATTGGTCTTGTATTTAGCCTCATACTGTAACATAATACTCCATATATCTTTTAGATCATCTGTGTTACATATGAATTATAGATTCAGGCAGCTCAGGCTTCCTCTGTTGCAACGATGTCATCTTGATTTGACCCAACACGAAAGAGCTGGCCTGACCTGATGGTTAAGACCATGAACTCTGGACCTGATCTGTGGCCACTCACTTCCCAGCCTTGACCTTTACTACGCTGCTTGTAGGGACCCATCCAGTTACTCGAAGTCTCCTTCCCTCCCCCTTGTGGTTCATAAAATAGAGATGATGGGGGGGGGGGAGCATGCTGACGATACCTACCTTATAAGGCTATTAGATGATACATGTTAAGATGGAACAATTATCAAATTACACAGAGGAATAAGGGACACCTAACCCATTGGAGGCTTCTAGAGAAGCCTCTCCGTGGAGGCAATGTAGGACCTAAATCTTGAAGGAAAAGTAGTTGAAGGAGAGATGATCCAATTATCAAAGCAGCAGCACTTGGGAAAACAGCTGGAAAAAAAAAAAGTGTGAGCAGGTGAGGACTGACAGGCCGTGTGCTGAGAGAGACTGCCCCAACGAAGCCTTAGACGTCGCCCCCACCAGGGCTGAATGACCCTTGTCGGTCTTACTGTGAACCTTTCATGGTTTTCCAAAGACGATGGATTCCTTGGCATGCGCGGAGCCCAGTGAGTCCACACTGCTGTGGACACCTGCTCCTTGTAACTCATGACCGTGACCCTCAAGGGGGGCCTTAATTTTCCCTACAATACCTTGTTCCTGGGCACGATTGCTCTTCCACGTACCGGATTACCGTTTTGTGTTTTCTCCTCCCTCCGAACTTCCCCCCCCTCTATCCTCACTATCCACGAAGAGCCTTGCTTTCCGCTTTCCTGGGAGGATGGAAGCCAGGAGGAGAGACGTTCACAAGCCCCTCCGCCTCTGCTCACCTCCGCTGTTCGTGGCCCTGTTCTCCATCCCCCTTCCCTTCTGTCTCCACGTCCAACCTCTGCGTTGGTGCTAGATCCTACCCTCTTTCACTTACTCCAAGCCATGCCTCCGGCCTTTCCTCTGTCTCTCCTGGGTCAGCCGTCTTTCCCTCTGATACCCGCTGCTGTTAAGCCTTTACGTCTTAAAGCAGACACTCTCCTGACCCCGCACGGCCCTCTTTCCTTCCTTCCTTTCCCAGAGGACCTCCTGAGGCACGTGTCTCTAGCTGGGTCCAGTTTCTCTCCCATTCTCTTTTAAGCCGGGTCCACTTGGGCTCTCCCCCCAGCCTCTCGTCTGAAACATCTCCTGTCTGGGCAACCGATAAATTCCACTTGGTTAAATTCAATCCGTGGCCCCACCATCCGCATCTTAGGTGACTGATATATGCCGAATCCGACACGGTTGACGCCCACCTCGTGCTTATGCCTCTGTCTCCGCCTGGCTTCCAGGAAGCGCTGCTGTCTGGTTCTCTTCCTCCCCTGCCCCTCCTCCCCAGTCCCTTTTGTCCTCCCTGTCTTCTGGCATCTGCATGTGGAGTTCCCAACGTTTTGAACTTCTCTGTGAATGACTGCACTCTTGCACCAAGTACGCCAAACTTTGAATCTTCAGCCCAGACTTCTCCCCTGAATTCTGCACTTGTATATACATCCACGTACTTGATAGCTTCTTTGGTTATTTCATTTCAAACTCACCCTCGCCGCCGCAAAGCAAACTCCTGACCCAGCCCAGACTTGTCTTCTCCTGAGACCCCTCCATCTCCAGAAAAGACAATCCCATCCTCCAGTGGCTTGGTCCGAAATGGTCCTTTTGGCCTCACCCACAGCAGAGGAAAGTGCCTGGTCCAGGGGTCGAATCCCAGCCGCCGCTGTGACCTACACCACAGCTGCAGCAGCGCTGGATCCGTAACCTGCTGCACCACAACAGAAGCTCCGGTCCAAACTGCTGAAGCCTCTCCTTTGCCTCTCTCCTCTCACAGCCCACCTCAGACATCGGCACAGCCCTTCCGTTCTGCTTTTAAAAGGACTCCCGGAATCAGAGCTCTCCGTGCTCTGCCCTTTCTTTTACTCCGTTCCCTTTCCTTGCTTTATTTTTCTGCTGAGCACTTACTACCTTCTCATAGACCTTACAACCTACAGCCAGCCCTCTGTATCCACATCTGCAGCCCACCAATCACAGAAAATATTGGGCAAAAAAATTCCAGAAAGTTCCAAAAAGCAGAACTGAATACGCCAGGTGCCAGAAACTGTTGTAGTAGGGGGTAGAAGTAACCTACAGATGATTTAAGGTATAGGGGCGGGTGTGTGTTGGTTGCCTGCAAGTACCCTGCCGTCTTACGTAGGCCCTTGAGCATCCCCCGATCTTGGTGTCTGTAGGGTCGTACAGTGGGGGGCAGCTCTACCTGCTTTCTGGACTGACTTTCTCCCTGACTCGGACTGGTTCGTGTCTCTCTCCTCCTGTCCAAGCATGTTCTCTGCCTCTTTTATTACACTTGTTGCTCCAGTGAGCTGGCCTCCACTGAGGGCCATCTTGCAAAGCACTCACTCCGTGCTCGATGAGTGTCTGTGCTGAGCGTGTGCTTTCCGTGTATCTTCTTATGCTCTTCCAGGGGTGCCCAGCGTCGTGTTGACCTTTTGTGTGGTGACCTGGCTTCAATGCAAAGTCAGTGACTTTAGGAAAAAGCTCATATTTCTGAACATTCTTTGTCTGGTTCATAGCCGATAGTTTGGTATTCATTATTTCATGAATCAAGTTTAGATGACTTTTCTCTAAACTCATTTATTTCCATTTGCCCATAGTAAAGCATATCTAGCCCTCTCCTTACCACCCACGTAGCTTTCTGGTGTGGCCCTTGGCAGCTTGGAGCAGTGAGGAGGCCTAATATCATCCTCAGAACTGGAAATTCCATTGTATGTTCCATCATCAAGATCTCAGACTGAAAAGACAGTGATTTCAGCTCTGGAGAACTCAACCACTTACTTTGTTATGTTCAGAAGATCTTCTGTGTTTCCTTACCAATTGTCTTCTCCAAATAAGGGTGTTCTCTACACACACTAAAAGCTCTCTCTCTATATTTACTGAAGTTTCACATATGTGAGTCTTTCATATATCTTAAGTTTAGGCCTTGGTGTTCTATATGTTTTGTTACAATTGCAAATAACCATCTCTTCCCCACTATGTTGTTCATTGGTCAAGCAGTTGGAGAGAAATCTGTACAATGGCCCACCACCACTGGAAGAGTCATTGAGTCAGTAAAGTGGCTTTTGAACCACCAGACTATTGTTGTAGCTACCAAACAAAGTGGCCATTGTGGTGAGAACTGGCTGTTTTTCAATACACATCAATATAGATGGCTTCCCACAAACCCTAGAGCTGAGGTCAGCTAAGGCTGTTTCCTTTCCTCAAACAACCTAACAGACAAACTGACTTACTCATTGAAAGGTTGGCTTGTTTTCCCCATTATTCTACCAGACAACCATACCATTGGGGAGAAGTAATACTTCTATCTTCTTTTAGGATTTATCATTTTATTTGGGTTTGTTGTCAAATAAAGGTGTGGCAAATGAAAATCTTTCCTCCTCCGACCTTAATGGTAGCATCTTGAATACTTAAATCTGATATGAGTTTGAGGCATATGTTCTTTTTTAGAACTCTTTTGATTTTTATACAGGTTTGAAAAGTTACACTCCGTCTACACTTTTGCAAAATGTTGGCTCTACTCCTCATGTTATATGATACATCCTCGAGCCAAGAGTTTGCACCTTCCACTCCCCGGCCCCTGTGTTGCCCCTGCCCCTTCCCTCTCCCCACTGGTGGCCACTAGCTGTTCTCTGTATCTGTGAGTCTGCTTCCTTTTTGTTATAGTCACTAGTTCATTAGGGTTTTTTTTAGATTCCACATATAAGTGATTTCTTACCGCGCTTATCTTTATCTAACTTATTTCACTTAGAATAATGCCCTCCAGGTTCATCGACATTGCTGCAGATGGCAACGTTTCCTTCTCTTTATTCTTTATCATGCTATAGATGTCGCCTCAAATTTCTAGTTGACAGTTTACCCAAAAATTGATGTTAAGTTTAACCACATGTCTTCTCGGTATCAATTAGTATAATCACATGGCTTTTCTTCATTGACTAATGTGATTACTTAAATTAATTAAATTCTCATTATTAAATCCCCTGGCCTTCTTGCTTAAATCTTACTTGATTTGGGGATATTAGTCTTTTAGCAAGTTAATGGATTTGGATTTTTAGTATAAGCTTAATATCTGTAAGTGAAATTACCTTTCGTTTTATTTTTATGTGCGTGTTATATTTTTCAGGTATTTGTATCATGTCTGTGCGAGTATAAAGCATGAGTGGTGATGTAATTTCTTCCGTTGTGTGCTCTTATGCATTTAATAGAGCATTAGAATAATTGTCCCTTGAGCACTTAAAAGAACTTGCTGATGGCTCTCTCCTGGATGGGTAGATAGAGTACTCTTTGAGAGCAGAAGGGAAACCGAGCAGTCAAGAAAATTTAAAACTTGTGTTTATGCAGTTGGTCTCTTAGGCTTTCTGCTTCTTTTGGCATGACATTTGTTCTTAAATATTGTGAGTTTCAAATTCACTAATAATCAGTGAGTTAAACACTATGGCACACATCTGTAAAATCAGCACATTTTTAATACGATAATGCCTTTTGTGGATGAAGCTTGTGTGAAAAGGCTGCCTACATCCAGTGCGATGACAGTGTTAGTTTTTACACTTTGGGGGAAAATGTTCAATTTTATCGGAGCCTTAAAAACAATCATATTCTCTAAATAGGGATTTTATTTATATAAAAATACCAAGAAAATTACTCACAAATAGCAAAGATCAATGTATGATTATTCTCATCCAAGTATCATTACATTAAGGATTGGAAACAACTCAAATGCCAGGAGCAGGAATGGTGAAATGAATTATGGATTATCCATATAACACAATATTATGGTGATTTTAAATTATTTTTATGAAGAGTTTTCAATGAAAGGAGATGAGAGCAATCTAATGTTAAGTATAAAAAGGACAGAAAACTGCATATGCATATGATCTCAAATTTAAAAATAATATACGTGGCATAAAAGAAACTTGGAAAAATTTTACGTGTTAACAGTGTGATTCCCAAGTGGAAAGAAGTAATTTTTCTCAAAGTTTTAACCTTATTTCCACGTTTTTAAGCACTAAAAATAATGAACAGGTACAGTCAGCCCTCCACATCCACAGGTTCCCCACCCAGGAATTCAACCGAGGGTCGAAAATAGTCGCAAAAATGAATTCCAGAGTTTTCCAAAAGTGAAACTTGAATTTGCTGTGCACTAGCAACTATTTACATAGCATTTCCTTTGCAATTACAGCTATTTACATTGTATTAGGCATTCTAAGTAATCTAGAAATGACCTGAAGCATATGGAAGGATGGGTGTGGGCTATATGCAAACACGGCTCTATTTTTAGTATAAGGGACTTGAACATCCATGGATTTTGGCATCTGCGGGGGGTCCTGGTCCTGGAACCAGTCCCCTGCAAATATGAAGGGATGTCCGTCTGCCTTTTATTTTAGAAAGTTTTCTTGCTCTCTTCTTCATGGGACATCGTGTCGCCTGCCCCCTAGCCCCCTGGACATCCTCCTGCTACTGTATGGCAGTTGGGGCTTGCCCCCAGTTGGTTTCATAAAACATCTACACTCCACTGCTGCCCTCTGGTCGCGAGTCCCTTCCACCGATTCTCTGTGATTGATCAAATGGACGTCAATGTCCAACTCACTTTATTCATTACCCATGCTCCAGGCTGTGCCTGCGCTGTCCCCCACTTTTGGCCATCATTAGCTCAGTGTAATTCTTGTCCTCTCCTTGGGCCTCGAGAGCTCCTCTGCAAAATGAGCAGGCTGACCTCTCAGGTACTGCTGCTGATAACTTTCAGCCGACCCGAGGCTCTCACCTTGCTTCTGAAAAGCACACCTTCCATTTCCGTGGTTACACCTGGCAGATGACATCAGCCTCTAGACTCATCCTTCCTTCCAGTTTGCGCGATCTCTGTCCTCCTTGGAGGAGACCGTGATTCTACTGGTGCAAAAGCTTTATTCTTGGTGACTTCAGAAAGCAGAACTGGGATTTGTCATTTTTCACATTAACAGAAGGGAGAACTTTCTAAAAATTAAAGTGTGGAAAAGGAAAGGAACGGCTCAGCATGCAGGAGTTGGGAGGAGGAGCGGGAGAGGAGAGGACTTCTGCTTGGGATGGAAAGACGGAATTAACATACCCTAAGGTTCATTCTCCAAATGCGTCCAAAGGGACTCCAAAGGGAGTGACTCCAAAGGGATCAGGGGAGGTGACTTAGAAGGAAGGGCTTTGTAAGCGTGGCTCAGTCAGGGTTGTTACCAAGTAGGAGGACAAGGTCGGAGGGGGTCCTGCAGGGGTGGAAGAGGTGTACAGAGGGGGCTCTTTCTTTCTTTCCTTTGCCATGCCCGTGGCACGTGGAAGTTCCTAGGCCAGGGATTGAACCTGCACCACAACAGCAACCCAAACCCCTGGAGTGACAACACCAGATCCTTAACCTGCTGCATTACAAGAGAACTCCAGGATTCTTATTTTCACTTGGCCTGTACCATCAGAAGGATGGGCTCAACAAGGAGGAGAGAGGTTTTGCAAAGGGAGTCCAGTGACCAGAGCACAGATGTGAAGCAGACTTTTCGGGTTACAAAGAAGAGAGACAGTCAGGCGTTTCCAATTAGCAGGATCCTCTTGTGAGGAGGAGAGAGAAATGAGGAGGAGCAGGACCCACCAAACGGGATTCTCAGGGTGAAACTGAGAATATCCCGGACAACCAGGAGCCTTGGTCCTCCGCCTAGGGCTTGGACAGGAATGGCAGCTGCTACCCAGACCGTGAGGCGTGACCGAGGAACCCAAAGAGTTTTGCGGGTCGTCTAAGACCGTCTGGTCTCTCTCCTCACAGCCCGTTTCCACTGATGATGGTATGTCAGTATCGAAACACGCATGTACCGTCACGCAGGTACACAGACATACATGCACACATGTACATTCCATTGCAGGGCAGTCGGGGGGCGCGAGGAGAACTTGGGGTCCAGACCCAGACCATTTGGGTTTCTAGCTCAGCCGCGTCCCTTGCCATCAGGGTCACCCCGGGCAAGTAAATGCACCCCTCTCTTGCTTCATCTCTCCGCATCGTCATTTGGAAAAGAGAGAAAATAATTCCACCCTGGAGAGATGTGAGATTTAAGTGAGATAACGGCTGTAAATAAAGGGCGCTTAGCACAGTGCCTGGCATGGAACAAGCACGCAGCGCATTTCAGCTGTCATGCTTGCTGGTGATTCCTTTTTCACGCTCTCCCATCACACCAGCCCAGCTAATCTCTGGCCTCTGCTTCTCCCTGTCTGTCAACAGTCAGTTTTCTCCACAGGTCAAATTCCTATCCAGTTAATCATCACCGTCTCTCCTGGACAGGGCTTTGACGCCAGACCACCTCACAGGGCCACTGCTGAGGCCACGGACTGGGGGCACGTTGTGCCCCATCTGCACTGTTAACAATAATTGCGAAAACTTGTAATGCATGCTAGGGAGCGTAGCAGGGTCAGGTGGTACCAGCTGGGGGACCTTAGCTTTTCTGCAACAAACTGGTATGTCATTGCATTGGTAATTAAGGGAAAGGTTATTTTAAAAATAGGTTATTTTAAAAATAGTGTGAATAGACTGTGACCCTGCCTATTGTGAAAGCTCTGGGTTCGGGAGCTTCACCTGTCACTTCCTCTGTCCCTGGAAAAGGCCAAGGGCTCACTGATTGTGGAAGTGAGCCTGCTGATGGAGGACCACTGGGACCGCTCGGTGCTGAGCTGGGGCCGCTGTGCGGGAGCTCTCACCCCTCCTCCATCACGCCCCTGACATCCAGTGTTGGGGCCATCTTTGTGTCTTTTGGCCTCCAGTGGCAGTTTAATTAGATGCATCCAATGCAGTGCTCAAAACAGAGCCTGGCACGCAGGCAGTGCGGTGATACCCGTGGGCTCAGTAAAGAGTCGAGTGCAAGGTCCCAGGAGGCATTTCTCAAGGTGGGCAATCGACCCTCCACGTGACTCATCCATTCTCTGTTATTCATTCAAATGCCACTGCTTGGTGCCCATTGCTGGGGGTACACAAGAGTCTTGGACTTTGTTCTCAAGGGGTTTATTGTCTACATGCCTAGGAATCTAATTCAAAAGGAAAACAAAAAGATCAAAATGCAACCAATTGCACTTACTGTTCAACCACCCCGAAGCCCTTGTGTCTATAACCAATATGGTTGTAGACTGGCGAGTAAATTTGTGATCCTGAGACCTCCCAGTGGAAAAAGCAAAATGAGTCTGCCACTCCTGCAGGTTAACACTGAAACCTATTAAGAATTACTGACTTTGGAGTTCCCTGGTGGCTCAGTGGGTTAAGGATCTGTGGCTTGGGTGGCTGCTGTGGCTCGGGTTTGATAAAAAAAGGGGGAGGGAGAGCAAGAATTACCAACTGCAACTCAGAGGCTGCTGGAGAAAGGAGCTGGGGTGAGTGGGGGGATGCGCAGTGTCAGCACCCCGAGTCTCCAACACCGTTTCGGTTTGGTAACAACCTACCGTGCATCAGAACTCGGTAGGAGTTTAACCAGCTCCAACATCCAATTGGCTAAGGCAAAGTCTCAACTCTACCATTTAATTAGAGCAGAATCTCCCTAATAAGCTAGGGTAGTGGACAGTTTCTCTTCTGACTGCTCGGCCATTGAAACGACTGCGCTTAGAAGAGTAAGACACTATTAATAAAAAGGGGGGCAGTGTCATTGCCCTTATCAAGGCTTTGACACAAATATTTACACTGCCTGTTACATTTTTTTAACTTCCATTATCCCGAAAGGGATTTTATAGTTTTTCTGACATATGCCAAAGCAGGTTTTTACATTTTGCAAGTATGCAAATAGCAAATGGAATAAGAAATTCATGCAGATACTTTCCCAGATTTTCAAATGCAGAACATCGTGTTATGCTGGTTCCAGAAGTTATAATTGCACTTAAAAGTATTGCCTTGGTGTGGCATTCAGGACTTGGGGGACTCTGTACACTAATTCATGTCTGGCTTTTACAGCTTTGTAATCAGCCCTATTCATAAGAACTGGCTTATAGAAAACACATTTCTCCTTCGGAAGGAGCAGCAGTGATGAATGATGATTTCAAGAGTGCCTTCTGGGCCCTGCTGAAGGCCAGTAAATAGATGGCACTCTAGCCATTCTCAGGAGTCTCTGCCACCGTCCCCAGTCCCCCCTCTTGCTTTCTGAGAACTCTGTCCTGGGCTAAGGTGTAGAAGACAGTGTCCCCTCTGGGACCCATTGTCCCTGCCTCCCTCCCTCTTTCTTTCCCTGGAATCTCTTAGTAATCTCTCCCAAGTGGCAAGCTTTCAGGAGTCTGACACAATGTGTATACTTGTATCATTCCTTTCTTCTTAGGAATAAAGGAAAGCTCTCTATAGGACTGGAAACATTTCCTTTCACACAAAGGCAATCAAGGCCTCCCCAGGGCTGGCCCAGAGAGATTCATTCCTCATCCTCCTGGAACCAGAATGGTGAAAGGCATGAGTGTCTCCCCTTCAAAGGGTTCCAAGAGCCTTGCCCTGAAGGACACTCCCTCTCGAATGTCTGCACACAACCAGACAGACGGTAGCTCCAGCTCATGTGCCATTCTGGTTAATCCAGGACATCTGGTCACCCCGTGTAGGGACCGGATTCTGTGTGCCCTCCAGCATATGTGGGGGGCAGGTCTTGTCCCTGGGTGATCTGGCTTCCATGGAAAGAAAGACAATTAGAAAAGGCCATGGTGATAAATCTCCTTCATGGGCTTGCCTTGCAAAGTAATTATGGGCAAGCAAATAACCTTTAGTCTCTACGAAATAATTTTCAAGACAGGCAAAGCATTCAAGCTAAACTTTTAGAGTGCTCTCCCTTGCTTTCTTAAATTATTAACTTGCTCTCAGTTTTGAAGCTGGCAGTTCTGGACAACCTGTTGTGCTGATTTTTTTGGGGAGGCAAGACATGTTCTCTTGAAGCCCTAGAGAAAATCATTGCAGGACTTTGACCCAAGCGCCATGTGGGTGTGGCCAACCTATTGCCTAGTATGGTCATTTTTAAACGTTGCTAACCTTAACCCAGAGGACACAGATTGTCACCCTTCACACTAACTGGCTCTGAAAGTTTAAGTCGGCCACTTACCTTCTCCATTTTCTTGTTCTGAAAATAAAAATAGACTCTAAGAAGCCAGAAGAATCCTTGTTGGGGGTCATGGAGGTATAACCTAGTTCAGCATCTGCTGCTTCATTTCACAGATGCAAAAACGAATACCCGCCTTATCTAACTCCCAGACGGGCTGAGAAAGTCAGCTGAAATTTCAGCATGCTTGGAAAATGTTGAGGTTGTACAAACTCATCTAGACTTGAAAGAAATAATAATTATGACTCAGAATTTAAATGAGGAAATCCTTCAAGTTTCCATCTAAATACTGTTATTTTATTATCATTAATAATGCCCATGTGTAGCTGGACATGAATATTTTCATGGCTCCCAAATTTCCCAAAGTTTGACCGAAAAAAAATAGATTTTTTTTTCCCCTCTGCCCAATAAATCTGTTATATGTCCTCAGAAACCAACATCAAATTTCATAAACAGTGCTCTGAACTTGTACAGAGGGCTACTTGCAAAGCTTTCAAACCACTCGAGTCAGAGGACAGCAGTCATGAGGTTAAGGGACCAGCAGCACATCAATTTCTATCTACACGTATCTATGGTTTGGCTTCACAAGGCATATGGGCCTTACAGGCGTCCTGAAGCAATACCCTCACTTCCCAAGAGAGCTTTTGCTTTAGATGATAACTTAGCCTGAATTCCCCCCAAAAGCTGAGACAAGCAGTTTATTTGACAGTATTTTATTCGAGACTGTGATTCCAGGGAGCAGGAGTGAGGGTCTGGAAAGTGTGGTAGAGAAAGAGAGAGCCAACTCAGAGAGGCCTGATGAAGTTGGCCGTCTCCAGAGGCTGGTACTCAAGTCCAGGGGACCTTCGAGGAAGCCTTATGAAATGTGCGTCCAGGGACAAAAGGGGAAAGCATTGGTCTGTTGGGTCTCTGACCTTCAGAGTTGTGTAGGCATGGTGGCAGAATAAGGTCCTGCAGGTGTCTTTTGCAGTAGTGTCAGCAAGGCTCCAGGGCAGGGGGACCTGGTCTGGACAGCTGAAGCCTGTGCAAAGTTGGCCACTGATGCTGGGTTAAAAGGTGGCTGGACTAAGAAGTGGGGCTGAGAGCCTTTAAGGTGTGTCCATGAGGCATCCGACACAGATTAATTCCCATGTAAAGCTACACACGGCCATCTCTGAACCGAGAACTAGTTCTCAGATGGTTCTGGTCCATGTCTTGACCCAGCTCTCCTTAATCACACAAACAAGTTTTAGTTTAGCAGTGGATACCTCTTAGCATAACCTGAGAGGCAGGAAAAGTGTGTCTCTACTCAGGCTTGGCCCAAGCAGTATTTCAGTCCCATTTCACAGGGAGGAGGTTTATGGAGCTTCTGCATAAAGCAGGTACCTTTCACTTAGGCATATCTCTGTGTCGCTTTAGGCAACAAAAGATCCTAGCTATCTCGTGTCACACTGTAGGATCAGGACACCTTTGCACAGCTTCATTTAGCTCAAATTTGAATATCTTGGAGATCTCATGGTCAGGGCTGACTTAATAGGCATAAGGCAGAGGTGAGTGGACAATGAGAATGCATTACTAGAGCAAGTTCATAGGGCAATGGGGAGTCGTTGGACCAGCAGCTTCACCACTGCCTGAGAAGTTGTTAAAAATGCAAATTCTGGAGTTCCCTAGTAGTGCAGCAGCTTAAGGATCTGGTGTTGTCACTGCTGTGGCATGGGTTTGATTCCTGGCCCGGGAACTTCAGCATGCCTCAGGCATGGCCCCCAAGAATGCAGATTCTCAGTTCCCACCCTAGACCCACTGAATCAAAAACCGGAGATGAAATACGGCTCTCTGCATTTTACCAAGTCTTCTAGATAACTCTGATGCATGCTAATGCTTGAGAACCATAGGATTCTCTACACAGGACCAGCTGACTCTCTTCCAGAGCACTGGACTGCTTCAGGAAAGGGGAAAAAAAAACAAACGCCCAATGCTCACATATGTACCATATTGGCGCATGTTGTTCAAATACTTACCAGGAGCTGGTTATCCTTATAGCTTCCAAGGACAAAGGTGAACACGTCAGAACCCTTTGTCTCAAGGAGTTTATAATCCAGTGGAAGAGACAGACAAGTAGACCGATGATAATAACACACTGGCAAGAGGAACACCTCTGTGGGACCCAGTCCAAACTCAGGAGGAAGTCAGAAAAGGGAGTGGCTTCCAAATTAAGCTGTGAAGAAACAAGAGTGCTCTGGAAGAGGACAGAAGGACACATCCAGCAGAACTGACAGGCCATTTGCAGTCCTGGAGGAAAACTAAGCCAGCTTTGTCAAGGGCTTGCAAGGAGTTAAAGTGTCTGGAATGCAGGTTCCAGGAAGGGAGTAGGAGAGGAGAGGTTGGAAAGATACCAGGGACAGATCGTGAATTGTTTACTATGTAAAGAAGCTTGGATTTTACACTGAGAGCCAGGAGGAACCATGAAGGTTTCTCACCAGGAACCACATCGTGATCTTTCTGTCAGATTCTCCTTCCCACCCTAGACACAAATGTGGGCATGCCTGAGAGCTCAGCCCAGCTGTCTCCTCCAGCTCTGCAATGATCTCCAAGTCCATCTATTCAAACCTGCCTCTTCCGCAGATTTCCAAACTGGCATCTCCACTGGAATGTCTACAATACGTTCCTAACCTAACCCAACAAGAGCAGATTCTAACTTAACCCAACAAGAGCAGAGTGCTTGATTTCCAGCACCGCCCCCCCAGTCTTGTGTCTCCTTCCATCTTTCTTCAGCTCCGTAAATGGCAGCACCATTTACTCAAATTTTTCAGAGGAAAAAAAAAAAACAACGAGGGCATATTCAAGGGTCCTCCCTTGTCTCATCACCTACGTCCAAATAGTAAGAATATCATGTCAACTCAGCAAGTTTTGTTGGCTCTACCTGCCAAAAAAAAACAACAACTAAAAAACCCTGGAAACTTTCCACTTCTTTCTAGTCCTTCTTCTGTGTTCTTCTTGATAGTAAGATGGCTTCTCAGCAGCTCAAAGCCCATGATATGACTGATGCTCTCGCCGTTCATCTTTTAGTCTTTCCCACAGAAGCCCTGTGCTGGGTTTCATTTACTTCGACTAGATTTCATGTTCATCCATGAACCAATGGCTACAGCCAGTGAGAGAAACACTCTTTTTGCTCAGTGCTGTGTCCCAAGCCCAACTTGGCAGGCAGAGCTGGAGACAGTTTGCCTTCCAGCCACACAGGGGCTGGGGTGGAAGGAGCTGTGGAGAGAGCGGTGGGCAAGGCTCGTGGGGGTGGAGAGCCTCTAAGGAAATGTGAGGTGTTACCAAAAGAGGGGTAGCAGATACCGGGCAAGCAGACAGGAGGTTTGCACTAGAGTGGCAAACCAAGAAACCACTGAATGATGAAAAGGAGAGGAGTTTCTTTTTGAAATGTACTTGAATATCGCTTTTTCTGTAAGTATTGGCATTTCATTTCTAAGAGTTTAAATTTAAATCAAAATCATTTTACACGCCCTGGGCACTCGTTCACCAGCGTTGTAATTAGTGCCTGGCTGTTCGGGACACAGGGTTTGACAGTGCTGCACCAGTGGCCTTCTAGTCTCGTACAAAGAGTGTTTAAGATCTGAACTCATACCGATCCAATTCACGCAATAAAGCAAAGGGCTTATTTGCTGTTCCACATATGACCATGCAGGGCATATATAGTGTTTAGTGCAGGGCATATATAGTATTTTGTATTTGGGGCATATATGGTATTGAGGGTATATATAGTATTTAGGGTGCATGGTTAATGATGATAATCATGAGCAGTTTTGTAGTGTGTCCCTGGCACAAAGGCAAAGCCAAAGACTTAAAAGCATGATCCAGGAAGAAATGGACATAAACAGGATAGAAAAACAGAATTCCATTTTTTTTTTTTCTCTTTAAAGTTTTTGCAGGTCCTGGAGGAAGGACAGATACAGTGCAGACATGGAGTAAGAATGTCAGCGGGCCACGTGTGCTGTCCTTTCTAAGCGGCCAGCGTACGCAGCCACGTGGCCCATCTATGTAGAAGAATCTGCCACATCTCCTTTTCTTATAAGCAGAAAAAAAGTTGTTTCCCAGAAGGACTCCCTTCTTTCTTCATAACCTTCAACCTTGTCACCAAAATTAGGACTTTCGATTTGGAGAGCTCTCCTAACCCTACTTGTTAGTGTCATGAGATTTGATCCCTACCATTCTGAGCTGGCACCCCTCCCCATTTGGGTGTGCCAGCTGCCACTCATGGACAAATGCATTCTATTTGTAAAGTGGAGCATAAGTTGGCTAAGAGGAGATAGTTTAAGAAGTATCCATTTCGAGTTACCTTCGTGGCCTAGAAGGTTAAGAAGTATCCATTGCTTTATGCACACACACACACACACACACACAGTATGGTTGCTGTGTTCTCAACCTGAAATACTTTTGGGGAAACTTAAGAGGATACAGTTACAGTCTGAGAAAGAGAGAGTTAAAGGAAGATAATGGGTATTCTCTTCCCTGTTGATCTTATCTGCTGAAGTGTGTAGCAACCATAACTGTTTCCTTTGCTTAAATAATGGAAAGATGGCTGTGTTCATGAAAAAAAGGCGAATTGTCCCAGCAAAAAAGGGCACCCCCAAGACTGAAGGCATAAACTAATCTGAAAGTAAACAAATTGATAACTTCCTCAACCACAAAGCACTTCATACTGAAGCCCTTTGACAGCTTGATCGGATTTTCCTACAGAGATCGCAATAGCTCCCTTGCAATTGGCTTTGGAAATTAACTTGGAGTGCCCTACATTTAGAAGTTGGCTTAGTAAGCAAGTATCATGTTTTCCTTTTGTTACCTCACTCTCTTTGCCTCTCCCGGGTTTGGATTTCTGCTCTTCTTTTTGAAGATTTCAAACACACCACTTTATCATATCTCAGAGCCTCAGAATCCAAAACTCCGTGGAAGAGTCTGTTGACAGCGGAGCTCACTCATGTGACCAATGCAAGAGTGTTGTCGAGGATGCAGAAGAATTCCACTAGATAAATGCCTAAGCCCCCTTTGTGGGTTTTTTGGTTTTTTGTATTTTTTTCAAGGTAAGATGCCTGGGCTCTTTCACAAAAAGTGCAGGGAAAGCAGACTTGACCTTCGCCGACTGTCTTAAATTTTAGGCTCGGTTTGTCAGCTGCTGGAGACCTTACCAAAGCAGCGAACTGAGAAACAAAGAGAGTGAAACTACAAATGCTTCCTGAGAAGGAAGCATTTATCTGATCACAATAGTTCTTTGTTTTTGCTGCATTTGGATTGGGTGTCTGGTTTAGGGTCCAGATACCCTAGCCATGGACACCTGACTTTCTCAAGGACAAAACGAGGGGGGGACGCCAAAGCTGTTTTAGCATCCAAGCATGGTCGGATGGAATTGCCATGACTCTCTGCCACAGAAATCTGGGCAAACAGGATGGTAATTCTTCATCCAGAAAGCTTCAAGCTTCCACTCATATGATGACTTGGTGTCGCCTTTCAGTCCTACCCAAACAGTTCTTTAACTGACATATACATACAGCCATGGATGTTCCAGAGAGACTTATACAAAGATGTATTGTATTGTGCAAGGGCCTTGACAAAATTGTTTGCATTCGATTTATAGTAAAAGCAATAGGAGTTGTTCTCATGTTTCTTTTTCATTTACAACCCCCTGAAACTATAGAATTGGAACAATTGGGACAACGAGCTGCCTCCTGTTTATCATTAGACCAGCATCATTATGCATCTCTGGCCAGGCCATGACTGTTTTCTTGAGCAATATATCCCCGAGTGAGGACCAACTACTGTACAGAAGGACTGAAATCTGAAAACGACTTAGAATAACATTTCAGGGCTTCGCTGCTGCTTGATCTGTTTCTTTTTAGCTTGTCCTAGAAACAGCAAGGCGCTGCCACATTTTTAAGGTGGGGTGGGTGTGGGGGGGATAACATCTAAATTCCTCGTGTATCTCAGAAATCTAAATTAAAACATTGAGGAAGCAGTTACTAGGTTGTTCTGACAAAGATAACAAGACTGTGAGGATTGGATTTAGAAACGAGCATTGCAGGGCTTTCTCGGTTGTGTCCAATCTGGAATGTCACACTCTGACTTACAAGTAGTTAGGACGAACTTAAATAGCCAGACCCCATAAAAGAAAAAAAAAATGGCATAGCACATGCTTATGAGCTGTAGGGCTTGGGACCATTATTATAGAATCCTGGACCATTTTGTTTCAATTAAGGAACACAAATAAATCACAATAAAAAATTGTTCAATAGGCTTGGAGTCACTCTGTAGAGTCCTAACAAAGCTACCACACTGCTTAAATCGTTCGTTGAGAACCATTTGGTAATGACTAACAGAGCGAGGGGACTGGAGGCCTCTTTCCCAGTGTTTGAAAATCACTGGGAGTCCCATTCTCTTCCGATCCCCCCTGAACAGTTATGAGGATGGATGAAAAGAGACAGACAGATCCCAGGGTCCCAGACAGAGACGCGCGGCAGATAGCCAGAGACCAAGGCCATGGTCCATCCGTGGATGCCTTGGGAGAACCAGGGTCAAGATAAGCCCGTCTCGTCCTCCTGTCCTTGTGGCTCGAGTCCACCTCCCTATCTCACGGTGATAGCCCTCTTTGATGGTCTGAGCAGAGGGCAGTGTCTGTGGGAGCCCAGCATCCCACAGGTGTGTCGCACAAGGAGACCTTGAGGGGTGAGAGAGCCCTTTGTCTTGGAAAGACCAGTCGGGGGTCCCCCGCCCCCCCGCAGAGCCATCCGACTCCGTTTGGGCAACACCACTGATGAGACACGTCCTGAAATGTCCATTACATCAACACCGCCATCGTCAGAACAAGCACGGAGCGTTCCTCTGCTCTGCAGAATTTATTTGCCCTGCTCACTGTGACTTTGTTAAGCCGGCCGCACGGAACTGGTGAGCATATTCCCAGGAAATAGTTCCCTGATAACTTCGGAGCCTGCAAGTCTGCAGAGTGTTGTTCTAGTTTCCTTAACAAAGAAGTGAGTGTTGGTGCTTCAAATAAAAGTTATTTTTTCCCCTTCTGCAGTTGAGGTCGAGTGAACTTCGAATATCTAGTTCACCGCGTCCCCCGCCCCTTTTAAAGAAGGTCTTTATTCATTTTCTTCTCTTGATTATGACTGATGTTTGTGGGATTCCTCTTGCTGGCTTTTCTCTCTACCTTCCCATGCCGAGGATTATACAATCCCTCAAATTTGTTTTACTACTGTGAGCATAAAAAGCAGCACGTTTGCATTTTGAACAGAGCAGAGATTAAGGCACTGGCAGCCTTGAAATAGCTCTTTCTCAGCTTCCATTCCCATGAGGTTATCCCCAGCAAGTTGCTGTTAGTCCAGGGTTAGTGTGATGAAATGTATTTGTTGAGTCTCTTTGGTGCCAGAGTTTTTGCCAACAATCTGATCTACCTGATAGCGGTGCTATTTCAGAAGAAGGTCCGGTCAGTAGAGCAAATACAGGGCCATGGACTTTCAAGCACAGCAGTGGTAGCTGGAACTCCACAAGCAAGCACTTTAATTTTCTCTTTAGGGCAGGGAAATAAACAGAGTTTATAACGTGAGCACTTTAATTTTAGTGCTAAGCCCTAGTTAGGCCTAAATGTAACATCCCACTAGGGTTATGATATTCCTGTCACCGCCCTTTAGCCCCCTCTCAGCTCTCTATGTCAAGCCTTGCTTGAAGGGGGTCTTAACAGGAATGTAATATGCAAAAAGGTGTAAAAAGGGGTTGTTGTCTTAAAGTTTTTTGAAACAGTGCTGCATGAAAAATGTACCATGTTAGAGCATGGAAAAGCAACAGCAAGGAGTCCCCTCGCGGCTCAGCGGGTTAAGGATCCGGCACCGTCCCTGCTGTGGCTCTGGTTACAGCTGTGGCGCAGGCTCCATCCCTGACCCCAGAACTTCCGCATGCCACGGGGCGGGGGCGGGGGGGGGGGGGGAGGGAACCCAAAGAAAAGAAAAGAAAAGAGAAACAGAAAGAAAGACAACAACAATAATAAAGTGTCCCAGCTGTGTTAGAAATTGGAGAAATTGTGTTTTTCTTGCCTTTCCACTCCCCAACTTAAAATTCCCCGGTGAAAAGATTCATGTTTAAATCCAAAATATGCCACACAGAATCAACACTTATTTAGATTGCTAGGTCCACAACCTCCCAGAGTTTTGTTTGGATCCCATGCTAAACTCGTTGGGCTGAAGCATCTTATCCTGGCGGTCTTGAATTGAGATGACAGGTGTGGGAGGCAGGTTGAAAAGCTGATCATGGCACTTCTTGGCCTTTAAGATTAGGAGTGAGAGAGAACAGAAACAAATAGGATCATGAAGGATCCACGTGCCTGTGTGTGTGTGTGTGTGTGTGTGTGTGTGTGTGTGTGTGTGTAAGGGAATGGGGGCCGGAGGAGGGCTGGGTTAGGGAGAGGGTGACAAGGGGGCCAGGCTTTAATATGCAGCTACCTCATCTTGCCCAGCTAGGAACTATGAATTCCCATGTAAAGTCTTAAAAGAATTCACAGATGCCGATACAGATGCTTCTCTACTATTTTCCCTCCTGTCTCAAATAGAAAACTAGTTTTAAAATACTTCACAGGAGCCTCTGGATTCTGAAACAAAGAAAAGTCTTGGCCTTGATAGTGATTTCTGCATACCAGTCTGAAAGTTTGGGGCCAACAAATCACAGCGCTCAGAGTTCCATGCATCTGCATGGAACCCTGGGTGACCCCCACAGGGTTCCAGTCTGTCAGCTCCTTTCCCACCATAGTGGGCAGTGGAGGGGACACCAACAGGTGAAAGCGAAAGGGTTGTTGAGAAGGGTAACACAGAGAAAGAAGGACAGAAGATGGAAAAGCCACTCAGATCACAGGGGACGTGTGAACTCAGCTAGAAGAGAGAAATAACAACAACAATAGAAAGAGCTATAGAGAACAGACTTGTGGTTGCCAAGGAGCAGTGGGGAGGGAGGAGGATGGACTGGGAGTTTGGGTTTTGTAGATGCCAACTATTGCAGTTAGAGTGGATAAGCCATGAGGTCCTACCGTACAGCACAGGGACCTCTATCCAGTCTCTTGGGATAGAGCACGATGAAAGAGAATAGAAGAAAAAGAATGTTCTGTGATATATATATATATATATATCGCATTTGGAGTGGATAAGCAATGCTATCCTGCTGTGTAGCACAGGGAACTGAATCTAATCACTTGTGATGGAACATAATGGAGGATAATGTGAGAAAAAGAATGTGTATATAAATGTATATCTGGGTCACGTCGCTGTACAGCAGAAATCGACAGAACATTGTAAATCAACTGTAATAGAAAAATTAAAAATATAAAAAGCAAAAAAATATCTACAGAACAGGTTTATTTGCCAGGCACTGTTAAGAGTTTCATATGGAACCTTAATTCTCTTTTTCAGACGGGGACGTGAGGCCAGGAGAGCAACTTCAGTCCACACACTTGTAGATAAAACTAGGGAACTAGGAACCTAAGGCAGGTCTATATGCTGTTCCACCTGTCACAGTACCTACCACGGGAGGGTGACCCCGATGGGCTGGCGGTGGTTTCCATGAGCTGGTGGCTGGTGGAGAGGGGAACAGAGCTCTCACACATTGCAGGGTAATGTCTCTGGGCACTTGACTGGCCGTGACATTTCATGTCTGTCACAGCTCAATCACCTGATCACTGTCATCTCTCTTCTTGAGATTGATTATCTGGGAACTTTGCAAAGCTTCATTAATTTATGTCTTCACTCGCTGACCACATAGTTATTGAGTCCCTACAGTTGCACACTGCCAGCTGGTAGATGTAGAGTAAAGGGCAGCCATTAATGTCTTATTTTCAGAGGGCTCGTATTTTGTAGGCACCAGGAGGAGTTAATACTTACACTCATGGCTGTTGACTTGCAAATTTAGGGGACTTTGCCAAAGAAAAAACGGTCTTAGAAGAGCAGGTGAGAGATGAAGGTGACCACCGTGGACAGGGTGAGGGCTGGATGGGCAATCATCAGGCGAGATTTCATCGAATCTAAGAGGTGGGGGTCCACCCCTGCATGTGTACCTGTGTGTTGGCAGGTGGTGTTACAAAGAGGGTTTCAAGCAGAAGAAGATCCAGGTACAAAAGCCTCTGCTCTGGGGTAGGAGAGGCAATGTAGGAGTCCGAGTCCTGGGAGGAAACTCTGGAAACATGGCCGCTTTGCAGAGGTCTTACAGAAGGGGCTTTGCAGAGGTCTTTCTTACAGATGGGGCTTGGTGGTGGTTTCTGCGCCTTCTTCCACGATCCTCTTCCCATCCCCAGTTACTCGCCCTTTTCTGAGAATGGGCTTAGGAACCTGCTCCCCATCTGATCCACTACTGTACACATTCTTCTTGCTTGTGTGGGGTGCAATCCGGGTAGAACACCGGGTGTAGCCCCTGCCTGCTCCCACTTTCCTTAAGTGCTTGGCAATGGCCTACAGTGGCCAGTTGGTTTTGGAGTCAGACAAGTTGAGAATCACATCCTGGCTTGGCAGTTCAATAAGTCTGTGAACTTGAGTAAGTCTCTTGACCTTTTAAAGCTTGGGCTACTAGTGTATAAAAGATTTGCTGAGAGGAATAAAGGAGATGATTTTTGTTAAAGACTGAGGTGCTCAAGAAATGCCTGCCCTTAATGTGGGTGTCACTGGGCAGTCAGCACGTCCCCACCCGCAGCCTGGGCTGGTGCTGCGAACACCTCTGCCCCTCCATTTTCCCTCTGACTCAGCTGTTAAAGCAGCCCCTTCCTCTCCTCTCCACAAATTCCACTCACCCAGAAATATAGTTGTTATATCCAAAAGGCCTTAATCCAGAAACATCCTGGTTTTGTCCCAGATCCTCCAGGACGAGGGCATCAGCAGACTTGCTAGGATTCAGCAATATTGAATCAATGAACCAATCCATTCATAAAATAAGTTGAGCTGCTACCAGCCCTGTGCCCCAAGGCCTGCAGTGCGATGCACAAAGATCACAGACCGAATGTGCCTTAAGGCATTCCCAGTCTCAGTAAGGATTTTAAAAACCTGGAAATTATGGAACACAGGGGAGATACTCAAGAAAATTCCGAACAGGCTATTTTCAATGGACAACATATGTGAATAAAACACACAGTAACATTTCTGAAAAAGAAAGTCTAATATAGAGATGGTCTCTTCGAAAAGATGAGACTTCTGAAGATGGTTAAGATTTAATAGCGTGAACAGGTAGCATTGCAGTCAAGGCAGAACTGGAGTTAAGTCTTAACTGTCAGTCACAGGTTATTTGACCTCAAGTAAAATACTTAAATGATCTGAGCTTCCTTATTTGTAGAATGGAAGAAAGTAACCATTTAGTAAGTGAAAGCATGTAAGAATATCTGGAGCATTAAGAAGTGGATGCTATTATTTTATTTTGTAAGAGGCACAAGTTCAACCTCTAGGTTCAGCATGGGGCACAGGTGAGTTGGAACAGCAAATCTGTGTTCAAATCCTAACTCTCTTACCAGCACTGCAGGCCATCTGGCCAATTGCTTAGCCTCCCTGAGCTTGAGTTTCTTCATCTCCAAACCTGACAGAATCGCAGCCACCTTCCTCGGCTGTGAAGAGATCACGTGTGTTAAGTGCACAGTAAATATCCGATCGGTAGCTTTGTTCTGTTGTTACTGTGATTGTTGCTACTGCTACCGTTGTTATTTGCCCATGTTGGCTGGGCGAAGAGAGAGAGAACACAAGACGAATATAAGCAAAAGCCAAGAGCCTAGAATGCAACAGATGAAGAGGCAGCTTTGACGTAAGAAAGAGTTTTTGGATCTGAAAACTGATAAAAGGTGAAGAGATAGGAAGAAGTCACATTAAAAATTGAATTCACAGACCTACCCCAGCCCCAGTAGGTCTGTATAATGTTAGAACCTTCCACGAGATTTTTAGGAAACAGAAGTCCTTTCTTAGCAACCCATCTCCTTTCTTACGACTCCTGGGATTTGGGGATTTTCTTCTTGTTGTCAGAGTCTCAGTGTTTTTCCTCAGTGTTGTTGAGGTCAGTTGACAGCAACCTCGAGTGAGGTTAAGATGGACATGCTAACACGTGTGCGTGCTGTGAAATGAGCCCTGCAGGACAGGTGGTGGACATCCGTCACCTTATGTCGCCCAAGTCTTTATTCTCCTTCGGGGCACGTGGAGAAGGGTCGTTAAGCAGTCCTTGAGGAATACACTGTCTGTGTTCGAGTATCGTGTTTATTTATATTACTGTCCATTTTTAGCAGCTACTCTACTGACCCGTGGGGCAGGGTGAACTGACGTTGCTGAGTCGCGCGAGCCCGTGATAATCGCCCCTGAACACGGAGCTCCCCCCGGGTGTCAGGCACTCCGCGCACAGCATGCCTGATTTCGGTGTTTTTATTTGCCTGTGGGAACTTGACTTGCAAGAAGAGAGACATCCTTGCACTTTATAGGGCCATGAAGGGGCAGAGCCAACGCAGGATCCCAGTTTATGTGCATCGCCAGCAAAGATCTTCCTCCGTGTCCAGGAGGAATTTCCCACTGGGCTCCCGCGGCTACAGCCAGCATCGCCTTTGACGAGGGCCGCCGAAGGTGTGTAAACAGGGATAACAAGCTCATTTATTTTGTACTTCTCGTCCTCTGGTCACTTTTGTTCCTCACTCTTCCTGCTTATTGGCATTTCCTAGGTGCTTCCCATATACTGATCTCAACGAGAGCCACCCAGGCTTGAAGAGAAAAAGACTGGGATATTAATGGAATGAAGGCTGAAATAATAAACCCAGTCCCATCCCCAAATGCACTGTGTGCCGCAGACGGTTAATTTGAGAGAAAATTCTTTCAGCCGTTTGCATACATGTTCACATCAAAGTCCGTTTCCAGGTTATGATTAAGAATAAAGCAAAGAGCCCTGAGTCTGCAAGACCCTCTCCGGTAAGGAGTGAGCATCTGCAGAATGACAGCAGCCCTGTGCATCTCAGGGAAAGTCTGAGATGGGGGTGGAAAAACAAGCCTGTGAAGACAGGCCACCAGCAGCAGTGAGCAAAGCGGAAGGCGCAATGCGCAGACGCCGGCACACTCAACACACACCCTCTTCTCTTCCACGCAGGCGTGTGCTCTCACTTTTTTTTTCTTCCTGAAACATATTCTTGAGTCAGTTTTGGTTTCCTCTTTGGCTTTGGCTGAAGACACGGCTACGGGGAATTATCTCTCTGCCATCAGGTAAACAGTGGAGCCAAGAGTAGTTTGTCCAGGCTGAGGGGAGTGGGTGCATCCCTGACCCCCTTGCCCCACCAGGAAGCTGCCTCTGAGGTTTCTACTTGCACAAACTGGGATAGAAGCACCGGAGTGGAGGAAGGGTCTTGAGGTGCTTCGTGTGCTCCCCCTCCAACCTGGCTTCTCTCTGCCTTGAACACCCTGGCAAACGGAATCCCAGATCCAGCTACACGGGCTTCATTATGATGCTTCATCCAAACTATCTCCCTCCTTGCAGAAGAAGGCATGGGGTCGGGGGGTACGTCGAGAAGAAGACCCAAGATGGCAGACTGAACAGTCATTGGCTCCGAAAGCTTCCAATACAAACAAACACGAATAACTGATGAAGTGCTTTAAAGGAAACCCCACGGACCGGGGCTAGACATCAAACCCACAGAAGGAAGCGGGGGAGTCTTGGTGCTGGGTCTTCTCCGGGGACCTGCCCTGCACAGCGGTCTGTGATGGGCCCTCTACGAGGACCAAGCTGCCTCTTATGACTGAGGGCTGGAGGAGTTCCACAGCCAGGAATAGAAGCAGCCTTCCCACTTAAAGCTAAAACCCACCATGATAATAAGAGGCCTGAATGTTGGTCATCCTTGTGGCAGGACAGTGTAACCTCCAGTTTGGAGCCACATGCCTTAGAGGGCTTGGGCGAACCCAGAATTAAAGCCTTCTTACAAGCTGGAAAAACTCCTGCAGATGAACAAGAATTACCAAGCAAGTGAAGTCTAGCAGCGTAAAAAGTTCAACAGATCCACTAAGCAAAAACTCCCACATAAATAGATATCAGAACAATTTTCACTCATAAAACAAATGTGATGTGTCCTCAAAGGATGAACGATGGACGTCTACTCGTGGAAAACACAGAAACAAAGCAAAACAGGAGGTTACAGTAGCAAAGACAGGAGTGCGTGTACCAAAATAGTGTCATTCGTTGAGTTAGACTGACCATTGGACAAAGGGTGAAGATGGAATTTTCAAAATAGAAGACAGCGCTGAGAGGTTATCACAGAAAACATTAGAGGATGATGGGTTATTGGCGGGTAGGGAAAAAGGCAGGAGACCCGAAAGATCAAGTCGTCCCAACTCAACATTCTATTCAGAAAGAAAGAATAGAAAGAATGGGTTGAGGCAGTGTTCCAATCAGTGATGGCTCAGAATTTTCCAGAACTGAAAACAAACCGATAGTTGGGAGGATTTAAAAAGAAAGCAAACCTCAAACTAGAGTCGTTGCAGTGAAAGCACGTCATCTTGAGACACAGAGAAAATCCTAAAAGCTAATAGAAAAGGCAGATTACTTACAAAAAAGGGCAGTCGTTTGATGATTCTCAATAGCAATAACATCTAACCTGACACAGTAGAATATGGGCTTCAAGGTATTAAGGTATAATTATAAAACCATATAATGTAATATACAAACAAACCATCAATGATAAAAAAGTAAAAATTAAAAACTTTAAGGAGTTCCTGTCAGGGCTTAGCGATAGTGAACCCGACTTGTATCCATGAGGACTCGGGTTCAATTCCTGGCCTCACTCAGTGGGTTAAGTATCTGGCATTGCCATGAGCTTCGGTGTAGGTTGCAGACTCAGCTCAGATCCTGTGTTGCTGTGGCTGTGGTGTAGGCCGGCAGCTGCAGCTCTGATTGGAAACCTCGCTTGGGAATGCTGCATGTGCAGCCCTTAAAATTTTTTTTTAGGCAGTTTACTATTGACAAAGAATAACGAATTTAGAAGGAAAGGGGCAAATGGTAAAAGCGTAACTCCCAAACTCAGGGGTCAGGAAATAGAAGGAACAAAGTAAAAAAAGCAAAAATCAATCCATCAGAATTTAGACAAATAGAGGAAAAAGGCAAGGAGAAAATCATATATATAAAGCATAAAACATGATCAGAGCCATAAGTAAATAATGTCAGCAAGCATGGTAGGTGTGAGTCTTGCAATTAAAAGACAGAGACATCAAATTAGATTTTTTTAAATCCAGTTGTATTTATAATATATTTATGAGATGTATTTATAAGATATTTATGAGATATACTATGATATTTATAAGATATTTATAAGAAAACAAAACAGTATAAAAGTTTGGAATATAAGTACAGGGAATGTATTTCTAAAATAAATACCATTCCTCCTAAAAGGTGCTATAGCAATATTAATATAAATCGAAAGAGAATTTAACCACCCTCCTCCTACACTGTTGGTGGGAATGTAAGTTGCTACAACCACTATAGAGAACAGTATGGAGCTTCCTTAAAAAACTAAATTTAGAACTACCATATGATCCAGCAACCCCACTCCTGGGCATATATCCAGAGAAAGCAATAATTCAAAAAGATCCATGCACACCGCAATATTTATTGCAGCACTATTCACAATAGCCAAGACATGGAAGCAACCTAAATGTCCACCAACAGAGGAATGGATAAGGAAGATGTGGTTCATATTTACAATGGAATATTACTCAGTCATAAAAAAAAGAACGACATAATACCATTTGCAGCCACATGCATGGACTCGAGATTATCATACTAAGTGAAGTAAGTCAAACAGAGAAAGACAAATATTATGTGAGATCACCAATATGTGGAATCTAACAAAAATGATACAAAAGAACTTACAAAGCAGAAACAGACTTAAAGATTTTGAAACCAAATTTATGGTTACCAAAGGGGAAACATGGAGGGGGGAGGGATGAAGTCGGGGACTGGGATTAAGTATACACCCTATTACGTGTAAAATAGATAACCAGGACCTACTGCATAGCACGGGGTGTGCTCAATACTGTGTAGTAACCTCTATGGGAAAAGAATCTGAAGAGGAACAGATACAAGTATATTTCCAACTGATTTACTTTGCAGTACACCTGAACCTAACACAACTTTCTAAGTCAACTGTACTCCAATAAGATTTATTTTAAAAAGAGAGAGAATTTGGACTAAAACCATCACTTTGGGCATCTTTCTTCATTTGTTTTCTCATCTGTCAAATGGAGATAATAAGACAACCACCTCAAGATTTTGTGAAGATTAAGTGAATTAATATGTGTAAAATCTTTCCGATGTGCCAGGAGCATAGTGCACGGGTGTCAACTCCTGTTGTCATGACCACCGTCATCGTCATTATCTTTATTGTCAGTGTTGTTATTATCATCATTATTATTAGTCTTTTTAGGGCCACACCCACAGCATGTGGAGGTTCCCAGCCTGGGATCAAATTGGAGCTGTATCCGCTGGCCTGCACCACAACCACAGCAACACAGTATCCTAGCTGAGTCTGCAACCTACACCACAGCTCACAGCAACGCCAGATCCTTAACCCCCTGAGTGAGGCCAGGGATGGAACCTACGTCCTCATGGATGCTGGTCAGATGTGCTTCCGCTGAGCCACGAAGGGAACTCCTATCAGTGTGGTTATTACTACTAAAGAATAATGAAAAGAATTGAATGCAGATCAACTAACGATACTAAACAGTATTAACGTTCTCGATAGGATGGAAAAATACACATGGTAGATTATCCATCTAGCCTTTTATGTCATAAACAATGCTGCAGTGAGTAATCTAACGCGTACATGAAATGTTTGCCCCGATATCTAAGAGATCAAATTCTCAGAAGTGGGCTTATTGGGTCAAAGAGTAAGTACATTCAAGTTTTTAATAACTATTGACAATTTTCCTTCTGTGGTGGTTATTCCATTTTGTAATTCCATCTGCCGTGTGTCTCATTTAAATTGGCATAGGTGCTTTGAAGGATATTTCGTGGTCATCAGTAAAAATGAATATTTATAGCATTTTAACTCCTAAATATATAATCTATAGAAATTCTCAAATATGAGAATGAGGTGTGTAAAGTGATCTTGGCCGATGTGTGATTTGTAACCACCTTCATCTGTATGGAAATCCACAAATGAAATATGATATAGTAACATGGACTGGTGCATAGCAGTGAAAAGAAATGAATCAGAGATACTGCTGTCAACAAGGCTAGGTCAACGCTTGATGCTGAGTGAAAAAATGTAAGTTGTTCTGTCATACATACAACATAATTATATTCATTACTCTCTTAAAAATACACAAAAATCTATAAACTGTCTGTTTATACGAGTGTTTATACTTACACATGTACATGTAAAAAAAAAAAAAAAGACTAAAAATCCTCATCTAAAATTTATGGCACGCGAAATGTCCTCTCTGGAAGGGATGTGGAAATGAGCTCACAGTAGACAAGAAAAATCTATCATGTTTTTATTGTGAGAAATAAGACAAACACTACTGGTGGTTAATTATGATTTGGTAATATAGGTATTTGTTATATTCTTTTGTTCTTTTCTGTATATTTCGTATTCTAAACTGCTTATGTAAGGAGAACTATGAATGAAGCCCCGAGTTCCAGTTAAGCCGAGTACTGGTTGCTCGAGACTTTCCCTTCCTTCCTTCTCTCTCTCTCCCTCCCTTTCTTTCCTTCTCTCTCCCTGTCTTTCTTTTTCTTTCCTTCTTTCTTCTTTACTTTTTTGTGTTAATAAATGAGCATGAGAATCTCAAAGCACAAAATTTCCCAGGGTAGGGTGGGCTAGATTCCAAATATTCTATTTTTTTAATCTTCCATTACCCATCCCACTTTAGAGCAAAATGTCAGTAAGAAAGGAGCTTAATGACCAAAGCAGTCATGCTTCACTCTCTGGATGACCACCTATTCTGGGGACAGGAATAGGAGAGACACATCTCGAATTGAAAGCTGATGTCTTTCCAACATATTTATTTTCCCTAAAAGAGGGAGAACCTGGGATTTCTTTTTGTGATGGAAATGAGTAAATGCTATGCTTGGGTTTTGAACTACTGAATCTTCTGAGTTTTGTTTCTGGAAACCAAAAAAAAAAAATAAAACCCTACAATAAACCACAAAAGCCATATAATAATCATTAATAGTCCCAGAATGCAGGCTGTGTGCTCATCACTGTACTGGGCACCTTACAGGCATGACTTCATTTAATCCACTGTGAGACAGGCTTTCTTTCAACTCTGCCTCCCAGAGGAAAATGATGTGTGTAAGTCAGGCAGCTAGAAAAAGCAGAACCGGGCTAGGAACCCAGATGTGGCTGACATCTCAGTCCTGCACCTGCTCCCTGATCCCTGATCCACAGGCACATCACACGACCCACACTTCTCCTTCCAGGATGGTGCCGAGAAGCAGCTTGAAGCTTCTTCACTTGGGAGAGCTACTTTTTGTCTTCTGCCTCTTGAGATGCAACCTAGGAAATCAGGGAATGACTTTCCTTTCCTTTCCTTTCCTTTCCTTTCCTTTCCTTTCCTTTCCTTTCCTTTCCTTTCCATCCAGGAAGCCTGAGTAAGCTGAAAGTTCTTCTTTTCTGAAAAGCCACAAGTAGAAAAACAAATCTGGGATCAGAGCATCTCCATGGCTTCAGGGAGGGTACAGCCTGTGCCCAGGGTGGGTCCCAGCTCCAGGCCAAGAAGTAACCAACTGCAGCTGTGGGGGCCTCAGGAGAGGGCAGGGTGGGGCAGACAGACCCACAGCTGCTCTGCGGGGTTAAGGGAGGCCCCGCCCAGCCAGGGGACCTACCTGGCTAGAGGCAAGCAGAGCAGCCTGCAGTTCCTGCGAGGCCAAGTCATCCTGCCCAGCCTCCAGAGAAGAGTGGTGAGAAATGTGCCTTAAAATAAAGTAGGGACAGGATGATGAGTCTCCAGGAGAATGTCACAGCCTTATTCTCTGCCTTGCCCTTTTTCTGAAGAGCGTTGTCCTGTGAGCTGGGGCTTCTCAGGCACAGAACTGAAATCTCAGAGAATTGCAACTAAGAAAGAGACTCGGGATCCCGAAGAAAACTCCGCCCACTGTGCACGTGCTCTCCTCACTCCGCTTTCCTCCCAGCCTTATTCTCGCTCAGGGTGGGCCGCCCTGGAGGGCAGAGTCCTGCCCTCCCTCACAGGACCCTGGGGGTGACCATCAGAACACAGAGCGGAAGCAGGCTCCCTGTTGAGGCTGGAAGGAAGAGCAATCAAGTGACCTCACTCTAACCAATGGTCCCGAATGTCCGGGGCTCAAGGCCATTTAGATGAGAGACGTCTTGTGACTTTAAGAAAATGGGATTGGGGAGTTCCCATCGTGGCGCAGTGGTTCACGAATCCGACTAGGAACCATGAGGTTGCGGGTTCGATCTCTGGCCTTGCTCAGTGGGTTGAGGATCCGGTGTTGCTGTGAGCTATGGTGTAGGTCGCAGACGCGGCTCGGATCCTGAGTTGCTGTGGCTGTGGTGTAGGCCGGCGGCTACAGCTCTAATTGGACCCCTAGCCTGGGAACCTTCATATGCTGCGGGAGCAGCTCAAGAAATGGCAAAAAGACAAAAAAAAGAAAAGAGAAAGAAGGAAGGAAGGAAGGAAGGAAAGAAAGAAAGAAAATGGTATTGGTTTTCCTTCTAGCCAATGGAAAGTAGGTCTCAGTGGGGGCAGCAGAGCCCAGGATAATGGCCAAAGAGCACATGAAAAGATGCTCAGCGATACTAATCGTCAGGGAGATGCAAACCCAAACCACAGTGTGATATCAGCTCACGTGTGTGGAATGGCTATCATCAGTGTGCCAGGAGATAACAAGTGCTGGCCAGGAGCTAGAGAAATTGGAGCCCTCATACGCTGGACATGGAAATTGGGCCGCCACGATGGAAAACAGTATGGCGCTTCCTTAAAAACTTAAAAACAGAATTACCGTATGATCCAGTAATGCCACTTCTGGTATATAACTGAAAGAAATGAAATCCCTATCTCAAAAAGATATCTTCACCCTCGTGTTCCCTGCAGAATTATTCACAATAGCCAAGATATGGAAGCAATCTGTGTCTGTTGATGGATGGATGGATAAAGAATGTATCTCTCAGCCTTAAGGGGAAAGGCAGCCTTGACCTGTATGACACCGCGGATGAACCCGGAGGATGTTGTGCTAAGTGAAATAAAGCAGTCGTAGAAGGACAGACACTGCTTGATTCCACTTAAATGAGGTTGTCAATTCATAGAAGCCAGAAGGTTAAAGGGGGGTTTCCTGGGACTGTGGGGAGCTGTCTTTCAACGACAATAAAGTTTCTGGAGACGTGCTGTACAACGTGGCGCCCAGAGTTGACAAAACTGTATTGTGTACCTAAAAATGTGTTAAAAGACTGACACCCCAAAGAACCTGAAATGGGAATGCATATGGCCTCTGAGGAAGGTCAGGCAAGAATCACAAAGGTAGGTTGTCGTAATGCATTTTCATTTTATACCAAGATTCATGAGAAGCCCCGAAAGGTTGTGAGCAGGAGGAGGTGTTTCCCGATGTAGTTCAGGACGCAGCAGATGGAGACACCGATCAACCGTGCATTCGCCGTCCAGCCGTTCGTGCATTTATTCGAGAAATGTGTCTGGAGTACTTTCTATGTATGCAGCTATCAATCGGATAATGATAGGGCAGGAGTTCCCTCTGTGGTGCAACAGGATGGGCGGCATCGTGGGACTGCTCAGGGTGAGGGTTTGATCCCTGGCCCGGCACAGCGGGTTAAGGATCCGGCGTTGCCTCAGCTGTGGCTAGATGGCAGCTACAGCTCAGATCTGATTCCTAGATGGGGAACTCCATATGCCCCGGTGAAGTGGAAAAAAAAGATAATTATGGGGCAAATCACATGGCTTCCATGGCCCAGTTTCCTTCCCTCTAGAATGAGCTCCTGTCACGGACCCTTCCAATGGTCAAACATGTGGAAAGGGTCTGGCTCTTGGCCTGAGTTACCACGTCTGAAACAGGTCTGCCCTGGGCTTGCGTCACAGCAACAAAATTTCTGGGACCCCGCCCGTTGTTCACTTGGAGGGACACAAAACACATCAGGTCCCAGGTTTGTATTTGAAGAGTAAACTCCAAGGTCTAGGCCAGCAGGAATCTGTAAGGAGTGCAGTCGAGTGTTGAGGCACATGACAATGAGAGCAAGTGTCTCTAAAGGCAGTGGAGCTTGGGGGACTTTTAAGTGAAGATCCAGATTGAATTTCCGTGATAAAAAGGGGCAGCAAAATCAAAAGTTCCACAGGAGAGCAGTTACGGTCCAAGTAGTGATAAACGTTTCGGATGGCAATGAAATTATGCGCTAAAACTGAGGGCAAAGTGATGGGCCGGTGGCCCTCATAGAAAGTGATATTCCCATCTGGGCGGTTCTGCCCCACAGGTCACGTGTGCATCAGTCAGGGCGGTCACGTTCTCGTCTGCAGGCACGTAAGCTCAGCCCCGTGAGCCAGGGCGGGCACCGTGGACCCCGGTGCAGTGACGCCTAAGCATCAGGGAGCAGAGCATTCCTCTGGTGTGGGGGTAGCCTCTTAGGCTGACCGCAAGCCACCAGCTGCAGGGGGACCATTCTGTAACCAGAGATATTTCTAAAAAGAAAAGAAACAAGTCATTGGAACAAGGGAGGTAGTGAACACCTGAGCTCTGGAGAGAGGCAGCCTGGTGGGTTCCGTTCCCGCCTGCACCCGGGTATAGCTCTCAGACTGTCAGGGTCCTGGGTCTCCTCTGTAAAAAGGGGCAAGGCCACAGCCTTCTCACGTGGTCGTTATGAAGAACGTGTGAGGTTGTGTCCGTGAAGACCTCTGTGCAGTGTCTGGCACATGACAAAGAGTCTTTAGATAGAAGCTGCCCACACACATGGTTGGTCGTAATGGTAGAGGGATGGGAGTTCTTTTCTGCACTTAGATGGAATCCCACACACGTAAGGGAGTCCGGTCCCTCCACAGAGTTGGAGGAAATGATGCTTTAGCCCTTCTGCAGGCACAAGGCAACTGCTTTCAGAGCTTGAGATGTCAGCAGCCTGCCTCCGAGGAAATCTAGCAGAGAATCCTTCATTATCTCAGGGAACGTTCCATGGTTCTGGGTCTGGCCCCAGCCTTCTAAGTGGAGACCCCCGATTCTGTGAACACTGTGATGACATATCCACTTCTCTTGGAGGAGTCGCCTGGACCAAGATGGCCAGACTGACCTAGATACCAGAATGTCACAGAAAGAGGTCTTCTTACAACCTGCCTGACTCCATATGTGTCTATTTCTCTCCCTGCAATAACATAACAATGTGAAGAGAAGGCCAGCACACGGATTGGTAATGCAAATGACTCCATGAGCATTTTCATGCTCTGTAGGGTCTGGGAACAGCTGCCCTGTAGACTGTGCTTCACAGGAAGCACAGAGAGAGATTTGGGGCAAACGGGGAACCAAACAAAGAAGAGTAATTGGAATGAAATATTTGAGAGGACCAACCAGAAGGATGGACTTGCCAAAGGCACAGCAACTGGGGGACTCCCTTGGTTAAGTCCTTTGCACTGATCCCCATGCAAGGGGTGCTCTTGCTCCTGGGTCTGAAATCTTTGAAATCCTTCTCCTCATCCATCTCCCCACTCATCCCTCCTGCGGACATGGGACATGTTTTATAGCAACTCATTCTTCCTTTGCTAGTCAGTTCCCTCATCACCCCCTCTGGATGGACTTGATTTCTCTTTGGACATGTTAATACCATGAGTCAAGTGAAGAGTTCATGGAGATGAGAACGAGGCAACATCTTTTTTAAGATATTCACATCATCTCCGAACCATCCTACATTCTCTGTTGGCAATTGAATTCCAGCTTTATCCAAGTTATTACAAGATGATTTGTAGACCATTTCAAGTACTGACAATCAAAACTAGTCTCTCTGGAGTCTTCCTATGTTTTCGTTTCCTTCTTCAGTTTCTTCTCATAGGCTCCTGATTCTTTTTCCAAGTCTCCTGTGGGTCACAGGGTGACCAGGGTCAGAGCTCTCAACAAGGCATCTTTGGGTCAGAAGCGGGAAAGAAATCTTTGCCTCTGGCTGAACCTTTTCTCACCCACATGTGCACAGCAATAACGCCCAAGAGTACCTGACATGGAAAAGAGCAGATAATGTCCCTCAAAGCAAGTGTCATTTAGAGACAAAAAAAAAAAAAAAGATTCTTAGGCTTAGGCTGAGAAACTTTGCATTTATCAGGTTAATAAATGAATTAGTCATGCCAAAGGGCAAGAGGGCAACAAAGATATCTGTCCGTGCCAGGAAAGGCTCTGCTGATCCCAAAGAGAATGAGGTTCGCGTCAGAGGACATGGAAAGTCATCACAAAATATACTTCGCATTTGTGTTTCCAGCTTAATTGCTCATGGCTAAATGGAAAATAATAGAAACGAGGTTTTGTTTACATAAAGCATGAAATTTTGCCCTGGGAACTTTTGTCCTCCAAATAATTCCCAGCAATGTAGACTTTGGAAGGTGCCTGACTATGTGGAGGTTTTGATTTGTTTTGTTCTGTTTGTCTTTTTAGGGCCATCCCCGCAGCATACAGAAGTTCCCAGGCTGGGGGTTGAATCGGAGCTGCAGCCGCCAGCCTACACCACAGCCACGCGGGATCCGAGTCGCGTCTGTGGCCTACACCACAACTCATGGCAACACCGGCTCTTTAACCCACTGAGCAGGGGCCAGGGATCCTCATGGATACGAGTCAGGCTCCTTACCACTGAGCCATGACGAGAACTCCAAACAGGAAGAGCGAAGAGAACCAGTTTGGAGGTTAAGAAAATGTATGTCCCAGTGCCTGTGGGTACGAGTGATTTCCTTTTTGCAGGATCAAAGGAGGAGGCCGTGTAACTGCTCCAGTGAAGAAATAGATGCACTTTTCACATTGTTGGTATCTTTCTTTTTGAAGGGAACCACAATTTGTTGTCCAGGTAAATTCAATCAAAAACTCTTTTGCTCAGCAATTGCTGTTCCAGGGAACACTGTCTACTGAAAAAAAAAAGGGCTTTCTGGAAAGCTCCATTTCACAGCACTGTACTGTACTGTTAGTTTTGGGAATGAAGTAATAAATCTCCCAAAAAATAACCACCCTCTGCCAATGCAACTGTGTCTATAAACTCATCTTACAGATGAACATAAACTTTGGGCTCTGCTCAGTAAGGGTAAAACTCCTGGCTGCCTGCTCTCCTCGTCTTCTTCGGATGCACTGGATCATTCTCGCCCTCACACCTTCTCGCCCTTCGTCTTCTTGGCTGTGGTCGGCTCTGCTTCCAACTTGCTTGAGACTGCTGGGGACCTTTTCATTTCCTCGCTTTCTCCAGTGGATTTCTTGCTGAACCACTCCTCAGCTCCCTCCTCCCATTGCTTCCGTTCACTCTCTGTCCACTCGCCCCTTCCACCAATGACCACAAACGTTCCAGCCCTCCCAGCAACCCAAATCAACCATCCACTAAGGGCTGGGGCACAAAAGTGCTTTCCTCTTGGTGTCAGAGACCTAGCTTTCCTGTCGGTCCCGCCCCCTGGTCCTCTACCTAGAGTTCACAAGAAGGATTTCAAAATGAGGCTTTTGGAAAATAGGTGCAGTTGGATGTCCGGGGGCTTGAGGTGAGTCTTATCAAAAGACAGATGGAGAAATACTGGAAAATGGTAAGAGTGTATGTGAGCAAAAATGGATTCAAATCAAGTGGCACCGAACTGGATGTGGTTGAGTCCTCCGTTGGTTGGAGCTGGGGCAAGACTTTAAGAGTGCAGAGGCGGAAGCAGAACAAGAAAACTGTGTGACTGGCTATCACTTAAGCAATCGCTTTATTTAGGAAAGCCTGGCTGAATGTTTGTGACTGGCTGTCCTAAGGTTTTGATCTCTTAATCTTGAGGCATTTAAGCTTAGATTTTGGTTTGCACAGGCAGGTTGGCTGCAAAGGCTTCAGAGGGCTAATTAGGTCTCATGAACTCCTTGTTTAATAGTTAGTAATTATTTTCCTTTGGTCATCCACTCACACATAAGAGAATGGCCAAAAATTTGGTACTAGTGTCACCTTAGTCACCGTCTGGGTTCAGCTGTCCTTGTCTTGTCATGAAAATCTCAGGTTACGATGTCAAGTCTTGTGGAAGAATTGGTTTTGCTGTTCATCTCATCTTCCATCCCGTTTCTGTTTCTCCAAGTGAAGAGGGCCCATCTGATGAACAGCTGGTGGCTGCAAGCACGTACTCAGCACCCTTGAGAAAACACAGCACATGGGGAGAGAACAATGATGACTATCAGGAGGGTAATATCAAGAGACTGAAGTGTCCTCTATAACCAGGGCCCCCATGAAGCAAACCAATTGATGTCAAATAAACTAAAGAAGGTACCTGAAGGGGCTTCAGCCTGTTTTAGCCAAGTGATGCGTTTGCTAATGTCTCGTGTTTGCTACCATACCGGGAGGTATTGATGGAGATACAGCAGGAGGTATTTGCTGTGGCACAGACTTTTCCTTCTTCAGCCAGTAAGTAGTGTCAGGAAGCTCTATGATCTAAAACCACCTTAGCAAGAAAGCCTGGGGGCTTTTTGTTGTGCAGTGGTAGCCTTAGCGGTTCATTCAGCGATAGCTGCCAGAGTTAAGGAGCATTATCTTCCCAGCATTAACAGAGGGAAAAGTCAAAAGAAATAAAGGTTTAATATTGGAGATGACAATCTCGAGCCAGCTCTCCACCTCAAGGTGTCATCTGCTTCTGGGGAGGAACCTCCCTAGTTGATTTTAATTTTAGATCTCCAGCTGGTGTGCAGTTCCAAGAGTGTGAAGGAGTTCTTTTTAATTGGGATCCTTGGATCAAGGTTCAAGGCCCTGAAGTTTGGCTGCCATCTGGGTAGTGACCTGGTATGGTCCCTTCCAAGGAGGCTCAAGGACAGTCTTTGTTCTTTGTGATTCAAAGTCAGAAGGGTGGGAAAAAATTTGGAAATGTTCGTTTGGAGAGTTGTAGCCAGATATTTGAGAAAATGAGAAGAATTCAGGACCCAGTCCAGTTAGTCTGGTTTATAAGTAGATAAACAAAATCTCAAAGACAGTAAACAAGACTGGAATTTAATACCCCAAAGCAGATCAACCTATGTTCAGGAATTAATGTTTTGGTATTTCATCTTCTTTGGAAATGATCTAAATATTAAATGAATATCTATCATGTAACTTGATGTGGTAAAACTTTAAATTTTCAAGTTACCAAAAAGACCTTGGTAAATATTTTTAAGGTGCCATACCATAAAATATGATTATTGTTGAAAAGTTTATAAACATTTACCTTATTTACATCTACTTAATTTATTTGTTCTTAAAAAGCATGTTTAGGTAATTCATGAAAATTTCGCTGTACGCTGAAATAACTACCCATTATCTTGAGTAATTTATCTTGCTGCCAAATTTTGAAAGAGATAACATGAGCTGATTTGACTTTTAGCAAACCCAGTGGATAAAATTTGTATGTCTGCATTATATTTAATATTAATAACTCTGAAGACATGAATGCTTTCATTAAACCAAGAAAACTTAAACTACCTTTTATTTCCTGAACGTTATCCTAGATCATGTGACCACGAAAAGCATTTGGGTTAGTTTCTATATTTCTGAAAGAATACTTAACTTGCATAAGCACTTATTTTTCTTTAAGCCAATAAAATAGAGTTCTTTTACAAGTGAAGCTTGGCAATACCATGTGGTGGTAGAAAAGTCACATATCTGTTACATGCATGTATCGATATACATAGACATACAGACAGATGCAAAGAGAAATACTATAGCCTTCATTTGAAAATTTTAGCCAGGAGGCAGACAAGATAGTACAAAACTTATGAGGTTATACAAGAACAAATGGATCCAAATGGTGTTTCTGGCAAATAAATTGGGAAGAAGTTAAGCTCACCTGCGCAGGTGGCTTGAAACCTTTACGAACAATGGTGAACAAGACTTTTCAGGCTTAGGATCTTTGTTTCGAGAGCATGTTTTCCTCTTCTGGTAAGAACTATCTCCCTGAAGTTTGATTTCAAAGAGATTCTTCCCCTGGGTTCCTGGAGAAGACCCGGTGGAGTATTTACATCTCAAAGACACAGGCTGCAGGTTTTCTCCAAGAAGCTTTGTTTCCGAGGCCGTCCTGATCTTTTAGAGTCTCTGCCAAAGCATTTTGAGATGATAAGGGAGGTTTGGGGATTCATGAAAAAGGAGGTGTGGGCTTTGAATTATTCCTAGAGCCACATTTCTGTTCTTTGTGAAGACTAGATTTGTAAGACACTGCAGTTGTTTTTAATTCCTCCAAGAATTGGGTTGCAACCAGAATGATACCAGGGGGCTGACTCACCCATCTAACTACATTATCTTCAACTCGTGTCTCCATATCAGGGAGCAGATATCCAGCTAAGATGGAAATGAGCAGAGAGTCCCACAACCACTTTATCTTAGGGGGAAAAGTCGCAAATGTTTTTTCTCTCACGTTCTGTATATCAATTTCCAATTTGGCCAACTTCTGACTGCAGCACTTTTTTTAAAAAAATCATTTCACGTATCTTACTATCAGGTTTTAGCCTGGACAAACGGTAATACAGGATAGTCCCCGGTTTTCAAAAGTTCCCTTTACTCCACTTAGCTTTCTACAAAAGGCCTCCGTTAGAACCTATTTTTGCTAACAGAAAGAAATCTGAGGAGGAGCTTCGATTTTATGAACAAAAGCAAAAATGGTGTACAGCATGTGTTTTGCATCCAGCTATTATGGAGGCAGCACACACCCTGAGCCATGAGTGGCCAAGCTCCTTCCCTGGGACCTGCGCTCAGCATCTCAGCCTCGAGCCGCCATGGCTTTGAACTGTGTCTGTGAGAGCATCTGTGCTTTATCTCAGTTTATTTTGTACAGCCGTTAGCAAGATGTGTCCCAAGGCGATTGCTTCTTCACCTTATATGCCATCCTAGTTCATGAAAGGGTTCATAGAAACACTCTCCTTTCAGATACCAGGGGAAACATGTCTTTCTGCCAGTATTGAACTCCTTTAAAAAAAAAAAAGAAAAAAAAAGAAATACCTATGAAATGACTCAAACCCAAAACCAATAAGCCTTTTATGGCTCAACAACAGACCCAAGAGGCATCCCCAGTGGAGGTGCAAGAGTTCAGCCCTGCCAGGATCCAGACAACTCCCAAAGCGCATCAAAAGAAAGAAGGACTTGGACCATTCCCATGAGAGCTGCCAGTGGCCGAAAATGGAACCCACATTTCTGTCTGGTTGTAGTTCTGGGTCCCTGAAATGATGGTTGAGCTGCCTGTACTTGTAAGAACTGACAATCCGTGTGTCCCAGGCAGGCTGAAAGCCAAGTCAGTTCTCAGGACCCAAAATGGAACAGACAAGAAAGCAACCGCTGTCCTGCCGAGAGGAAGATCAACCACCAGTGGGTACCCCAGAGGCAAATCATGAAGTCCTGCTTTGGGAAGGAAAGGCAAGTGTGAGGTTTTACCTCCCTCCGTGGACTGGCACTACACAAGAGCGGACTGGCGGACTTGGGTAAGAAGTCTCACTCTCCCCAGCTTCTGCCAGTCACCCCAGGATCCCATCTACAGTCTCCAGAGTGAGTGGGGTACCCCAGCGCGTCCCTTCTGGGTTGCCAGAAACGATAGAGGAAGAAAAGTAATTTTCCTCTACATTTCTGAGATCTTGGCTGGGACTCTTTTTTTTTTTCCCCGCCTCTAGGGCATCTCATAAATGGATAAGCTCATCAGGGTTGAAAGTTTCCACTGTGGCCACTGTAATTCAACATTATCTTTAGTAAGGTTTAACCTGCTTGTTCAGACAAAGATCTGGGCCGCCAAATTTTATCCACCTAGTTAGCCAGAGCCCCAGCTGGAAGAGTCCCAGCTCTCTGCACTCAGAGGAATCCGCTCTCTCTCTCTCTTTTTAAACAAAAATCGTCCTGAGGTCTCACCCTGGAGCCAGTCCAGTTTATGTCAGACCTAGCTCCGGACCCAGGTAAAACGAATGCTCAAAGTCCAGAAAGTCATGAACGCAAAAGCTGTGGAGCTGGGGGGTTACCTGAAAAGGCTTACCTGGGACTTCTAGATGTGTGAAAATTAGTGAGTACAGTAGGTTTAGAGGGTGCCGATGCCTGCTTGTTGCTTCTCACTCCCAGGGGCCCTCCGTCTCCTCCAGATCCCTCTTCTGACACCACAACTATTATATGATTAATGGAGACATAGCAAACATTTTAAGATTTTTTTTTTGAGCAAAATTGACTTGAATTAGGCAGTACCAAACCAGAAATGGTTAGGCACACTTCACCAACAAAAGCTAGGGGAAAGACATGTAGAGAAGAGGAGGAAATAAACCAAGGAAATTATTTGATTGACTTTGGCTTAAGTGGTTGGCGTATTTAGGAAAGGCCAGTTGGCTGTTGGTAGGGAGTAGCGCTGAATTTTCAATTTCTTAACCTGAGGCAGTTCAGGCTTACACTTTAGTCTGAACCACCTCAGTCTAATGGCCTCTTTTATTTATTTATTTATTTATTTATTTATTTATTGTCTTTTTAGGGCCGTACCTGCGGCATATGGAAGTTCCCAGGGGTCAAAGTGGAGCTGCAGCTGCTGGTCTACACCACAGCCACAGCAGTGCCAGATCTGAGCCACGTCTGTGACCTACACCACAGCTCACAGCAACACCGGATCCTTAACCCCCTGGGGGGGGCCAGGGATTGAACCCACATCCTCATGGATCCTAGTCAGGTTCGTTACCCCTGAGCCACAACGGGAACTCCTAATGGCATCTTTTTAATTAGCTTAACAGTCTGACTCTTCAGTGAAAACTGTTCCTTCATAAAAACAGTAATAAAGGTCAACAGAAAAACAAAATGCGTTTGCCAGGAAAGACCTCAGCATTGTGAGAGTTGATGCTACATATGTAAATGTGTGCAGCTCCTGCCTGGCGCCCCGCGAGGCTCAGCAAATACGTGTCTCCTCCACTTTAAGGTCAGCCGCTCAACTTTGTAGCAATCCTTTGCCACCGTTCACTTATTAGAAACTTTCCATCTCCTTTCTACCATGTGCTTGATTTTGCCGTATTTTAGTTTTAAAACAACTGTTTTATGATTTTTACTTTTCCTTTCTGGTCGATTGACAGTGTTCTCTCAACTTCTACTGTCCAGCAAAGTGACCCAGTCACACACGCACACGCATACACTCTCACACACACACACACACACACGCACGCGCACACGCGCACGCACGCACACGCACGGGCACGCACGCGCACACGCATCTTTTCCTCACATCATCCTCCATCACGTTCCTCACACGTGACTGGACAGAGGTCCCTGTGCTGTACAGCAGGATCTCGAGTTTGCCTTATTTTAACAGTTTTGTCCCCCTCTTTTCGCCCCTCCCAAGTATCCACTCATTGTGCAGGGCCTTCAGCAAATACCTTACATTTTTAAACTGCCGAGCGTGTGACTCATAAGTCCTGTGTGGTGCGTCTTGGCCAGATACAGGCACGAAATTAGGCGTAATGTTTGGAAGAAAGCTGTAGCTTTGTAGGAGCAAAGCGCGAGGATGCTGGGCCGGGGCTCTGTGGACTCACACCTGACGTCCCCCCACTTGGTGCTCATCCAGTCCCCAGCTCCCTCTGCATCCTGATTTGGGGGGAGAAGAGGAGGAGGGTTTGGGGAAATAACTTGAACTTCGATCATTTATAGTTTGTCACGCGCTTGCACCTGCCAGGCTCTGTTCATTCCACACCTTAATCACCGCCGCCTGCGAGGCAGGGAAGCCAAGGCTCTTTAGGTAGAAAACAGTAGAGGCGAGTCAGGCCCCTCCCTCACCCGGGGACTTGACCTCAGGAGGTCGGCGGCGTGGAGAGCTCTTGCCTTATTCTCCTGAGCTGTCAGGGAATGAGTGGAGCCAGAGGGAGGTCCATGGACACTAAGTTGCAATGGGATCCCGAAGGAATCTGGACATCCGTCCTATCCTGGGGGAAGGAGTGAGGGCTGAGGGGCCGTGGCCAGCAGGGCCTCCAGTTGGCGGGACAGTCACCTCGGTTGGCATTTGGAGCTTTGGTATCTGCCCCCAGGCTGGTCCAGCCCCCCACCCCCACCCTGAACCCCCACCACAGCCCCACAGGGCACAGCCCCAGCCTGGCAGCGGCAGACACGGAAGGGAGCCTGAAGCTGTGGCCAGGGAGCTTGGCGGGGGTCTCCTAGGCCCCTGCGGGTCCTGCTTAAAATGTGGTGGGCTGTCCAGCTGTGCCCCCACCAGCAGGGCTGAGAAAACCCGCTTCCCCCTACCCATGCTGGACACCGTCGAGTGTTTCCATTTCTGACGAGGCAGCTCAGGAAAGATGTTCTCTTACTGTTTGACTTTGTATTTCTGTTTGCTGGGAAGGAAAAATACTTTTCTATATGTTTATTGAACCTTTTTTCTTCTTTTCTCTGAATTACCTATTTATATCCTCGGCCCATTTTTGTTGTTGCTCTTTTTGGCTGCGCTCCTGGCGCATGGACGTTCCCAGACCAGGCACTGGATCCCAGCCGCAGCTGCAACTGCGGCCACACTGGGTCCGTAGCCTGCTGGGCCACAGCAGGAACTCTGCCTGGTGTTTTTCCCCCTATTTTTTCTCCTATCCTTTTTGCCTTTTCCTTGTCCATCTGGAGGAGTTCTTTATATAATGCTGGATCGTTATCCAGAACCTTAAGATACGTTGCACCTTGTTCTATGTGTTCTAAGGATTTTGGTCCTGCTGCTTGTTTCTGCGTCTCTTTAGTTCAGGATGGCCTGTGTGGGTAAGGAGAGTTCACACAACCTAGACTCCATCGGGGGAGAGTCCAGTTCCGTTACGTGACCTCCGTTCTGTGGCCTGCTCTGCTGTGAACTGAAGCAATGAAGTGGATCTGTTTTTATTAATATGGAAGCACACCCAAAATGTATTGTTGAAAAGGCAGGTTACAGAACGAGAGCTCAGTACTTGCTGTTTATTAAAAATACACATATACGTGAGTAACAGTACTGCACACGTTCTATGAGTGTGTATGTAGAGAGACAGAGAGAGGCAGAGAGAGACACACAGAGGTAAGGACAGAAACTGGAGACATGTGTCTGTCTGCCTATCTATCTGTCTAATCGGTATGTATTCACTCATTTATCCATTCTCTCATTCATGCATAGGAGTATAAATGTATTTCTATAAGTAACTTTGGTGGAAGAATATACCCAAACTGAAAACCACAGTTGCTTCTTTGGAGAGAGTTGAGACCTGGGCTCTTAAGGGCTTCTGCCTTATCTATACTATTTCAAAATTTTACAGGAGTATTATTCATGAACTTCATGTATTCAAGTGAACTTAGAAAAGAAAACAGGAAAGACGTGAAATAAGTCGTGCAGGGAGAGACAAGTACTGTATGATCTCCCTTACACGTGGCATCTAAAACAGCAAAGTTTCCTGGTGGCCTAGCGGGTTAAGGATCTGGGGTTGTCCCTGCTGTGGCTCGGGTTCAGTTCCTGGCCCGGGAACCTCCACAGGCTGTGGGCATGGCCAAATAAGAATAATAACAAACATAAATAAAAACGCGAAACTCATAGGAGCAGAGACCAGGACGGTGGTTGGCGGGGGGCGGGGGCGGGGGGAGGAGCGGGGGGAATGAGGCGATGTTGGTGGGAAGGGTGCAGACTTCCGGTAGAAGATGAACACGCTGCCGGGATCCGGAGGACAGGCTGATGACTTCACTTCTCACTAGTGCATCGTGTACTTGAAGGCTGCCAAGAGAGTCGATCTGAAATATTGTCACCCCCCCCCTCCACACACACACACACTTACAGAAGGTAACTGTGTGAGCAGTAACGGGCTTATCAGAATCATTTCACAGGAGACAGTGTGCGTCCAAACGTCACATCGTACACCTTAAACTTACACACGCTCACATGGCCGTGGCATCTCAGTCCAGCTGGGCAGAAAAGGAAACGGAAAGGCGGGCATTTCCTTAGAAGTGGTAGAACAGTTAGAAAAGGAACCTTAGAAAACTCTGCCCACCGGAGAGTCCTGAGGGGGGGTCAAAATAATGAAAACAAGCAACAGCAACCGTAAGTAGCAGAGGCTTACGTAGCCCTCGCTGTGGTGCCAGCCCTGCTCCAATCCCTTTACGCATTATCTCATTTAATCCTCAGAAAAGTGCAGTTTCTTCTGACACACATCCAGGGGCCGGATCTTAACTTCTTTTTTGTCCTTTTAGGGCCACACCCACAGCATAGGCAAGTTCCCAGGCTAGTAGGGGTTGAATCAGAGCTGCAGCCACTGACCTGCGCCACAGCCACAGCCGCACGGGATCCAAGCTGCATCTGCGACCTCCATCACTGCTCATGACAGTGCTGGATCCTTAACCCACTGAGCCACTAATTGAGGCCAGGACTCGAACCGGCATCCTCACGGATACTAGCCAGGTTCATTCCCGCTGAGCCACGACAGGAACACCCAGATCCTAACTTCTATCACAGACTCTCATCAAAGAGTTTTCTCTTAACAAGAAAATGCCTCCTTAGAGAAATTCTGGCAGATGAAAGCGTCTCCATCTCTTACATCTAGCTGTCCTCTGCAGCTTCCGGCAGGCTTGAAGGCGCTGCAGTGGCCACGTGACCGGGGCAGCTGCTAGGACTGCAGAGGCCTGCGAAGGCTGACTCCTCCTTTGGTCTGACTGGGGCTGCCTGCCTCCCACTCCGGGCTTCTACGCAGGCTCTGTTCTGCTCTGCCCCCTACACGGCCCAGTCCTGGGCCACACGCGGAGAGATTCGACCCCATGTGCACCTGCTTCTGAGTCTCCGTGCATCCTTGAGAAAAGAAGAGAGCTTCTCACAAGTCCTGAACGAGGTGGCTGGCACCTGCTAGGTCCCCTTTCCTTCACCTCCGTAGGCTCGTGGGAGGTGGGTTTTCTACGGGGCAATAATGGCGTCAGTGTGGTCAGACATCGAGCATGGCCATTGCCGTTAGGGTAGAAAAATATAATGGACCGTTGTGCCTGCGCTGGGCCCTGGAGGCCTCACCTGAAGGGAGGTGGCACCCAAGGAACCCGCTCTGCTCCACGGGGAAACTCTCTCCATCCTAGAGGAGAAGTGATCTCTCCAGGGCTTGAGAGGCTTGAAGATGGATCTTGGGGCACAGATTTGTGGCATGAGGCCAAGAGCTCTTTTCTTTAACTGGAAAAATATCTTTTCCTAATTTTGCCTGCAAATTCCACAACTCACATTCATATCTTTCTCTTCTCCAAAGCCTCTCAAGGCAGATGGGAATGCAGTAACAACCTTTTAGCAGGAGGGGTGGAGAGGTGATCAGCCTTTCATGAGTCCCTCTTTTGTGCCAGACACTGCTCTGGACACACTGTGTAAGTTATAGCTCTTGGTCGATATAATCTCTACTCTTGGTTTCCAGGGTAGGAAGTCGGGGAGCAATGACTTAAATCGCATCCCCACTGTTCATGTTGTTTCATGTGTTTCGGGTCCTTGCCGCCCTCTTTGGCAAATTACTGTGATGCAGACGTGGCCGAGGGTCAGGATTTCAGGAGTTTCTTTGCAGACCTTCCTCAGTTCTGTGAGCAGAGTGGCTGGAGTCGGGGCGGTGGGGACCTTGCTTTCAACTAGGACTTTCCTGCCCAGCGTCTCTAGATCCTCTTTGGCAGATGAAACTCTACCAGCCCCACCATGCTTTCCGGCCCCAAAGGTTACAGAAATGATGAGAAGGAGCAGAGGACCTCCCAGGTTGTCTCCAGGGATTGGAGGAACAGCAGAAGTGAGAATAACAAAGAAAAAACAACGGGATGCCACAGAGAAAGGGTGCCCTTGATGACTCGCGTGACAGCGGGGCTAAAGACGTGTGGGAGGAAGGCTGATGAAGCAAGAAAGGCTCAGTTCCAGGTAACCAGCTCTGCGCTGAGCTGTCTGTGTGGCCCGAGGTGCGTTATTTCACGCCTCTGAGCTTTTGCTTCCTCATTAGAGAAATGGAGATGACGTGAGCCCAAAGCCTGGACCCGTGACGATATTCCATGAGGTGACTGCAGAGGACAGCCTGTTCTGTTCCGCCAAGAGGCAGGGTCTCCGTAAATCCCTCCCGTTGCTTCCTCTCCATGGAGGCGTAAGAGCTGATGAGAAGTCTTATGAGTAAAGTAATCATATAACCTCCCCTCCAAAACGGAGTATTTTTGTGACCAAAGGAGGCTGCCGTGAATAATCAAGTCAGGACAGGACACATAACCTGAAACTGTCTCTGGAAAGCGAGTCACCCTTGTTACAGGGTAGGCTTTCTGGTCCAGGAAAACCACAGGGCCTTACTGCCAAAGAGGTCCAGAAGCTTCGAAGAGTAGATTTGGAAGAGAAATGAAGTCCAAAGACGCAGGAAAACAGACAGGCTTCCTTAGAGGTAAATAGGGGCTAAGCAAGAAAATAATTGAGTTTGGGCTGGGGAAATAATTGAGTTCCTAATTAGGAAGAGAAACTGGAGACAAGGAGAAGGAGGGAAGGGCCTGAGGACAAAGATCTGAAGTGAAACTCTGTACCTACCATTTGCCTCTCTGCATCTTGGAGTTCATTATAATATAATAACCCATGTTCTTCCATTCCAAACAGCTGGTTACATTTTATACTCTCCATGACTCATTTTTAAAGGGAGGCATGAAGCAGAAATATTGTGAGATCAAAGTTTGCAAACCCAGGATGATAAGCTCAAGAAGCCCTGCTCATTCAGCAGCAGGTAGTGGCCTCTGCTAAGATCCTGAGACCCTAGAGGTCCCTGCCGTGTGCCGTGGAGACGGTGGGCGGCCAGGGGCCGGGGCGTTTCTCTTGAGATTGTAATAAGGCAAGCCTCCACCAAGAGTGGTTTTCCCTGGCAGTCTGTGGTCTAGCAGTTTTGTATTTGAGTGCTCTGTGCATGACGCGGTCCAGTCCTCTTAGCTGAAAGGAGCCCTCGGTACCACCCCCTCCCGTGTGCATGTGGGCGGATGGAGGCCTCAGAATGGGGAGAAAGCAGAGCAGGCTCCGCTTTTGCAGCTTTTGCGGAGAAGCCAGCAAAATGGACCCGGACATGGGGAGGTGACTTTTGAAAAGGTCAAAGAGATGGCATTCACTTGATATGCAGTCGTGTTTCCAAAGTAACCACAATGAAGCAAGGGAAAATCCGAGTCTAAAACCCATTCAGTGCCAACTAGTTGGACCCAGTTCAGAAGCTTAAAAGGACGTACCAGTGACATAATGAACACTTAGGGGGAGAATCTTCCGCAGCCCACTCTGGTGTCAGTGCACTGGGGTTTTCTGAAAACGGAAGAGTTGATTTTCGAGGATGGTCTATGGAGGCAACACTTCAACATGCGCAGAGTTTGTGTGTTTTAAGAGCCAATCCCTTGTAAAATTTTTAAAGTTTTGTTTGATGTCTTTTTAAAATGTGTGTATGAGTATATAGTGTGACTATGGTTCCCCCCCACACACACAATATGTCCATAAAGTCTGGAAACATGCTTTTATTTCACAAATTATCTTTTTGACAGCATTATGCATATTTATCTCTCTTTCCAAAGTTTATGGTCATTGTGTATATACCCAGTGCCGTATTTATTGTTTGTGTTCCAATTTTCCATTTTCCTTTAGACCTCACACTGGCATTTGTGGCTTTGTCCAGCATGGTGCTTCTCCAGAAAGACACTCCTTCCACAGAGGCCACAGATGGCATCAGGGTTGTTGAAACAAGTCTTCCGTCATGCTAATGCCGAGTCCTTCGGGCTGCTTTTCATTGATGTGCACACTCATGCACTCACACACTCAGGGGTGTCTGACTTTCTAACATCAAATTCTTTTCAACTCTTGGGTTTCTTCCACGTCGCTACAGTTCCCTGCGTCCCTGTGGGGCCGGGCAGGGCGCTAGGGACCTCATACGCATTGTCTGCTTTTTTCGAGAACTCTGAAAGTCATTATAAGCCATTTTCCAGAGCGTCGAGATGTTGCCGTTCACCCTCTCTTCTGTCTGTGTCCCTCCGCACCCGCCCAGTCCCCAGACCAACTGGCTCTTCCTCCTCCTCGCTGTGTAAACCCACCCCGTCCTCTCCATCACTGCCCCTCTACCCTTTGGGAAGCCCCCGCATCTGCAGACATAGTTGCCGTGACTTCTCACTAGTCCGAGCCTCTGGCCGTACCTTCCTTAACTACCTTAGGGACCACTAACCTGAATCTGTAGACAACTACCACTTTCTGTTTGAGCCATCTGGTTACCTCCTGGTGGTAGAAGCACAGCTATAGATCCTGTGTGGGAAGAAGACCACTTAAAAGAAGAAGTCAACATTTCGTAAACGTAGCTGCCAGCACCAGGGCGAGGCGAGGTCAGGTGTACAGGCGTTGGCTGCCTGGGCTCGAGTTTCGGCGCTTACCCATCCTGTGCGTGTGACTGCGGCCTTCCATCTCCGTTGCCTTGTCTACAAATTGGGGATAAAGAGTGAGATCTGGCACTTTTACAGAGGGGGGATCTGTGTCATTGAGAGGCGAACAAGTTCCCCTGCGGCCACACAGCTCAGCCGTGGCTGTCCTGCTCTAGAGCGCGTGGGCTTATCCCCACACCATGCTGTCCTTCAGTAATAACGCCAAGTGCTCTGTGGAGTTGGGATGAGCGTGAGAAATCCTACCGTATGCGAAAACTTAGTCTGCCACAGAATTATCACCTGACCAAGGTCCGCGTCGAATCTGTTTATTGAACCCAGGAGCCAGTTCCCCACCCTGAAGTCCATGTGGCGCTCATGGGTCAGGGTGATCGGCTGCCAGGTCTGTTTGGGGAGAGGTAAGGGTTAAGTAAGGCAGAGCCATGAGGAGAGCCAAGTTGGTACCTTCCTCCCCACCTTTCTTTTCCACCTCAAAACTTCCAGCGCTCCATCTTTGGGAGGGTCCCTGAGGCCGTGCTGCTCCAGAATCCTTTCTACCAAGGCATTTGGGGCTTCTGTTTTCCCCCTGGGTACCAGTTCACCCAGAAGGGGAGCCACCTGTGTTGGCTCCCAGCAAAGGAAGCCTGAGGATGGAATGAGAGAACTGATTTTATGAAAAGCAAAACTAGAAAGCAGAATATAGGGTCGTCTACGCTGGACACAAACACAATAGTAATGTTTTTTGCAAGCTCGGCTTTGGTTAAGTGACTCAACACACAGAGCCGATGTTGATAACCGACCAAGTAAAAAAAAGTTTCAACATAACGTCAGAAACCTTTTTAATATTTTTCCACCTGCCAGTTGTTTTCCACTAATTTTTTTTGCTTTATTACAACCCCCTAGTGAACTAGGTTTGAGATACTGAAAACTCCACGTGCATTTTAAATGTTCGCCTTGTGTTACTCGTTATAGATAAAACGTTGTGTCCCTTTGTGACAAGGTAACTTCCTCTTCCATGGGATGGTTCCTGGGCTGGCAGGAAGCAGGGATGGAAGGACAGATGTCTGGATCAACACGATGCCTCTGGAATTAGCCAAGCTTGCAGACAGGCATCCCCTTCTTGGATTCCATTATTTGGGGACACATCGCTGCCTAGCTCTGTCATTCAAGTGATTGTTGATGGAGAATTACGAAAAGATGGGCCGATGAAGGCGCTCCTGAGGACAGAGGTGTCACAGAATGACCTCAAATGATGGCAGCAGTTTCCATCCAGAGGTTTTAGAATTACCACATGGCGGGATCCCGGAAATGAGAGACAGTTGCAAAAGTGAGATGGTCTAACTGCTGTTCCACTCACTAAAGGTTCTCAGTATAAGACTTCAGTTGTCCCCCAGGGGGAAATACGGTTCCAGAACAGCCGCTTTTTGACATGCTGTAGAAACTGTTCACTTCTCTTTTCCTTCCTTTGTGTCTCAAAGCTCACAAATTCCACAGAGACTCAAGAAAGAATGCTTAAAATGAAAGTAAATATTTTCACACATGTGGACCTTTGGGGAAAAAAAAAAAGCAATAATACCCTGTTCAGCTGCTACTATGCTCCTAGTCTTCTAAACTGTTTAATGTAATTCCAGCGTTTGATTAGTTCAGCACATCCCCGTCTGGGGTGCTAAAAGAACACTGAATTGTTATATTGCAAAAGGCAAAAAATCTCTACTTTGAAAATTCTGAAATATACTGATTGATTTATTTTTGATGGAGCCCATAAATGTGAAGATAAGGTATCTTTAAACACATTCAAGACTTCTCCACATTGCTGGCTTGATTACCAAGAGTTTGGGTCCAGGCAGGCCCCACTGGTCAGTGACAATTTTAGTGATAAAATCTAGCCCCCTATGATTTCCAAAGGTGAAGATTGCCAACATCTAGAAAGTTAATGGGCTGCTTTGATAACCATCAGGGGAGCAAATAGGCAGTTCAGGAGAAAATAGAATAGAAAGAAAGCAGTTCTCAGGCGGTGGAGCTGGTTAAGGATCCAGCAGTGTCACTGCTGTGGCTCAGGTCTCTTCTGTGGCTTGTGTTCGACCCCTGGCCCTGGAACTTCTGCATGCCACTATAGCAAGTTGCCTCAGTAAAAGATGTATGAGGTTCAATTTGTGGGTAGCAGTGCTTCTGCAGAACTTGTGTTAGAGTACTGGGTTCAAATCTGAGCCCCCAGTTTTAGGAATGATATTGACAAATAGCAATTAATCCCATGGAAGGTCGCTAGCATAATGAGGAGGCTGGGAAAAAATCAGGGAAATGAGAAATGTTTGCAGTGGAGAGGAGGTATAGAGGGGCTATGACAGCTTCCCACTCATAGGAGGAAGTCACGGCAGACAAGAGAAGGGAGCCTGGGTCTGTGTTGCTCCAGATAAAAACTAGAAACCCTAGTCTAGTCCCTCAACTGGAGGGACTAAGTTTTCAGCTCCACCCAAGGAGCCAAACCTTAAGAGCACTGCAAACACTTCTTCTTAAGGAATACGGAGAAACAGTAGGCATTATGGAAGTGACTCTTGGATTGAGTGAAACAGTGAACTGATTCAACAACCCCACTCCTGGGCATATGTCCAGAGAAAACCGTAATTCCAAAAGATACATGCACCCCAGTGTTCACTGCAGCACTATTTATAATAGCCAAGACATGGAAACCACCTAAATGTCTATCAACAGAGGAAAGGGGAGGGAAGATATGGTTCATATATACAATGGAATACTACTCAGCCACGAAAAAGAACAAATGCCATTTGCAGCACCATGGATGGACCTAGAGATTATCATACTGAGTGAACTAAGCTAAACAGAGTAAGGCAAATATATGAGATCATTTATATATGGACTCTAATAAAAGTAATGCAAAGGAAAGTATTTATAGAACAGAAACAAACTCACAGATTTTGAAGTCAAACTATGGTTAGCATAGGGAAGATATGGCAGAGAGGGGTAAGTTAGAAGGACAGGAATAACATATACACTCTACTAAATATAAAATAGACGATTAACTGTATGGAAAGAAAGAATGAATATATATATATCTCAAAACTGATTCACTTTGCTGTACACTTAAAACGAGCACAGCATTGTTGTCAACTGTACTGCAGTAAAATTTAAAAAAAAAAAAAAAAAAGGAGGAATAGGAGTTCCCGTCATGGCACAGCAGAAACAAATCCTACTAGTAGGAACCATGAGGTTGTGGGTTCACTCCCTGGCCTTGCTCAGTGGGTTAAGGATCCGGCATTACCGTGAGCTGTGGTGTAGGTTGCAGTCAAGGCTCGGATCCCTCGTTGCTGTGGCTGTGGTGTAGGCCAGCAGCTGTAGCTCCAATTGGACCCCTGGCCTGGGAACCTCCATGTGCCATGGGTGCAGCCCTAAAAAGACAAAAAAAAAAGTATGAACTTGTTCAGCAGCAGTTTCCATACTGTGCTCCACAAAACCCCTCCCCCAAGGGCTACTAAAAATTGGGTGGCACGGGTGAAATGGACCCCAGAACCTCCAACTGCTACCACAGAGCAAGGACTCCTTTACATAGTGTTGATCTTATAGTTCCCTGCAAGGCATAGCTTGAACAAGGATCGTTGGGTAAATAAAACATTTTAAAGATCAGTGGTTTTCTAACTGAGTCCTTTCACAGATGCTGAGAAAACCAAGAAGGGCTGCTTTGGGTCTGTTGCTTCAGCAGAGCTGCTCTGATGCTATTCCTTTCACATTGTGGACCTCTGAGTGACTTTCATTTGTATAAACTTCTGCACAACCAAGATGCTTAAACCACTGGCCTGGTTCACTTCTCAAATATGGTTCAATTATGAGGTTTCTGGATTTTGTGTTAACATGACTGTCTCTGATCTCATCATTTAACTAACCCTAGGACTTTTACATATATCATTTTCTATTTCTGAGATTGAAGCAAATTATTTGAGGTAAACTGCCATTTCAAGAAATTACAGAATTGAGTTCTAGACCCACAAGCTGAAATTTACTGTATGACCCAGCATACATTTGGGGAAGATGCTTAGACAGCAATAGAAGCAAAGTCAGACTATTCATTTGTGTAGTATTGTTTAAAATTTGCCATGGATCTTAATGTGCGTTGCTGCATCTGATCTTCAAAACAACCCTGTGAATGAGATAGGACAGATAAAAATTCCTTCATTGTCCAGATGAGTAAACTGAAGCATAGAAATACTAAATATCTTTTGGAAATTCTCACATAAATAATAATTTATGAATATGAGTCACAAAACTAGGTTTTCAGACCTTTGGTATAGTTAATTTTCTTAGCCAATCAATCTTACAGTAATAGCTAAAAACTCTAAATATTTTTTAATATTTATCTTTAAACTTCAGCTCTACTTTTTGCATAGAAAATAACGTCTTTCATTATCAAACTTTATCACTTTTGAAGGTCAGATGTTTGGGGGCCTTTTTAGAATCTGGATTTCCACAAGAATGTATCACAATTTTTAAGAGATCTGGTACTCTGGTGGACTTTCACTATCAGAATTTCAGCTTTTGGCCTTGAAGTCAAGCCCTGTTTTTAATTCCTAACACTATCCCATTAACCGCAATGGTGTAACTAGAACAAAACAAAGTAAAACTCAGCGGAGCTTTTAAAAGGCAGCCAGAAACATTGTGTAAAGCGAAACTGCCATTGACACCTTGGGAAATATTTGAAATCTGCAATTCCAAATGGGTCAGCGAAAGATAAGGAGCCTTTTTTTTGTAAGCTGACTATATTGTCCGGGGCTCATCCTTGGCAAAACTTGAGCCAAATAACCAGTGACCACTTGTCATCATGGAGTAATTCTTTACAAGTGGGCAATGAACTGTGCCAATCCGTTGTTAAACAGATATTACAGGAAGAGCAAACGTTGAACTAATTTACTCGCAGATGTCTTGGCTGTGACATTTTCTCCCTAATATCAGAGGGCTGAAAGGGCAGTGTTGTACCAAGATCAAATAGATACCTTGCAGAATTGGATGACGCGACAGGAGCAGTTTGACCCTTTCCTTTCTGACTCCCAAATAAATCCTTTCCTGAAGAACTTTTACAAAGAGGGAAACCTAAGATCGTCCTCACTAACATCGTAAAAGTTGCCTCCGTGTTGCGAGTTGGGGAAGAGTGGTGGAGGATTCCAAGAACTTCTCCTAGATGCCTACAGATGGGATCAGGTTTTAAAAGGACACCCAGGGCTAATAGGAAGCACGTCCCCAGAAAGTCAAGAAGACAGGGTGACTTCTGAAGAAGATAAGAGCGAAGTCGTGGACCCCAGGACGAGTTTAAAGTGTAAAGATCATGATCTGGTTTGGGGATCAGGTACTGACACATGTATTTGGAAATATGCATATGTGTGTAGCTTGGTAGTAACAATAGCAGCTGAAGATTTTTACTTCGATTTCTAGCCATCTATCTGTGTTCATTCTTACGGATAACCAGGGGTTTCCTTAAGTACTCAAATTCAGTCCTTCTCTTGGACAGGAGAGTGGTTTCTTTGGTCCCTCTGTATTATTTCTGTTCTGTTTTGTGTGGGTCTCTTTTTTTCCATGCTGTCTCTGCTGCCTAGCCTTTTAAATGGTTAACGGCTCTCTAATTACTGCTCTTTTCCTCAACATTCTGTTTCTCGACCTGGTCGTCCACATTACTGATATTTTCCGACTCTCAGGGCCTTCCACATGGATACACATGGTCAGGTCACAAACCTCTCAGAACAGTGGCTGCTCAAGTCTAGCTCGTTCTTTCTAAGGGATGTTTCCCCACTATGCCAAGTGAAGTTACTGGCTTCCTTCCCTTCTCATCCTCTTGTCAGAGAAACACTGCCAGAGCCCTTCTGTTCTGTGTAGCAAGTGAGTGGGCCCCGCACTGTTATCATCAGACCCTGTAGCAATGCAGAAAATCCAGAAGCCTGGCAAAAGAAGTTCTGCTCTGTGATTATGATGAGTTGCAAGATGCACGGTTAATATGTACATCTATAAAAACCTGTCTTTCCTAAGCACCAGCAATGAGCAAGTGGAATTGAACCTTCAAAGCACAATGCCATTTGCATTAGCACCTCTTTTCCAAAATGAAATACTCACTTACGTATAGATCTAACAAGAGGTGTGCCAGACCTATGAGAAAACGTCAGAATTCTGATGATAAAAATCAAAAACCTAAACAAATAGTTTTTTATATATATATATTTTTTTCTCTCTGTGCATAGAATGGGAAACTATATTCTGACCACTTGTGATGGAACATGATGGAGGATAATGTGAGAAAAAGAATGTATATATATGTATAACTGGGTCACTTTACAGCAGAAATTGACAGGACATTGTCAATCGACTGTAATAAAAAAATTTTTAATTCAATTTTTATGTGTATTTAATTTTTTATATTTATTTAGATATCCCATATTCATGGACAGGAAGACTCAATATTGTCAAGATATTAGTTCTTCCCAAATTGATCTATAGATCCAATATTCCACTTAAAATCTCAGCAAATTATTCTGTAGATTTTGACAGATTGACTCTAAAATTTATGTGGAGACACAAAAGACCCAGAATAGTCAACACCCATTGAAGGAGAAGAATAAAGTAGTGAGGTGACACCAGCCAACTTCAAGACTCACTATAATGCTACAGTAATCAAGACAGTGTCTGAAACAGTGTTTCTTTTTTCTTACTCTTTTGTAAGAGTAAGACTCCAGATTCCTCATGACTGGAAATTATTCTCATTATGACTCTTCAAAGGAGCCCAAATCACAATTTTCCAATGTATTACTTCCTTAGCTTTCCATCCTTTGTTGATATCTGTTATGCCTCTGCTACACCTCCATTTCTGACTTCCAAGTCAATATCAACAGCGTCTCTTTTGTTGCTGGTGTGGTCCAGCTCTTTCGTGTCCATGTATTTGGCTGCATGGAGATTTTTAGCCTCACAGTGATGGCCTATGACAGGTATGTGGCTATCTGCAAGTCTTTACACTATACAACCACCGTGAACTGAAAGGTTTGCTCCATGCTGATAATGACCTGTTGGTTGGGAGAGTTTGTGCATTCTTTTACCCACACCACCATCGCTGGACAACTGCCTTGTCATAGCAGCAACCTGATTAACCACTGCTTCTGTGACGTCCACACTTTATTGAAGCTGACGCTCATTGTGGTGGCCAAAGTGGCATGATTTCACTGAGGTGCTTGTGATTCTTGTGGACTCTTAAAAGAAAATTATACTGTAATTTGCTTTCAACTTCTTTGTTTATAATTGGACATTTGGAGTATCTTTTGCTCAGTAGTCAAAGATCTTTGTCCATTACGCTTTTGATTTTTTTTTTTTTTTCATTTTGAAATAAGCCACATTCTGAATGGGGTCTCCTTAGGACTAGCAGATTTTGTCCATAGTTGCTGATGGGCCACCATGGCGGCAATAACGGTCCTGCTTAGATTAGTGGATGACATCACCACCACACATGTAATGTGTCAACTTATTCTTCAGATATTAAAGTGGAATGATATTTAAATCAATAATTATTAAATAACCACTTTAGAATAATTTGGGTATTTGAATGCTTGAGATTTATAGGCCCAGATACATTAACTCCCTATTTATGCCTTCTACTTATGCCGAAATTGAAAGATAATAGATTTTTAAAAAGTAATGCCCAGCATATTCATTTTTAATTTTTCATAACAAATGCCCCAAGCTTAACAGCTTAAAACAAGACACATTTATTATCTCTCAATTTCCACGGATCAAGAGTCAGAGCACAGGTTATCTTGGTCCTTGGTCAGTGTCACGAAGTTGCTATCAAGGTTTTGGTTGGGTTGTGTTCTCATTTGGAGGCTCAGCTGGGGAAGAATCCTTCTCCGAGCTCACACAGGTCATTGGAAGGATTCATTTCATTGTAGCTGTGGATCTGAGGAACCCATCTTCTTGCTGGCTGTGCATGGGAGGCTGTCTTAGTTCCTAGAGGCTACCCACAGTTCTCTGCAATATGAGCTTTCCTAGGATAGCTGCTCACTTCATCAAGCCAACAAAGTCTTGAGAGCGACTCAGCTGTCATGACAGTCTTACACAAAGTAAGGCAATCATGGCGGTGACATCCTTTCACCTCTGCCGTATTCTCGTGTCTAGAAGCAAGTCACACCCTACAAAGGGAAGGGGTTACACAAAAGCATGAACCCCAGCAGGTGGGGAATATGAAGGCCGCTCTAGAGTCTTCCGCCTCAGGAGTGATTGTATCACCAGGGCCAAACTAAATGCCAAACACGTTAATAAGTTTCTGCTGAATTAATTGACTTGAAATAGATCCTTGATAGTCACCAAGACAAACAAACAAATGACTTAAAAATTTAAACTTAAAAATCATTACAGAATGATAAATGCATGATAAAGTATTTATATAACTGTGGCTTTGGAAAAACCACTAAAAATGAACATTTCCATTGGTTTCTTATATATATATATAAATAATGATTTTTATTTTTTTTCCATTATACCTGGTTTACAGGTATAGTGTTTTGTTTTGTTTTGTTTTGTTTTGTTTCCTTAGCAGCTAAAGATTAAAAACCATCTAAGGAGTACCTGATTAAAAAATTTGAGTGTAAATTTGAGTACAGTATATATTGGAATTTCCGTATGTTTAATGATTTAATGGAAATACATGTTCAATTATTAACTGAAAAACTGTGGCAACAAACTGTTTACAATATTTACATTTTGTCTTTCTATAGACATGGATACCGCAAGTTTGGAAGTTATTTCTTGACGGTAAATTTCCAGTGAGTCTTTTCCCCAACATGATGCTTTCTCTGTATTTTCTAAATTTTCTATGAACATGTATTACTTACCTTTTTTTCCTTCTTTTTTTGGCTGCCTCTTGGCATATGGAATTCCCGGGCCAAGAATCAGATCCGAGCCACACTTGTGACCTATGCTGCAGCTGCAGCAACGCTGGATCCTTTATCCCACTGTGCTGGGCCAGGGATTGAACCTCTATCTTGGCACTGCAGAGATGCCCCAGATCCTCTTGTGCCACAGTGGGAACTCAGAACATACATTGCTTATAATTTTAAAAAATCATAGGTTTAAAATAAACCATGCATATGATAGCATGAATAATGCTGTTTCTCTTCTCCAAGCTGGTCCGTAAATCTCTATCACCTTGCTTCCTTCTGGATTTAGTTATATGGTTGCTCAATACCAGATTGGAAATTCTTCATAATAGGTTACGCTAAGATTTCATTATTTATCAGAAGGGATAAAAGCAGGCTAATTTTAAGAGCTACCTAAATTAAAATTAGACTTCGCATTTATGTGTTTAACTGATCAGGTCTATTTGGGGCATGTGTCTTCTGTGATGAGATTCAAATGTAAGTTTCCTACAGTGGCAATTTACTGATTAACCAATTAGAAGTTTTTTAAATCCACTATCTGTAGCAAATAAGAGGAGTGATTGGAAATGCTGATTACTGTATGACTTATCTTCAGAAATAATCACTCTTTATCCCGCCGCATCCTTTGTGGCAGATATTGTGGAGAATTTCTGAAGAGTGCATCTCAAGTTACACTGCCCTTAAACAGTCCTGGGTATGATGCTGACGCCCAGCTTTTATTGCATTGTCAGACAGTAACAGTTACACCGTCTGAGAACATTTTGAACTTGCTCTTGAGCCTTTGGAGAGCTTTCTGTGCAGACATCATTTATTGGGTTTTCTTTGGTAAGGCTCAGTTTAGCTAATTTTCAAACCACAAGCAAGGAGGAATTTTTAGTAATAATGCAATATAAATGGCATGACTTATGTTCCCTATTTCAATACGGTAGGAACTAGGCGTAGGTCAGGCCAGCCCCGTCCTTGGATCCCTCAAATATCTTGAACTGCTGTTCAAATGTGTTGGGTTTGGCACAAGCTACAAGACCCTGGGCCAGGCACTGTTTCCTCTTTGATTTTTAAGCCCCTGTGTATTTCAAGGGAAACTTAATCCATATGTTTCTGATTCATTTACACTTAACTCATCAAAATGTTGTCTTGAAGGAGCTATTTGATATCCAACAAATCTTTGGAGCCCTTTTCTAGAGGACTTTGAAAATCTTTATTTTGATCCCCATGGAACAGAAAGTTAGAGTCACTCTTTTGGTGTGTGCGTGTGCATGTGTGTGCTCCCACAAGCACATTCAGCCACCCTAAGGCAGGAGTTCAATCTCAAGCTAACAAATAAGATGTCAGCCTGGAATTTTAACATGGGCTAATGTCCCACCTACTAATTAGAGCCTCTTGGGGGGCGTGGGGGGGAGAGAAAGCTTCTCACTCTGCTCTAAACTAGTCTCGAATCCATGAAAATGTTCGCCATCTGTTAGCAATATAGGACCTAGCTAAGGCTGACAGGCATTGCCCTGTTCTTGGGTTCCAATCCACGCTGAACTATTTAGAATTATTTTATTGTTAACATGGGTTCTTTTCAAAAACCTCTAATGTCTTGGTTAACATTTTGTTCCCTCCTAACCTTAGAGCAGGATGAAGAAATGAAACTGCCGGCGTCTGATAGTTATCTTGCCAATATCCTGGGTTAAGACTGCTTAACTAGCTTAATTTATACCCTTAGAATCGACCAGATTGTTGGTTTTAAATTCTCTTTCACTAAACCCTTTCGCTGTTCATGGAAGTGGTTCATTTTTCCTTTCTCCAAAAATACACAGTATGACAAGTTGAGATGGTATTTTCTGCCATTCAAATCAGCAAAAGGGAGGCTGATGTCAGAAAGGAAAAAGCACTTATGTTACCGACTCTCTCCTAAGTGACAGTAACGTAACTTTATGGATGTATTCGGTTAATATCCAGCAAGGTTTTACGACGGACCCGTTAGATCGCAGTGTTGTCGGGACCGTGATAAGTGAAGGGGAAAAGAGATGAATGAGACGTAGGCCTCTGTGTATCAGGGCCAGGGACGTGGTTGGAGTTGCTGCTGATCATGGGGTAAAGGGACATAGAGAGGGCGACATCGCCTCGTTCCCGGATGCTAAGCTCGCCTGAGATCCTGTGGTGGAGGACTTTATAAGCATCGTCTCAGTGGATCCTTCCATGACCGCTGGTGCTTACCCCCTTTCAAAACTAAGAAAGCTGGCCACCCCAGCCTTTGGGACCAGGCCCTGTGAGCCTAGAGCCCAGACTCTTAGCGTTCATAACATGTGACTGCCATTCTCATATCTTTTGTTGAGTCAGCCTATTCAACCAGCCACCGTACTGGTCCATCTTTACTCATGTGATACATATGTTTTCTCGCCGTCTTTCATTTATCTGTGAATTAAGAGAATTAATTCCCAGTAGGTTCAAAAGGCTGAGATTCAAAGACTAAGACCCTAATTCAAAGTCACTGAGCTAGCAGGTGGCAGAGTCAAGATCTGAACCTGCCTCTGTCTGGCTATAAAGCTGGGAAACGTTTCCGACCACACCGTGCTTACATCCCGCGCTCAAATCACCTTCAAATGTATTAAGTTTGCTCTCGAAAGGCATGACTTCAAGCCAGAACGGGTCGGTAAACATACCCTCCCTTTTGCTAGCCTGTTTCACAATTCGCAAAATAAAAGACAAGCTGTTGCAAACATTTTCATCTTTTGTTTTCATTTAACTCACTTGCCAAGACCTCAAGAGGGACTCGCTCAGCGCTTCTAAGGACCCGTTCTTTCTGTGGCTCTTAGTCATCTGTCTGGTGTCCCTGGTCAGCCGTGTTTGGATGGGAGGTGTCTTTTTTCGGTTCATTTCACTTTGCATTCCTATCACCTGAACACAGAACCTCCCAGAGTCCCTTGAGAAAATGCTCCATCGGTAAGTCTTGAGGCCTCATGGAGGTTATTAAATAGCACAAGTGGAATTCTGCTTCTCGAGTAAGGCGTCTGTCGGGGGGATGGCGAGCTGAGGTACCTGAGCAAGGGTGATGACGGGCTCTGGGGACAAGCCCAGCATTTCATCCCATGCAGTCTTGAGTAATGCTAGAGTGCCTTGACATATTCCTGGCACAGCTCAGGGAGCCTCCCCCCTACCTTGACATGCTTATGTGCAAATAAATGCGAGCATTGCCCAAGTATAATAATCACAGAGAGTTCTGTGTAATGAGGAAAATTGCCTGTAAATATCTGACAGCTGATTTAGGCTCCATTTGAAGTGTATGAAAACCAACATGTTCCATGAACTTAGCCTTGCGTCAGAATCTCCTCGAGTCAAAGCTATTCCCTAGTTAGAGGCAAGGCACTTTTGGAAGCTCTGTTAACCACTTCAGGGCCCAGAGACCCTGAAATGAAAATGTTGGCCAGAGACGTGGCATTCCAGAGGCAACCAGCAGGGCACCCTGTGAAGACAGCGTGCTCTCATTTGGCTTTTACCCTGGGCCACTGATCAAAATGGAGACCTCTCAGTAAAACCCATCTGATGGTAGGAATGAGTTAGGAATGCGTCCCAGGCAGCTTTTTCCCTCTCGCCTTCTTCTGAAACCTTTCCAGAATTCTGTAAGATTGCAGAAGAAGGCGAGAGGGAATTGCTCCTCTTCTTGCCTCCTCCCCCTCCCCACCACCTGCAGACACTCCTTCCTGCCTCTCTCTGGTCTTCATGAGAGTTGTACTTTCTGTGCAACCTACCCCATCCATTTGTGTGAAGGTCAAAACTCCTTAAAATGGAAAAAAAAAAAAAATGGAGTTCCCATTGTGGCTTGGTGGTAATGAACCTGACTAGGATCCATGAGGATGCGGGTTTGATCCCTGGCCTCAATCAATGGGTTAAGGATCCAGCATTGCCGTGAGCTGTGGTGTAGGTCGCAGATGCGGCTCGGATCCCATGTTGCTGTAGCTGCGGCTTAGGCCGGCGGCTACAGCTCCAATTTGACCCCTAGCCTGGGAACTTCCAGGTGCGGCCCTAAATAAAGAAAAACAACAAAAAACAAAAAAAAACCCAAAACTTCTTGTGGACATTGTTTAAGCCTTTCATTCTTCACCACCTTCCACGGGAGAACAACAAAAATTGGTCTCAGCCCTTCCCTGCCCTCCAGCTCTTCTTGCTCTTGCCTTTTCACTCCCTTTTCTTCCAGCCATACTCCTTGGAATGGCCTCAAGCCTAAGTGCTCTCTCTGCTGCCTCTCTCCCCTCCCAGCCCCCACTACTCAGCTGAACTTGAAATGGCCAAAGATGCCATGAATCTCCTTCTCGCCAAATCCAAGGAAAGCTTTTCCTTTCTAGCTTTGTTTGCCATCCTTCTTCCCATTTCCTGAGGAAATCTGGTCCCGAGACTTCTGTCGCACATACTCTCCCCATCCCCCTCGTCCCTCTAGCCACCCTTCCAGAGGTCCTCTGTGGCTCTGAATCCCCTTCTGAAGGCGCCTCCATCATCGGTGCCCTTAATCGCCTGCGTGCTTGCGAAGCATGCGGGTTCCTGATCGTTCCCTCAGACTCATCCTGGTAGATGTGAACCTAAGCATTATATACACAACCGAATGTATATTTGGAGAGAGAGACACACCCACACAATGTGGGATGCTTGCCCAGGACGCTTTCTAAACATGCACTGCAGCTGATTGAGATACTGGTGACCTGAGGACCACAGTTGAACCAACTCTGCTTGAAAGCTGATGCCCCTTAAGTTGGGTCTTTGGCCCGTGGTCCTCTTGGGAGTTACCCCTACATGCTGAGCAACGACCTCAACTCCTACCTACCCGCCGAGGTGTCTCCGCTCTTCGTTTCCAACTTGGACCTCAATCTCTCTCTCTCTCTCTCTCTCTCTCTCTCTCTCCACCTCTCTCTTCTTTTTGGATTTATAGATTCAGCTTCCTATGCGGTATTTCTAAATGGATGTTGCACAAGATGCTGAAACGTAACATAACCAAAACTGATCTCATTGCCTCTCAACCCAAACAACCAAAACAAGCAGAATAAAAAACACACATATACAAGCAAACAAAACCAAAGACTGTGTTCCTGACTTTTATTAATGTCAGCAGTCAATGACTTTCTCCACCCTCGGGCCTGATGACCAAGCCTGGAGCCTTTCACTCCCGCACCCAGTGGATTTCAAGACCTCTCCATTCTATTTCTGTTAACTCTCCTTTGCTAGTGCATTAATACCTCTACTGGGTAATTATATGTTTGCAGTGTCCTCCCCGTTGTTTTCTCTGCCTTGGACCGTCAGTCCACCCTTCGCATACCCATCAAAGCAACCTTTCTAAAGGGAAAGCAGGGAGTTCCCATGGTAGCTCAGGAACTGAACCTGACTAGTATCCATGAGGATGTGGGTTTGATCCCTGGCCCCACTCAGTGGGTTAAGGATCTGGCATTACCACGAGCTGTAGTATAGGTTTCAGATGTGGCTTGAATCTGGCATTGCTTGGCTGTGGCATAGCTGCAGCACTGATTCAACCCCTAGCCTGGGAACTTCCATATGCTGCAGCTGTGACCCTAGAAATAAATAAAATCATTTTTTAAAATGTTTAAAAAGGGGAAATCAGATCATGTCATACCTTTACTAAAACAGAAGCTCCTGCCAGCCGCCATCAGAATTGCTTAGGCTCCTGGGGCCTTCCGGAGGCAGCCTTGCCCTAGTTGGCTTTGCTCCCAACCCCATCGAGACCACCAAGCCTTAGAACTTGCAGTTCCTTTAGGGCAGTCTCCTGCTTCCCTGCTTTCTCATGGGTAGTTCCCTCAAGCTGGAATGGCATTTTCTACTATTTTCCCTGACTCTCCTGGTAAATAATAGCAGGAAGAGGAAGAAGAATAATATTTACTATTTATTGAATGCAAACCAATGTTGTGTACATATACACATCTTATTTAACCCTCACCATGTTTGAGTTAAAAACTGTTATAATCCTGTTTTTACACAAGGAAATGTATCACTGAGGAGGTAATTAATTTGCCTAAGATCACATAATTAATAAACGCTGGAACAAGCGTTCAAACTCCAGTGGATGAATCTACCGCCCGTGCACTTAGCCACAACCTTAGATCCCATGTCATTTCCTTTAGGGCACTGCCCCCTGTGGCTCTCCCGCCCCCGCCCTGCACTGCTGCTCTCTGTCACCTCTGCTCCTGTGACCATTGCTCTTACCAGCTGACCAACCCGTCTTCCCCAAGCAGGACTCCAACTTCCTTGAAAGCGGAGCCTCTGCCATTTGTTTTTGTACCCCCGAGTCTAACACAGTTCACGTGCATAACAGAGGCTTAAACCCATGGGGGTGGGAGGGATACCTTAGGAGTTTGGGATTCACAGATACACACTACTGTACATAGGATAGGTAACCAACAAGGACCCACTGTAGCACCCAGGGACCTCTATTCAATATCTCGTCATAACTTTGTCAGGGAAAAGAATCTGAGAAAGACTTGCTGTACAAGTGAGGCTAACACAACATTATAAATCAACTGAACTTCAATAAATAAATAACATTTTTTAAATTAAAAAATATACATATGGGGGGAGCCTATGGCTGAAGAAATACGATGAAGATAGACAGAGAGGAGAGAGAGAAACAACTTTGAGAAAGGCTTCATCATCACGCCCTCTCAGTGCCACCCGCAATACCGGGCACAACGTCACCTTGAAAAGGTGCATTGAACAGAGAAGATGAACACAAGTCTCATGAATTCTTGCAACAGGCTGATGCTGAGACTTGGACTTATTTGTTTGTTTTTGTCTTTTTAGTGCTTCGCTTGTGGAATATGGAAGTTCCCAGGCGAGGGGTTGAATCGGAACTACAGCTGCCAACCTGCACCAACAGCCACAGCACCACTGGATCCAAGCTGCGGCTGCGACCTACACCACAGATCATAGCCACACTGGACCCTTAACCCATTGAGCGAGGCCGGGGATCGACCCTGCGTCCTCATGGATTTGCTACCACTGAGCCACGATGGGAACTCCTAGCCTTAAAATTCTAAACAGATCTGTATCCTTGTTGTCTTCTACCAAAAGCATGATGTTTTTCATGCTAAAGCTCCATCCTTTTATCATGTGTTTTTGATTTTACCTCTTCCTTTTTTGAACCCCTCTCCCACTAGTTATTAAATCACTCATCTCTTTCCTCAATAAACACGTACATGGCCCCCTCTGTGCTAAGCATTAGGAATGAATTCCTGAGCAAAGGAGGTTTGATATCCTCAAAGCGTTCCCACTTCTGACCTACAAGGGGAAGACCAAAATATTAAGCAGTCAGCAAATAAATATCTAAGTTTATAATTTAAAACCAAGAACGTATATAATGGAGACATCAGCGCCGACACCTAAACTGATTATCTGTGCCATTCATTTGCCTTTAGAAGCAGCCATTGTCTTGAATAATCATTGAAACTGTTTTGTGGCCATCTGCCTTCCTCAGTCTCGTTGTGACACATCTCCAGGATGGAGTGGGGCCTTGGTTTCTCTGTTCCTGGTGGAGCATGCACATTAGTAAGACTTTATGAGGAGGTGATCTTTCCGTTGGTCTGGCTAGTGAACACGAAGGCTAAAGGCATTCTGTGCTGAGACATAATGTAAACAAAGACACAGAGACCTTACATCTAACTGGGACAATGTGAGTGGACTTTGGTCCACAGCGTACAAGGGAAGAGTGATGTACAGCAGTTCCGAGTATCACCCTAGGATGCTCTGTGTGATAGTCCACATTCTTCTGTCCATCATCATTTACCAGTCAGGTGCAGAGGATCCAGGTGAGAGTTCTGAGTGCCCCTGGGATCATGGAACCACTAGGGCCTCTGAGTAACCATGTGTCTTTGGACACACGGTTAGACTATCATGTGAGCAAAAGCTAAACCTTTGACGAGGCAAAGCATTGAGATTTGTAGTTATTGATTCGCAATAGCATTTTTTTTGTTTCCTGCCTAGCATGAGGGACATAACCCACTTTGGGTACCATATTCAAGGATGAAGATGCTCCGTGAGAATCAGATTTCATTTAAATAACAGTTTTAATACTATTAGCCGCTCTACCAGGAGATAAATGGACAAATTTTAACACTGATGACTAAAGATGGTTGCCAAGAATCTGAAAAGCAGAGACAGGATACCCGCAAGGATAACCGTGACTCTAGCAAAGTGTTTTTATCAAGTTAGTGCCCAATAAATACCCCTTGAGGAGAGGAGGATGGAGGATCTGCTCCACAAAGGTTCTGAGGGAGTAACGAAGTGTTGCAGGGATGGGAACTCAAATGCCAGTCATTAGACACAGCCTGGTCAGCACAAAGGCCACCTGACAGCGGGGCCAGAGTTCACCCCGGCAGCAGAAACACTCCCGTTTCACCAAAATTCACTCTTAGTCTTTGGCCAACTCTCACACAATTCAGGTCCGTCTCTAATGTAGAGAAGAAGCTTCATAAATGAATTGAAGTGCGAGGATAAAATAGATTATGGGCTTGGACATTTTCTCAGATAGAGATGTGGGTCCAGTTGTATGGTGCCGAAACTTAATGAGTTCCTCAAGAGAAAGACACAAGAAGGAAGTTCCTGTTGTGGCTCAGTGGGTTAAGAACCCAACATACTCTCCGTAAGGATGCAGGTTCAATCCCTGCCATGCTCATTGGGTTGAGGATCCTGTGTTGCCACACGCTGCAGTGTGGGTTGCAGATGCGGCTCCAATCCACTGCTGCTGTGGCTGGGGCAGAGGCCTGCAGCTCCGGCTCCAATTCGACCCCTAACCCAGGAACTTCCATAAACCTCACCTGTGGCTGTAAAAAGGAAAAATTTTAAAAAGACCTAATAAGATAAGAAGCCTCAAATAGGGCTTCCGGGACAGGCACTGTGTCTCCACGGTGTTCTCCAAGCTCCCACTACTGCTGTCCTCCTGCCCCTCATCCTTCGCGTGCACTTAGCATCCACACGCTTGTGGCTCCGTGTTTGCACAAAAACTGTGCCATGGCCAGCTTTTCATCTGCGTTCCAGGTAGGAAGAAAGGAGAGCAAACCAAACAGAATGAATGAATGGGCACCCTACCGACTCTCTAGCTGCCATGGACTCTGAGAAGCTGCATTTTATTGGTGCACGTCGCCTCACCAAAGAAAACTGAGTCACCGTTGCTAAAAAACATGACAACACGGATATGGAGCAAGCAGTGAAGAGAGTCTGGGAGAGACCTATTCACTCATTTGTTGAGTGTGGGGGTATGACGGCAGGCAAAACAGATGTGACCCCCTGTCTGCAAGAGGGCCTTACTTCCTGAGGGAAAACGAAGCACATTAATTCATACAGAGTAATTGGAATTCCCGCTGTGGTTCAGCAGGTTAAGAACCCAATATAGTGTCCATGAGGAGGCAGGTTCAATCCCTGGCCTCACTCGGTGGGTTAAGGATCCAGTGTTGCCACACACCGTGGCATAGGTTGCAGATGTGGCTCGGATCTGGTGTTGCCATGGCTGTGGCGTAGGCCAGCAGCTGCAGCTCTGATTCGACTCCTAGTCTGGGAACTTCCATGTGCCGCAAGTTCGGCCCTAAAAAGAAAGAAAAGAAAAGAAAAAATAATTTACTTAAATAAATGTCCCAGAGAAATAATGTGGTCTTAAAACTGTGTAGCGTAAACAACCTCATCTAGAATGGATTATTAAAGAATGTTTCTATGAGAGAACAAATAGGTTGAAATCAAAAAAATGAATAAAGTTGGAATTTATGGCAAAGTATATGGGCTGTGTATTCATGTGTGTGTGTACCTAGTTTTCTTTTATGAGAGAAAGAGAATGGCAAATCTAAAACATGGAATATATATATATATGTACATATGGAGAGAGAGAGAGAGGGAGAGAGAGCGCTGTGGGTCGGAGAAGGCGTCGACAGTGGAATGAGAAGGTGTTGTAAGAGCTTCCAGGAGAAACTATCTAGAGAAATGAAGCATGGTCGTATTTGCACTGTGAAAGATCACTCTGCTTGCAGAGGGAAGGGTCAACAGGATAGGTCAGTGTCTGATAATGAGCAGTCATGGGGTCCAGGTGAGAAAGATGTTGGCTTTGGACTAAGTTGCTGGTGGTGATGACAGAGAGAAATTATATAGGGTTTTATAAGATATCAGGAGGCCGAAGGAGTGGAACTTGTTAATAAATTACAAAAGAAAACTTCCAAAGAAAATGATGAATACTGTAGAAGATAGTTTATCCAAAGGGGGGTATTTTTAAAAAGGAGGAAGAGATTCAGAAAACAAGAAAGATCTTTTGGAACTTAAAAATATGATGACAGACATTGAAACATCAAAGGAAGTATAGAAGATAAAGTAGGGGAAATCTTTGAGAAATTAAAACAAAAGAAAGAGAGAAAACAGCAGAGAAAGGAAGAAAAGAAATTGAGGTTGTGATGGTTAATTTTAGGTGTCAGCCTAACTGGATCACAGGATGCCCAGATTTTTTTTTTTTTTTTTTTAAGGGCCACACCTGCGGCATATGGAGGTTCCCAGGCTAGGGTTTGAATCAGAGCTGCAGCCACTGGCCTACACCACAGCCACAGCAACTTGGGATCCGAACCATGCCTGTGACCTACACCACAGCTCACTGCAACGCAACACCAGATCCTTAACCCACTGAGCAAGGCCAGGGATTGAACCTGCGTCCTCATGGATGCTAGTCGGATTGGTTTCCACTGAGCCACAATGAGAACTCCTGCAAGGGTATTTCTGAATGAGGTACAATGAGATACATTTTATCTGCAGGCTGAGTAAAGTAGATTGTCCGCCATAACACGGATGGCACTCATCTAATTAAACACCTGAATAGAAGCCGAGTGAGAGAGAAATGCCTCCTGCCTGACGACCCTGAGCTGGGACATTGGTGTTGTCATGCCTTCAGATGCCAAAGGAACCATCGATTCTTCTTGGGTTTTGAGCCTACCGGCTGTTGGACTCAAACTTACGCCATCAGCCCTCACGCATCTCCAGCTTGCCAACTGCAGATCCTGGAACTTCTCAGCCTCCGTAATCATTTCAAGCCAGTTCCTTATTATATATGTGCATGTGTGTGGGTCCACATGTATACACATCCTTATCATCCTATCGGTTCTGTTTCTCTGGAGAATGCTGACTAATATAGAAGCCATAGTTGCATTCTCTGAATCACAAGAATTCCAAAAAAGAGAGAATATAAAAATATTGAGAAGAAGTGGTCAAAGAAATAAGGAAAAATTCCCAGAAACCAAACATGAGTTTCTAAATTTAAAGAACCAGAAGGTGCCCAACAAAATGAATGAAAATAGAACCAGACGAAGACCTTTCGGGAAAGTTCAAAACACAAGGGATTAAGAGAAGATCTTAAAGCTTCCAGAGAAGAGGTGGAGGGGAGGAAAAGATAAGAAAAACCAGGTCACACACAGGGAATCAGGAATCGGAATGACGCCAGACTCGTCAGCAGTTACACACAAACTAGAAAGCAGCAGCTCCATGCCTCATAAATTCTGAAGGAACGGGTGGTGCTTTGTAGGACAACTTGACATTTAAAGTAGACTCAGAAATTGCTTTGGGAAAATATTGTTTTAACTAAGTAAATTGGAAAAATATAACGTTATTAGAATGAGGGACGTGGAGGTCCGAGATGTCCTCAGTGGTATAAAGCTCGATTAGAAGGAGTTGAGAGATGAGTGGGTGGTGAGGAAATGCAACCCACAAGGGAGGGTTAGTTAACCAACTAACGAGTATGGGAAAATTCTGAGCGCATTTCATGCCAATAGACACCATCCAATTGAGAAGGGCAGTTGCGCCTACCGGAGAGTCTAGAAGTTACTGAGACATATCCAAGCAGAATCCAGGCAGGTCTGTGGACTCGGCCCCATGTAACACAGCAGGGAAGACATGGCGTCTGGAGCAGACCTTGGGTGATCTGTTTGGGCAACTTGATAGAGCAGTTCTATCCGAGTACAGAAGGTTTGAAATACTCCTGCAGAAAGTGAGAGAGCTAGGAGATTGAGAAACCATGGGTACACAGAGGCTTTGCTTCACTCTTCAACTTGGCCAATTTCCATAAATCTAGAATTCTCTCACACTGACTTTTGTGAATAAGGTTGAAAGCCAGGCTTCCTCTGAAAAAGGAAGAAAGAACTACCAAAAAAGGTGGGACCTTCCTTGTTTTGATTCTAAGAGATAATTTGAGGTCATAGAGCAAACTTTGAATGATAGCGAGCTTTTTCAGGGCAAGTATCGTGTCTTATATTTCAGTGTATTGAGTACTTACTACTCTGAAATGTAACTGCGCAATAAATTTACCTTGAATGAATATAGAAAGAATGATTAGATGATTTTTTTTTTGGTGTCCTTTTTGGCAAAGCCACAGGATCTTTCTTACTTTGGATAACTGAACATTTGGCCAGGTTTTGCTAAAAGCAGTAGGTAAACGCAGAGTTAGATATAAATACCTCTAAGAATTTAAGACAGAGATTTCCAGAATGCAGAACTTGCAAAGAGATTCTTTGTCCACCCTAAATATATATCAGACACACTAACCACGTTGCTGTCCCAGAGTCACAACTGCTTATGTTTCATCCAGATCATTTAGTTTCCAATTAAACAGGGTAGAAAATATTTACTATAGTGGCTAAAGATTTAGTAAGCAGAGTCATTTCCGGGTTTTAGGCAACAGAAAAGGCTAATGGCACAAATATTTAAATAGATAATTTATTTTTTAAATGACTTTAATCTTGATTTAGAGTACATTTCTGATTATCCTGTTGATTTGCCCCCACGTTGAAGTGAGCCTGTATTTCCTCCCCCGCTGAAAATATATTGGGTGGCAAGGCAACTCCAGGCTGGGAGTAGGCATATCTTTTGAAATAGATAGTGTGATCTTCCCAACTAGTGTCCTCAATTAAGTTGTCCCAAAGCTCAAAGAATTCAGTTCACTTTTTCTCTCACCTCCACTTTTCTGTAGCAAACTTTTGCCAAACACCTGAGCTGACGCAAGTCCGCTTCTGGATTTCTTGTCACCAAGGGGAGCTCTTTCCAAGGGGATCCCTTCCACTCAGAGAGTGGTAGGTGGGGTAGGGCAGGGGTGAGAGGAGAGAAGACGGACAGGCAAGAACGACGCTGGATCCCTCCAACACCACAGAAGGGGAGGAAGAGGCCGGAGGGCGGCCACAAAAGGCCGGCGAAGATGAGCAGAAATACGGTCTGGCGTGGTGGCGATTTGCCTGCTGCAAAAGGACCCTTTCGACCTCATGAAAAATTCTCCTAGGATATGGCAATTGATGGGGGAAGAGAGGGAGACTGGAGTTCCAGGGCCAGGTGTTGACTTCAGGGTGAGGCTGGAGTTGGGACAAGGGGACGTGAGCCCGAGAAGACACAATGGGAGGGGCCGGCCTCATGGAACGCGACCGTCCAGTTACTGACTGCGGGGACTACTCCATGGAATGCAAGACCGTGGTCGCGAGAAGCCCAAACTCAAGAGGCTCCAGACACGCGCCAGGGAAGGCGAGAACCTGGCAAGCCTGGACCAGGCCGTCACATTCACTCCCTGCCATTAATCACCCTCCAAGAGGCACGTCGGCGAGAACAGACCGAGCTTCACCAAGGGTCGTGGGCCGAGGCTCTGTAGGAGATTCTCCCCTAAGCCTCCGAGCTTTCCTGTTCTTCGCTGTATTTCTTGCCAGCCCAGGACTGAAGATGGGTTGAAGATGACTGTCTCGCTACGGAAAAGTGACTCTGTGAAGAGGAATTCACTGCCGCGGGCCAAACCCCACGGCCGGTAATTCATACCATAAAACGGACAGCCAGAGAATGCAAGAAGTGGCACTCCTCTGCCCAGAAGCTTCTCGCAAGTGTAAACAAAACCCTTGGTTGTTGCTGGCGACTGCCTGTTTTTCACAATCGGACCAGGATTTAGGATGGAGATAATCAGGCAGTGACGTCAGTGTCCCCGTGGGTTGGCACGTCTCTTCCAACCTTCCCCGCCCGCCACTTGGCTCCGTCCATGCAACGGTATAGCTGGATTCCTGAGAAGACAAGTGAGATGGGGCTCAAAGGCATTTGCACCTGACGGATAAAGACTGGATGACACGTGTAGCGTATGTCTGTGTCTTACGCTCTACTCTGCTGCAAAAGCCCACACTCTGGTGGAGACTTTTCATAAATAATCCTTGCTTTGGGTCCCATGATCTCACAAAGGTCCTTCAGAACCACCACCGTTCTCATAAAACTTAAAGCCTGTGGCCCTGTGGTTTACGTCTCGGAGTTTCCTGCCCTGACTTATCATCATAGACAGTGGAGCCTGTATTTCAGAACCTGAAGTTTTGGCTAATTCTCATGTGTCATTAGAAATAAGATGGAAAAAAGAGTCCTTGACTCTTAAGTAGAAATATAATTTTCTGCTTAATTTTTACACAAACCTAAAAAAGATGACAACGGGGGAATATTCTTTTTCAAAAACTTTTATTGGAGTATAGCTGACTTACAATGTTGCGTTAGTTTCAGGTGTACAGCAAAGTGAAAAAGTGTATTATATTTTTATACATACAAAGAAAAAGTATATATATATATATATATATATATATGTATTTTCTTTTTTCCCATATAGGTCATTACAAACTATTGAGTAGATGTTCCTGTGTCTGTCATCCGTAAGTTTTTGTTAATCATCTACTCTACAGTGGAATATTCTTTATAGGGGTAGTATCCCAGAACCCAATAAGCATTTTAAAAGCCATCAAGGAGGACAACTTATTGCAATTGAATTTACTTACTGTTCAAAGATCGCCACGGGCTAATTACAACTTCCTCGGTGTGGTACTCTTTGATGTGATGGCTTTTTGTAGGCACCTTCATGCACCTGCTAGAAGCAGGGAACATGCTAGACGCGTGAGCAGATGTACACCTTCATCCCCCAAACAGAGCACACTCGACTTGTCATAGGGTCACCAGGTATCCTATATTGCCTGGGTCACTCCCATTTTCTGTCGGTTCTCCCAGGGTCTCATGCAGCTGGAGCTCCCTCGCCTTTCCTCTCAAAGGTGTCCAAGTTTAGATGAGAAAAGATATGGGCCCTCTCCATAGTCACCATGTTAATTTCCTCCCGGATCTTTAAGTCTGCATGTTCTGGGAGAAGATTATTACAGTGCAACGCAGTGTAGGCTGGCCATGAGCTGTCCCAAATGCCTGAATACTATAGCATCCCCTCAGAGTCAAGAGAAACAGATACCAACTCATTGTCAGGAAAAGCAAAGTTGTAGCAATAATACAGGGTCCAAAAGGAAAAGGGTCACCACGATAGGCGACGAGTCAGCATCTCACCCTGAGCGCATTCCCGCGGGAGGCCATCTCTGCTGGCGCCATGGAGGAGTGCTATGCAGCCTTTGCAGAGTTTGTGTCGCTTCCTTGGCCACAAGCTATCTTAGGCTCCTGAGACTCCCTTGGAGAGCTTGGATAACCAGGCTTCATGCTCAGAGACTCTGCCTCATTGAGCTAACGTGGGGCCCAGGAATATGCATCTTCCCACAATGATTGTCGCAATAAAATAAAACATGGAAAATGTTTAAAAATATAAGGAAGTTAAAAAGGCCTGAAATATCACTGACCAGCAACATTCAGGAGCCGCCCTATCGTACAGGGCTGTGCATGAATCCCTCGCGCACCAATCACGGCAAGGTGATCAGCTCCGTCGCGCCAGGGAAGTGGTGTTACTGTCACGGATATTAATGCAGGTAGGTTTTGCTTCTCCCCTTTCTCCCTGAGTGTAGTCAGCATTGTCAATCTGATCTATACTCTTTTATAAGGCTGTCTCCATGTCGTCATATACAAAAGTATACACACACCCACACACACACCTATATATGTATATGTATAAATAATGGGTTTGTCTTTATTTTTCCAACTGGGATCGTATTATACACACTTCTTTATGGAAAGTTGCCAGATCAGCTGGTATTGATCTCATTCGTTCTGTTTAATATCTTGAAAATGTCTTCTGCTACGAATATAAACAAACCATTTATTTATCTTCCTGTTTTGAGCCCTGACTTTGAAGTCTTTTGGCATGACCCACGATGCTGCAACTAAAGTCTCCGTATTTTTGTAGTATCTACTTTAGTTTCCATGGAATTGAGTCCCAAGGTTGGACTTCTTGGATCAAAGACTGCATGTGCTTTTTTTCCCCCGGATTGTTCTATCAACAATCAGTGTATGAATGGAGCCCTTTCTCCACATCCCAACCAGAGCTAGGGGTTCCCATTCTTTTTATAGTTGCCAGTTCTGTAGGTAAGAAGTGGTGTCTTAGTGTTAAATAAGTCGAGCATCTTTTCATGTGTTTATTGGCCTTTAGATTTGCCATTTGTAAGGAGCCTATTTATATTCTTTGCTCACTTTTGGGTTGTTTGTAAGAGTTCTTTGTGTATTCTAGACATAAATCCTTTATCTGCCATAGGTGTTGAAAATATTTTTCTCAGTTTACAGTTTATATTTTAACTTTGTTTATGGTTTCTTTTAAAATTTATTTATATTCAGTTATGTTTATCTTTTTTGAAAAATGGGTTCTTGGTTTGCTCTCTTAGTCATCGCTCAGCAGTGAGTTTTGTCACCATAATGGACAACCATTCGTCTAGATGATCTCAAAGTTCCCTTCACACTCTCAGTTTTATGACGGTAAGTCTGAGACGCCAGAGAGTTTTTCCATCTCTCCAATCCAAGTGCCATGGAGTGAGATTTTGCTGTCAGATGTTCAGGTAGATAATGAGAGTCTAACGAGAAGGGACTTAACTCATGAATAAGCAGGATATCTGTAAAACTTTAAGACAACCTACAGAGCCCAGTTGCATGCCGTATTATCAGAATCCTATAAGAGATGTGACCTAGAGAGTTGCCCTACCTTCTTGATGGTGTGCATGGCACGGCCCTCTCTTCTAGCACTTTTTCCAAGCTGGCTAAGGCCATGATGGCAACGAAAGAGGTGGGGCCTCTTTGGCTCATAATCCCCAATACTCAGCAGAGAGAGTGTTGAGCTCAAAAGGAAAGTCTGATGTGAATGAAAAACCAGCAAATGGAATCTGAGTTCTGGACTTTTTTTTTTTTTTTTTCTTAAAGAATCCTAAAAGTTATTACTTGCCAGATTTTCATCTCTGGCAGAAAACATGTGGGGCTTAATTGATTCCTGCAAAATCTCTTAAGCTGACGAAAGGGATATGTCTCAGAGAAACTCACTTGTTGGCTGTTTGACATGCATGTGCATGCACAAACACGGGGACACCTCCCGGCCCTGAGACTTTACGGCCAGGCTCCAGAGCTTGCGGATGTACTAAACCAAGGATGAGTCATCAGTTTTCCAGACCCCCGTCCCTCAGGGTAATGGAGATAGCAGTTGGCCACCTCCTTGGCGTCTATCTCACCCATCCTCAAAGCGACCTGTTTACTTTAGCAAGTGCAGTGAAATCGAAAAGCAAGACCCTTCTGCTAAAGTTATTTAGTGGTTTGCTTTGGGAACCTGATTTTTCTCCCTCTCTCCCCCCTCCCTTTTGTTTAAAGTGGGAATTTGGCTATGGGGACTCCTACAGCGCTGAAGGCATTACTGAGCAGCACATCAGCGTCTGCTCCAGGGGATAAACGGGTACCTGATGTCTTCCTGTATCTGAGCCTGTGTCTTCTACAAAAGGATGGTGAGAGCTCACTCTTGAAGGGGACACAGTGTCAGTAATCCTGGATACAGAAGAATTTCTACCCAACCTGGAATAGTCCAAACACCTGCCTTGCTTGCTTTCCTAGGGAAGCAGTTAAGTGTTGCCTTAGGAATTCACAGCCCCGCAGGGATCGAAGCCACAGGTTCCCAGCCTTAGCTGGGTCGATGGTCCTTCTCTGCAGTCCTCTTCCAGGACCAACTTCCTCTTTCATCCCCACATCCCCCTTTCCAAGGGTCCAGCAGTGTCCTCAGAACCCCTGGCCTACTTCTCTGACATGGACTCCCTCAGACTTGTGCAAATGATCAGCCCATGAATAACCCCATTGAACAGCTGCCTCAAGGAAGGGAGTGCCCCACCTCTCAACCAAAACTCTTCCCTCTGCCTGTGCTTTGACTTCCAGTCCCCTCTATGGCTGTAACCTAGTGCCTGATTTAATATGGTTCCCTCTCTCATGTCTTGAATCTGTCCAGCCCCCTAGCATCCTTCCCCATCAGCTGATAAACCCGGCTCATTCTGTCTCCCACTTGCAGGGACTCCCTCTCTTCCTCGAAAGAACAGGTTATTCCTGCTGCCTCCCTTTTATCTCACCATCAGCAGGCCATCCCTTATTCATCTCTGTCCTGAGCAGAGTCATTTACATTTACTAATGAACAGAAGTTGTATTTACTAATGAGCTTCTGTCACACAGGAAGAGTACTTTCTCGGTCCTTATCTTACTTGATCCATCTTGCCATTCAATCATGAGATGTGTTGTTGTTGTTTTTCTAGGACATTGTTCTCTCTCTTTGGGTTCCCTTGCTAGCTCTCTTAACTTGTTGTTTTTTTTTTTGTTTTTTTTTTTTTCCCCAGGATCCACCCAAACTCTTCTTTGCTTAATGACCCACACAGCCTCTCATAGAATTCTGCCTTCAGACTTGAATCCTCATAAATTCTCTCTGGGTGATTTGATTCAGTACACAAGATTTCAGATGTTACTTGTCATATATTTGGTTTCCAAATGTATGCTCCTTAGGATACTTCAGCGTTCCTAACCAGAAAGGATTTCATGATTTCTTCTCTGGCCAAATCTGCATCTCTCTTTGTTTTTCCCATCTTGGCAAGTGGTGGTATAGTTTGCCTAGTTATCCCAAGAAGTATAATGGACAACTCGTGCTTTCTCAGTCATCACCTTCCCATAGCTCTTGGTCTCCACACCTGACCTCTGTTTTATCACTACATCCAAATCTGCCACCCTGTTGCCGCCTTGGTTAAGGCCAAGTTATCTATGGCTGCCTCTTGCAACACTCTCTGTAAACGACCTCTGTGTGCCACCATTAACCCCCTCCGAGCAGGTGCAGCTCCTTGGATGGGATGATTGTCTTCTGAAATAGAGATATTATCCTGTGACCTCGCCGCTTAGAGACCCTCAGGGAACCCTGGCCCCATGCAATCTACCTTCGAGGTACCAGACCTAAGACAAGTTGGACTCCCTGCCACTCCCTGGCCCGTACCTTGTGCTTCAGCCACAAAGAGCTGCCAGGAGTCCCCAACCTTCCATGGGGGACTGTCTTCCCTTTGTGACTTTGAATGTGAGATTCTAAAACCTAGAATATCCTTTAATTTTTTTTTTTTTTGGCAGCGCGATTGCATGAATGCATATGTATGCAATTGTATATTTATTTATGCAAAGTAGATTTATTTTTCCTTAAAGTCTTTGTTGTTTGTCTTCTGGTAGGTGGAACTAGGTTTTCTGGACCTCAGGGCTCTTTAAAATCTAGTCATGCTTTGGGGTAACTGACAGTGGCTTCGAAGCAGATTTTTAAGGAAGGTTGACGAAGATGTACAAGAGGCTGAGTGACAGTGAGTCATTTAGAGTAGTTTGTAAACTACTGACCATGCAACAAACCCATATTTCCTTTCCTACTCCCCCCATCATCCTCTCTGTCCCCCTTTCAGTGTCTGGCTTTCCTCCCCTTTTCTTTTCCTCTCCAGCTTTCCTCCTATCACCGCCCAGTCTGAGCTGGAAGATGTACTAGGTTTGTAAGTAAATTTAGCTGTTTCACATTTTCCAAATAAACTCTAGAAATTTTTTCATGTATTGTCATGAAGAGATGCCCTTTAAAAATACTTTGCTCACTTGCACAATACCCCATCTTTAGCAAATGACAGCGTACCTTCCCTGCCTCTGCCGAGTTTTCTCATCTTCCTTTGCCCACTCAGCCACCCCCACCACACAGCTCCTCATCCATCCTCCCAAGATGTAAAAAAGAAAGATTCCCAGCTCCTGACAAGAAGATCAGTGATTTGCAAGGCTCTAATTCTCCCTGTGAGTGCAGGGCTTAGGACAATCCCTTGGGTGATCTCTCATGCAGCTCCCCAAGAAGCCCAGCCCAAGGAAGGTCCTACAGGAGAGATGGACCAGCCTAGGAATGGCTTAGAGCCAGAGAAAACACTGGGAAGAGGGACAAAGCTTTGGCCTTTCTAAAAAGGTAAATGGGCTACAAGGAAAACTGGAAAACCCAGGCAACTCATGTGCCATGATTAGAAATGATAAGAGAGCTATTGGAGTGTTGCTCCTGAGGTGCCAGGTGGAGGTCAGCATCACATACGCTGTAGGATTTAACACTCCAGCTTCCTTGCAAAAAGGAAACAGTACCATCAGAGTAAGAAAGAAGTTGGGAGTTCCCACTGTGGTGCCATGCGTTAAGGATCCGGAGTTGCTGCAGCTGTGCTGTAGGTGGCAAGTGTGTCTTGGATTTGATCCCTGGCCTGGGAATTTTCATGTGCCAAAAAGAAGAGAGAAGTTGGAGGTGACCGCTAGACTCTTTCAGTGGGTCCCCAGCATCTCCAGGATAAAGACCAAATTCTTATCCGTCCTCCACCTGTCAGGTGCCCAGATCCTCACCAGAGTGAATCACTGGCACAGGACCCTGGAGACCTCTGGATCTTTGCACATACCTTTCGCAATGTCTGGAGTGTTCTGCCAATGTCTATTCCACCTATAAAACAATAGTTTTTCCAATGTTCTACCAATGCCTATTCACCATACAAAACAACACTCGCTCCTTCTGGACCCTAGATGGACTCTCCAGGTGAACTTTGGTCCTCCCTTCCCATGAACTTCACTTTGTTCCTAACTCTGTAATGTCAGTGACGCCATGGCATGGTACTCATCTGACTGCCTTTAAGTCTTCCCAGCCAGCACACATACTCATTAAGTCCAGGAATGTGTCTTTTTACCTAGTAGGCAAGTTTCCCATAAATATTTATTGAAAGAATGAACAAACAAGTGAATAAACAGTTTTCTTTGGGGATGGAGGGAACCAGTCATCCTCCGTTTTGCACACTGCCCTTCTGTCTGTGTCACACAGTGGCTGTTCCACTGCGCTCCTGTCCTGGTGAGGGGTTTCCAGCTGGACTTGCCCAAAGCAAACCTGGGGTGTCACGACCACCTTGACATCAAGCCTGCTGTTGACACATAGGCTCTGGCAGTTTGCTTGCTCATCCCCGGGAGCAAGATCGATTTACGTCTTCTTAAAGGGAAGCTGCTGAAGGTCAAAGATTTGATGGGTGTGAACACATTCCTAGATCACAGATGGGGCTGTATTTCACCTGCTGGAGGAAGTAAATTCTGATGGACCCCAAACGGAGAATGGAAATGGTACAGACAATGCTTACGGATAAGGAGTCCTCATTTCTTAGTTTCATGGGGAGACTGACTCTGGAAAATTTAGGGAAAAAATTTATGGAAAGGATATTATGTGTCTCCAAGGAATGCTGTAAAAACAGAAGAACAGCCTCAAAAAAACCCTGGACATTGAGAAAGGACAGCCAGGCACTGAGACCATATCAGGCCACTGAGCTGCTGTTGCTTCGTCTAAACATGGGTAGTTGCAGCTTGCACCATCTTCAGCCCTGACCATTGACCCACATACTTAGGGCTTCTGCTCCTAGAAACCAGAAGTGCTCCCCCGGAAGACACTGCTGCCTCCGGAACAATTTCTGCACTGTTGCTCCCTCCAGAACCAAATCACAAGGGGTGTGTCCAATTTGCACGCCCATATCCTAATTGCAAGGTGGAGGGAGAAGGGTCCTACCGCCTTTGCAGCTTCTATGGCAGGAGATAAATTCAGCTCCATAAATCGGGATCACTCACACAGAAGACGGAAAGCCAAAACAATGACAAATAACCACCACACACCCGAGCCTGTCTTCACATGCTGATGATTTCATGAAGGAAGTAGGATTATTTCCTGTTTGCATTTTTTAATGTCACCTCACATCATAAAAATAAGAAAGCCAAGCCATTAAAAAAATCTAAAAAAATTTTATGGAGCATACATTTCTATGCAGCACCGGATGGGTTAGATTTAATCTTGCCAACTAAAGCCTTATCAAAGAGTGGAAATTAAATGTTTATACAAAAAAATCAGGAAATAAGTTGTTCAATATCACTTGAGTGAAACACCTTAGAGCAATAAGCCATCTCCTGGCCTGGGATGGCCAGGAGGACGTAACACTGTGCTGGATCTCTAGGGCTGCTCCACTCTTCTTCCCATTTGTCTTCTGTATTGTGTGACTCTCAGCTTTTTTTTTTTTTTTTTTTGTCTTTTTGCCATTTCTTGGGCCACTCCCGAGGCATATGGAGGTTCCCAGGCTAGGGGTCCAATCGGAGCTGTAGCCACCAGCCTATGCCAGAGCCACAGCAACGCGGGATCTGAGCCGCGTCTGCGACCTACACCACAGCTCACGGCAACGCCGGATCGTTAACCCACTGAGCACTTAAAGACCACTGTGCCACGACGGGAACTCCCTCAGATCTTTCTTATAACATCAGCCACCACGCTTGGAGGGTCCCTCCCTGACTTCTCGGCTTATCTGAACTCTAACAGATTTGTTAAAGCTGAACTCCAGGAAAAGGCACGTGTGTACGTGCGTTTACACGTGTGATAGGAAACAGACATAGGAAGAGTTTTATGCAGCGTAAATTCAGTTGCAAGGGGAGAGTTCTGTGGCTTTGTTTTGTTGTCTGTACTTGCAAGCAGATAACGGCAAACCCGAAATTTTGAATCGTTACCCAAATTATAACTCCGCATCACCAGTGACTTACTGTATCTTTAAACTGGATTTCCTTAACCTGAGGCGACATATGTATCATCCTCCCTGCCCTGCAACTTCTTGTGAACAGAAGCACCTGTCCTCACTTAAAGGACCTTGACTTACTCTGCCCACATATTCGCTGGGACAATGAGTGGTCACTTTCTACTCTCTTCACGATGCCTCTTGTGCCACCCCCCCACCCCCCACCCCGCCCCCACATTGCACATTCACAATCCCTGCTAGGCAACACACTGGTTTCCAGAGGCTTCCTTGACCCCAGCCTTCCTTTTCTTGTACACACTTCACAAGGTTTCATAAGTTAACCTTCCCTAAATATTTGTTTCAAAGCCTTGCTTTTCTGCTAAAGGAACCTACTGGCTTGCTATTTCCTGCCTAATTAGGCTGAATTCCTTTGCCATACTTCTGGAGATTTTTCTATTATGAAATCATGCAAACTCTCCAATGCCAGGGAACTCTCCAAATGCCGATTCTGATAGAGTTCTGCTGACCTCATCATGTTCTTGTTTAATTTTCCTTTTAGGACTGAGAGCCACTTAAAGACCAAAAATCTAGCTCGTATCTCTTCTCCACTCATTAGGTCATTCTTCAAGCCTCTCTTCACAGCGCCCTGCCTCCACTTGGAATAATTTCCCATCTCTGGCAACGCTGAAGCATACCCATTCCTGAAAGTTCTACATCAGAACCTACCCATTTGATAACCCTTTTCTTTTCTTCTTTTTTTAAGGGCCCCACCCACAGCATATGGAAGTTCCCAGGCTAGGGGTTGAATTAGAGCTATAGCTGACAACCTACACCACAGCTGTAGCAATGACAGATCCAAGTCGTGTCTGTGACCCACGCTGAAGCTCACAGCAATGCCAGATCCTTAACCCCCTGAGTGAGGCTAGGGATTGAACCCGCATCCTCGTGGTAACCAGTTGGGTTGGTTAAAACTGAGCCACAAAGGACACTCCAACGGCCATCTTCTTTGCACAGCTGTAATGTTAACAGTTTACACGGCACAATTCAATGTTTAAATATTGTTCTAGGAGTTCCCGTCGTGGCTCAGCCGTTAACGAATCCGACTAGGAACCATGAGGTTGCGGGTTCCATCCCTGGCCTTGTTCAGTGGGTTAAGGATCCGGCGTTGCCGTGAGCTGTGGTGTAGGTCACAGACGAGGCTCGGATCCTGCGTTGCTGTGGCTCTGGCGTAGGCTGGCAGCTACAGCTCCGATTCGACCCCTAGCCTGGGAACCTCCACATGCTGAGGGAGCGACCCTAGAAAAGGCAAAAAGACTAAACAAATAAAGAAATAGAATAAAATAAATATTGTTCTATTTTTCCAATCTGGTCATTAACTCAAATGTGTTTGTCCTGATATCCTACCTAGAATTTATGCTGCTTGAGTTCAGAGATCAGGTCTTGTATTTGAGTATCACTTCCAGTGCTCCATTTAGCACTGGCTGAGAATAAAGATTGATTGATTGATGATCAGTATGGATGGCAAATAAATATTGATTGATTAATGCTAGATCCTATACAGAGCTCAGTGGATGATGGATAAATATTTGGATGGTCAGTAAATATTACAGAAGGTCAGGAAATTGGATGATAAATAAATAGTTTGATTGATACCAGATCCTGCTTAGAGCTCAGTCTTTCTCATGAGAGTCTTACCAAGGCACTAAATCAGCGCCCTTCGATAGCTCCACTGGTAGAACAGAGAACTACAGAGGTGGTAAGATAATAAATCAGTTCACCTTTTTTTTTTTTTTTTTTTAAGGCAGCACCTGTGGCATATGGAGGTTCCCAGGCTAGCGGTCAAATCTGAGCTACAGCTGCTGGCCTACACCACAGCCGCAGCAACACCAAATCTGAGCTACATCTTCGACCTATAGCATAGCTCATGGCAACACCAGATCCTCAACTCACTGAGCAAGGCCAGGAATTGAACCCGCAACCTCACGGTTCCTTGTCAGATTCATTTCCACTGAGCCACCACGGGAACTCCATCAGTTCGCTTTTTTTGTGTGTGAGCATATCATGAGTGCAGGTCTCCTAAATCCATTCTTACGCATGATTGGTTTTGTAGTCAACATTTTAAAGGATACTTTTCAGATCAGAGAAAGGAACGACCTTCTGATCTCAGCAACCTCAAGCTCTGGGTCCTGCGATTCAAGGAGTGTTCATCCTTGGCTCTCTGACAATTCCATCAACTTGACAATCACTCAGAATATCTTTAGTCATGAACTCATTCCTGATACACAGGCAGGCACATGGCAGAATGTTTAAAGTACCCAGATGCCCCCAGCATTCCAAATATCTGTTCTGGAATGTTTCTCAGAGTCTCCATCTTATAACTGCTCTAGCCCTTTCGCTGAAGCAGACCTGTCAACAAATATAGGCTGGATTCAGCCAGCCACATTGCATGCTGCTTATGTCACTCACACACTTAGCTTGGTCCCTCTCTCAGAGAGGGTCTGCCTCTCGGAAAATGCACATATCTCCTCAACCTCTCTTTCGGAATCGCCTAGACAAGGAGATGGTTTTCCTTGATGCAGTGTGACTCAGCTGGCCTCTGACTTCCTCGGAGAAGCCAGGAAGCAGAAACGACCAGGTGAATAACTGCGGTCCACGTTTCTTTCTTTCTCTGAACAGCGGCAGAAGCACTGGGAGGATAGCAGATGAAAGTGAACAAGCAATCTAGGGCATTGGTAGGGGACCCTTTCCTGGCCAAAGGGAATTTCCATGTTTTTCCCCATAGAACTACAGCATGCGGGAGGGGAAAAAAATCTGTGTATAATTTCAAAATCAATTTAGCGCAGTTATTTATTTCTATAGAATTTTATTTTATGTTTCATTTAAACTAAGGTGTAGACGAGGTTATCCTCTGGCCTGTGCCACAGCCACAGCGATGTAGGATCCGAGCCACGTCTGTAACCCACGCTGCAGCTCACAGTGATGGCAGATCCTTAACCCACTGAGTGAGAGTAGGGGCTGAACCCACGTCCTCGTGGATACTAGTTGGATTCATTACTGCTGAGCCACAATAGGAACTCCTCTAAAGAATTTTAAAAATTGGTTCAAGATTAAGATTTATTTTCTCTTAGTTTTCTATCATTGGGGGATTTGTCTTTTTAGTTTTCAAAAAATGGCCACCCTCAATGTTTATTTAGTAGCAGCCATTGAAATTGCTTTAATGGTGTCCAAGAAAAATAGGGTCAACCAATACTATTTCTTAGCAGTTTCGTGATAATTACTGAGAAGGAAAAAAAAATACACGATTTTACACTCCACTGGTCAGAGTATATTAAATATATGCAGAGAGGCCATTGTTCTATCGGACTCAGCACCATCAAATCTTTTTGTTGTTGTTGTCTTTTCTAGGGCCGCACCGGCAGCATATGGAGGTTCCCAGGCGAGGGGTCGAATCGGAGCTGTAGCCACCACCGGCCTACACCAGAGCCACAGCAACACCAGACCTGAGCCTCGTCTGCAACCTGCACCACAGCTCACGGCAACGCCAGGTCCTTAACCCACTGAGCAAGGGCAGGGACCGAACCCGCAACCTCATGGTTCCTAGTCGGATTCGTTAACCACTGCGCCACGACAGGAACTCCATCACCGTCACATCTTTAATTCTATTCCATTGATCGTAGGAAGAGTTACAAAGTGGAAGAGAGGAAGAAGCAGGAGGGCAGAATCATTGGACTATTGGATGAGGCACAAAGGGACCACTGAAAGGGGACGTGGAAGATGACCGAAGGCAGTTTTCTGGCAAAGATGATCAGACGTCTCCCACAGGGAGAAGGGACTAGACATTCGTGACGTGGAGCCAGATCTAGCCAGTCCTGGAAGGGACCATGAAAGATGCGAGGGGACTCACGAGGATTTCCAAAGTAGCCACCAGGTAACTCTCAATCAAATCCTGCTTCAGAGGAAGGATTTTGCCGAGCTGTGAATAGCTGGCAAAAGTTACTTTTCAGCACGGCAAGTAGCATTTTCGCGTGGTGCCTTTGCTTGGAAACTCTAGGGGAAACAGCTACAAATTCTCCAGGCGATCTTCTTCTCTAGGGGGGAAAAAAAAGCCTAATTTTAGGAGAGCAGCACGGAAAAATAAGGAGACTCATTTAGGCAAGGCCTAGCAGAACTGGCCAGGCCCCAAATGAGAAAACAGAGTTTTCAATGTAACAGAGACACGCCCATTTTCCTACATATCGGAATGATTTCTCCCCCTAGCCCGTTACACAGTTTCATGCGATTTCAGAAAAGCACAGCTGATTTGGCTTCTGTGTCAGGCTCCTTCTCATTTGATTATCAGGTAAATAAGAGACTCCTAGACCAGTGCTTTACCATAGTTATGTAAGCACAAAAACGCTTCCAAATATTGTGCACATGCTATAAAATTTAATCAGGAGCCCTCAGAGTTGTTTATTTTCTATTTTTTATTTTTGCTTTTTTAGGGCTGCACCCGCGGCATATGGAAGTTCCCAGGCTAGGAGTCGAATTGGAGCTATAGCTGCCGGCTTATGCCACAGCCACAGCCACAACCATGCAGGATCCTAGCTGTGTCTTTGACCTACACCACAGCTCACGGCAACGTGGATCTTTAACCCACTGTGGGAAGCCAGGGGTCGAACCCGCATCCTCATTGATCCTAGCTAACTAGGATCGTTCCGCACTGAGCCACAAAGGGAACTCCAGAGTTGTTTTTTCAAACAGACGGGAAAATCGAGGCAAGATATTATTGATAGAGAACATTCAATGCAGCCACATCGAAATAGCTGTATTTCTCTGTAAACATCTTACATTTCTTCCACGTTGATAGGCTTACCTTAACAAGTGACATAAACCAGGCATCTCACTCTTTAAGCCGTGTGGCGCACGGCCCTGGAGAAAACAAAGGAGATAGCGTTTTAATGACTTGTTTTTTTAGACTTGGTCCTTGTGCCATAGATCTGAGGCCCTAGACTCAGAGGGTCAGAGAGGTCAGAGGGTTCGAGTGAGGTCACAAAGTCCCGAGGGGCCGGCTTGGCTTCTGTACCCATGTCCGCGACACTCTTGCCCCAACCCCGTCCTCTGCCCCGCTGCTTTGAGGGAGGCTCCGTACCTGAGCATGTGAGAGTGTGAAGCAGAGTGACGGCAAAAGGAGGAACCCCGAGGTTAGGCGAGGCCTATTTTCCACGAGGTGAGGCGGTTTCCAGAGGTGCCAGAGCCAGGCGGTGCCCCAGGTGTTTGTCCACCTGACTCGCGCTGCAGGTCAAGGCATGTGCCTTTAGTCCACTGGAAGGAATGCCACGTCGGCCCTTTGTATGCCATTGGCAGCGTGCTAACAGAATGTGTTGTCCCAACCAGCACACTTTCGAACGTGCTAGGGTAACAGGTGAAAACACGGAAGCCTCTCGGGTACGTGGGCCTGAACAGGCGCCGTGTCTACTGGCTTTGGTCTGTCCTCATGCTCTTAGGGCCTCTTCTTCAGAGTCGTGCTTGGATACAAGCACAGGAGAGCTGTGTGCAAGCACACGAGTCATCTTTGATTATATGGCTTTATTAAAAAAAAAGAAAATGAATTGCTCTTTTTTCATCTCTGGATAATTTCCTTTAAAATAGTGTTTCTGTAATAATTACTCACATTTTCACCTGAGTTTGATAGAAATTGTTAGTGTGTTGTTAGCGTGTTGATACATCAGGAATCGGAGCATTGCTGTTTTCTCCATGCTTTATCTGTTGATTGATTGACTGATCGATCCACGTTTGCTTTTAAGGGCTGCATCTGTAGCATATGGAAGTTCCCAGGCTAGGGGCTGAATCAGAAATACAGCTGTAGGCCTATGCCACAGCCACAGCAACTCTGGATCCTTAACCCACTGAGTGATGCCAGGGATTGAACCTGCATCCTCATGGATCCTAGTTGGGCTTGGTAGTGCTGAGCCACAATGGGAGCTTCCCATCCTTTTAAAAAATTTTTTATTTTTTTTATTAAAGTATAATTGATGTACAATGTTGTGCCAATTTGTGCTGTCAGCAAAGTGACCCAGTTGTATACATATATATACATTCTTTTTCTCGTATTAACTTGCATCGTGTTCTGTCCCCAGGGATTGGATAGAGTTCCCTGTGCCAGTGTATAAGCAGTGAGGTCTCCATTCCTTTTCCATTTCAAATAATCTTTTCTATTTTGAGGAAGTCTGTGGTGTTGAACAAAGGGTCATTTTGCATCTGCTTTCAGCGTATAGGAGGTCGCTCAGATTCTCAACTCGATCCCACACCGATGGCTTGATTTTCTTAAAGGATGGTCATTCTCCTTTCGTGCTGACCCCACCATCAGATCCTGAGTTTCACTTTGGCCATCGCCGTGTGGCAATAGGGTGCCTAGGAACATAAAGCACGGGGAGCAATCGCTGTGAGAGGTGGCGGTGGTCAGGGAATGGACATGAAGGAGCCAGGAACCAGCGTGGTGGACACCTGCGCTCACCTCCCAGCACCCACACGCCCTCCCTCCCTTCATCCTACTTTGATTTCAATGAATTAAAATTAGGACAGCACAGTGGAACAGTGAAATGAATTAAAACCAAGTAAACTGAAAAAGTCAGTTGCCCAGGTCTTCTGGTCACATTTCAGGTCCTCGGGAGGTGTGTTTGGTGTGCGGCTACCTTATTGGATTGTGTGGATGTGGAATATTTTTCCTTCATTGCCAAGAGTCCTGCTGTTTTAATTGAACCCTGATTTGCTTCAACTGCTTCCTCCTCTTCACCGCCTGCGTCACCCAGTGGAAGCTGACCCCGCGTGGCCCCCAGTTAGTCTCAGCCACCGATGGTAATTCTGTTCCTTCTTGCCAAGGACCAGTTGAGACCCTCAGGCTAAGGCAGCCAACGCGTGCCATGCCCCTGTGTATAGCTTGTGTTAGGGCAGCCACACTGAAGCAAAAGTCTTTTACTTTCTTTTTTTTTTTTTGGTTTTTGTCTTTTAGGGTCACACTTGAGGCATATGGAGGTTCCCAGGCTAGGGTCCAACTGGAGCTACAGCTGCCGGTCTACACCACAGCCACAGTGATGGTGGATCCAAGCCATGTCTGCAACCTCCAGCACAGCTCACAGCAATGCCGGATCCTTAACCGAGGGATCGAACCCACAACCTCATGGTTCCTAGTTGGATTCGTTCCCACTGCGCCACGAAGGGAACTCCTGAAGAAATGCGTTCTCTCTCCTGGTGGAGAGGAACAGGTTAGGTTGTGGTCCCTGCTCCAGCGGGCACCCGGCGGGTGACCAGGAGGGAAGCCCGAACACAAAGCTGACCTAGAGGAGGGCAGAGCAGGAGAGAGATGGGAAAATGAAGCAGGACCCCTGACATGAGAGCCTCAGGCCAAGAGCCAGTCCCGTGCCTGGACTTCACCTTCAATGAGATGAACCGTGTTATGAAGAAGCCTGTTGGAAACCAGGTCTTTCTTCCTTGCAACTCAAAGTCCTTTGGCTGATTAATCTGGATTCTCATCCTGTCTTCACCACAAAATGACCCCATGACCTTGAGGGACCCCTGTACCCTCTCTGGGTATTGAGTTCTTGTGACGCGAAACAGCCAATGATCTTTAATAAGATCATTAAAACCCTGAAGAGCTGCTCCAAGTAGGAATCAGCCGTAAGGGGCTGTGACATCAATATTGCTCAGCAGAAGCCCCTTGCAGTCCTGATGGAGTAGAGTCTTGGGCAGAGGCATGACCAGCCACAGCCCTGACACGGAGCGACAGGGCCCTCCGAAGAGAGATGCTCGCTCCTTTGCCCACAGGGAAGCTTTAGGGCGTATCTCTTTACATGCTGGTGAGTCATGGTCCCCCGTGGTCGCTCAGAGATGTCCACGGCCCTAGGACACCTCACTGTCATGCTCACCTAGCGTTGTCCCTCCCTTTCTGTGTTACCACCTCAATTATATATTCTTGACAGGTTTATAAAAACTTAAACCTTTTAATTTTCCCCTCCAAGGAGTGAAGTTGATTATAATCTGGCACTTCTAAGATTCTAACTCTCTGCCTCTCCACCCTGTGCCCAACGCGTTCGGCCTCAGGCCCACACATCCCAATGTATTGTCCATTTGATCACCCAAGCCAGGTACCCAGAAATCATCCTCGAATCCTCTATCCTGCTCAGGCCTGCATCCAATGGGTGACTCATATTTTCCAGTTAATATTCTAAACATGTCTTGAATCTGGAGTTCCCATCGTGGCTCGGCGGTAACAAACCTGACTAGTGTCCATGAGGACACAGGTTCGATCCATTGGCCTTGCCCAGTGGGTTAAGGATCCGGCATTGCCGTGAGCTGTGGTATAGGCTGGCTCAGATCGTGCGTTGCTGTGGCTGTGGTGTATGCTGACAGCTACAGCTCTGATTTGATCTCTAGCCTGGAAACTTCCACATGGATCAGGTACAGCCCTAAAAAGACTAAATAAAAAAAAAGTAAATAAACAAACAAGCAAAGGGTTCTTTTGAATAAGTTGCCTCCCTCCAACCTCTCTGCTGCTGTTTTGGTTCATTTGGGTTATTCCATCACCTCTTAAGAGATCTCACTTTCAAACCCATAGTTCACCCTCACTAGAACCACCTCTATCTGATTATAGTTTTCCCCCTGGCTAAAGAATAACTCCCCCAGCCCTCTTTTCCTTGTCTGATAATACTCAGCACCCTCTCACATCCTTCTGTTATGCTGTATGTTCAGTGTTAATGCTGTGTCCCCTTCACAAGGACAGGGATCTTTGTTTATTTCATTCCCTAATGCATCCCAACCCTCCCAGAATGTGTCTGGTGCATAGTAAGTGCTCAACAAACATCTGTTGAGCAAAAGAACATATTGTTGTATCTTTGGCCTGTGGCATAATGCCTGCAAAATACCAAGGTCTCAAATAAGTATTTGATGTTATCCAATGTTTACAACATTTATAGTTATAGCTAATATTTACTGAGCTCTCCTCATGTGTGAAGTGATTTCCACACACCATCTCATTCAGTCTTCACAACAGCCCTATGAGGCAGGTTGCTAACTTGGTTTACAAGAAATTTGAGGCTTTGGGAAACTAAGCAACTTAACCAAGGTAAATAAGCAACAGAACAGAGATTCAAATAGGAAATGTGACGCCAGTCTTAACAAGTGTATTGTTTCACCTCAAATAAGCAATCACATATTTATTTTTCTTGTCTTTAGATAATCTTCCAATCCAGCATATTTTTAACTTCAAAGAGAAGGTGATAGGAGCAGCTGACCGCTGGGTGTAAAAGACAGTACGAGGGCAGTTGGTGTTGGAACGGTATTGTCAGATCCTTGGGTGGTTAAATATTTTGGATGAAAGTTAAAGCGATGTTTATGGACAGCCTGCTTTTTTTCTTGGAAGGAGAAAGGCTCAGGGCATGTGTTGCCCTCGCAGGCCCAGCACGATCCAGAAAACGATGGTCAGCATTGAGAGACTCATCTCTCACGCTCTTCAGGAGCACATTACGGAGGACAGATAGGAGACACCCCTTTATGCCACTGGCAGTTCTCTCTCCTCACCTTGAACAAGGTGCCCCTGCTTCAGCTATGCCAATAACATATCAGCAGCTGACAGTCACCTGCAACTCCACACCCCTCTACACACACACACACACACACACACACACACACACACACTCAGGACATAACCACACACTTATAGAGGCTTCAGACTTTCTACCCCCCCCCCCCAAAAAAAAAAAAATCCTGCAGGAGCAAATTTCATCTGCCAGCATTATTTATTGTATTTTATTTTATTTTTCACCTTAGCGCAATAATTTGCATTCCTCTTGGGTCCGTTGAATCATTACAGAGAGTGGGTTACCAAATCCAGAGTAATGAGTGCAGTTATATATTTTGCAATTCTACTCATCTTTGATTTCATAGAAAGTTTTTAAGTATAAAATTTGGACTGTAGGCCTTTGATAGAAAATAAAATACACTATATTTATTCGATTTATACATCATACTTTCTCTTAACACAGCATACGTGTTTTGTCCATCTTAGTCAATGTCCTTTAAAAATTCCATCTGTGGGCAGTTCTCATTGTGACTCAGCAGTAATGAACCTGACTAGCTTCCATGAAGATGCGGGTTTGATCCCTGGCCTTGCTCAGTGAGTTCCGTTCCTGTGTTGCCATGAGCTATGGCAACAACAGACACAACTTAGATCCTGCGTTGCTGTGGCTGCGGGGTAAGCCAGCAGCTGCATCTCTGATTTGACCCCTAGCCTTGGAACGTCCATATGCTGCTGGTGTGGCCCTAAAAAGAAAAGAAAAAAAAATCCATCTGTGGGAGTTCCCTGGTGTCTCAGTGGGTTAAGGATCTCGTATTGTCACTGCTGTGGCTCAAGTTCCACCCCTGACCCAGGAACTCCTGCATGCTGTGGGCAGGCCCCAAAAAACATTCCGTCTTTGATGGGAGCTCTACATGTCGTCATGAAGACTCACCGTTTATTTAACCATTCTCTGTGTGTTAGATTTTGAAGTTGTTTCCATTTTTTCTATTATAAATAATTTTCTAAAGAACATCTTTACACGTAAATGTTTCCTGCATTATTTCTTAGAAGAGCTTTCCAGAAAGAAAATGGGTCTAGGAGTAGTTTGTTAAAGTTGTATATTACATATTGCCAAAATGCCTTCCCAAGATTTACATTGAATTCCCACCAGCTGGTATGAGGGTTATCAATGCAAGGCCCTCTTGATAGCATGAACAACGTCATTACAAAAAATTCCAGCAGTTCTCGTTGTGGCTCAGTGGGTTAAGGACCCAATGTTGTCTCTGTGAGGATGTGGGTTCGATCCCTGGCCTCACTCAGCGGGTTAAGAATCTGGCATTGCCACAGGCTGAGGCATAGGTGGAAGATGTGGCTCCGATCCCATGTTGCTGTGGTTGTGGCAAAATTCAGCCCCTAGCCTAAGAACAGATGCCACAGACGCAGCTGTAGAAAGAAAAAATATTCTTGATGCTCATACGGGAGAAATCTCATTGTAGTTTTATTTGTGTTTTTGTCACTAATGATGCATTTGAAGTTGTTGCCTATTTGTAAAACATTTGTATTTTTTGTTTGGTGTATCATTTATTCATGTATTTTACTCAATTCTAGTAGAATTTGTGTTAAGTACTTGATTTATTAAAAATATCTTTGTGTAAGTGAAATAGCAGCTCTTGCCATATCTGCTGCCAATATTTTTTTTCTGTTGAATTTATTGTTTCATTGAGTTTATGGGTGTTTTTGTCATAAGGATATTTTAAGTTCGTGTCCTTAAACATACTGATTTTCTGCTTTCGGGGGTTATTTTTTCAGCATCCCTCTCCCTTTCCAAGATCAGTATTTAGATTTTCAAGCGCATTGAGTGGTAGTATAATCTGGTGAATTACAGTGAATCACTTTGGAATGGTTTCCAAATTACTGATCATCTAAAAGTCAAACTCGTATTTTTCCATAATTGTACTTCAGATGAGTCTGTTTATTTTGCGGGCATTGAAAGCAGATTTACTACATCTCTTAGGCCCGTTCGTGGTGCTGCTGTTGCCGGGGATCAGAAAGGAGGGGACCACGGGCTCCGGAGGTGCCGCCTCCCTCCTCCCGTTCACCTTTAAAGATGTTGGGTGTGAAGTGACCTCCGAGGCTCTGGCTTCCATCCCCACCAGAGCCCTTAAGCCCTTTTTGATAGCACAGGTCACAATATCACAGACTCCTGAGATCTGAAAGTCTCTCCTGATTGGGCTCTATCATTTTCAGCGTTATCAGAAAGAAAAGGTCTAATTAGATGGCAGAGCCTGCTGAGAAGCTCCTGTTTATCAGCTGTTAAATTCTGCACAGGCTGTGTCAGAGCCACAAGAGCAGAGCTGACGTCCCCAGTGGGATCCCTGAACAGGATGCCAATCCCCAGATGGGCCAAGGTCAGTTAGAGTGGGCTCCACGGTAGATGCTTGGACCGCGCTAGTTGGTAGATTATGATTGCAGCCCCGCGTAGGCGTGTGATTGTATAAATGCACACACACACACTCCCAGACAAACCAAAAAAGAAGAGAGAAAAAAAAAACGGAAAAAATGATACATGGAAGGAAGAGCTCAATCCCGCAGCAATGTAGTGACAATGTCTAAAACCAGCTGCTGATTCTAAGTATCTATGCCCCCGCATCCTGTTGGATAGGGACCAACGGGGGGCTCAGCCTTCACAGAGCCCAGGGATCAGGCATTTTTGTGCCTGGCCATCCACAGCTTCAAGGTCCTGCACTCACATGCAGAGCCCTGGACAAGATAACGCCTGACGTTGAGTGGAGGCAGGCAGTGCCGACACGTTTCAGTCCATGCCTCCACCTTACCAGCGTGGTCTCCTAGGTGAGCATGTAATCTCTCAGTCCAGAAGCTTCCTTGTCTACTTCAACTAGGATGATAACACCCATCCCTACGTCTAATGAAGGTTAATTTGCATGAATATAGTGCTTATCACGTATTGAATATGGGTTGCTTACCCTTAATAAATATTACTTTCCCTACTATTCTTAGCCCTTTCTAAAGACCGGATCTTCGGCTTTTTTTTTTTTTTTTTTTACCTTATCTTGCGGGTGGCTCTGGCAGGGAGAGGTAAACAGGATTTTGGGAATCTCGTCCAGTTGGGGCCCTCTAAGGAGAGGAGTTGAACCCTGTGGTGGCATCTGGCCAACCTCACATTCTAATCAAGGGCACAGCCGCTGCTAGTGGTCAGGGTTTTGGCTTTTGTATACATCTAGGTTTGGAGCTTTCTCCCCAACAAACCCCTTTACAATCTCTTCAAGACGGATAAAAGCCCTCCCATGAGAGGCAGAGAAAATTGTATGCTCCCTTTAAGAGTAACAGAAAACATTTTTGTTACATTTCTGGTGAATACTTCCCTCCCAGGAGCCTTCTTCCCAAACTTTACGAGGTGAGCATGGCAAAAGAAATCCAAGAGCCTTTGAAGTCTTAAGTGGGCACTGCTTGACATGCTGAGCTCCCAAGGATTTTCTCACGTTCACATGGAAACCTCATTGTATCAGCTCAAGAAAGTGTGACAAGGACTAGGAAGGATGGAAGGAGAGGAGGGGGTGAGGAAGGAAAGAAGGAAGAAGGGAGGAAGGAAGGCACAATCTTGAGAACAGGTTTGTACTGAAATGAAGCTGGAGTTGTGGCAAAATTAACTAAAGCCTATAGTAAAGCCTCTTGGATACCACTTAACAATGATATTTACCCCAGGGCCCGAGTTCCTTCATTTCAGAAGAAGAGGGATGTGAGAAAAAGAATAAGCATCACAGCTTATAGGACACAGGAGGAAAGAGACATCGCTTATATGTAATTCAAAATCAGCAGGTGCAAGACCAGATCCTCTCCCTCCAAAACCTCTAATGCTGCTTCTCAGCAGTTGATCATATGTCAGTGCATCCGTCTCTCTCCTCTGATTAGGTTCATTTAGCTGGTTTATATTCCTTTAATGTCTTCGCTGGGTCCTCCTCTGATTACATTACAAATGTTCCTTGCCCTCACAGTGCCACACAGAAGCAGAGGATGTCACAAAGGGAAGTCACAGAGCAGTCTCAAGGGCCGCGCAAATGAGGAGAGAAAAATCAGAAGGTCGTCTCTGAAAGAATGCCCTGGGGGAGAGGAGGCGTCTCTTTACCTGCACAGCCCCTTCCAACCGTACTCACAGTGGTGCCCACTGCAAGCTGAATGACGGTGAGACCTCCCAACCACGGCTTCTCGCCAAAGATACTGCAGATGGAGAACCCCCCCCAGAATGATCTGGAATAGTACTGGGCTCATAGCAATGCTCTCTCTGTAAATAGCGACAGCTTTCATACTAATCACAATAGCCAAGACATGGAAGCAACCTAGGTGTCCATTGAGAGACGGATGGGTAAAGAGGGTGTGGTACATATTCTCAGTGGAAGACCACTCAGCCATAAAAAGAATGAGAGACTATGCCATTTATAGCAGCGTGGATGGATCTAGAGATTATCACACTAAGTGAACAAAGTCAAAGATAAATTTGACGCCCTGTACATGGAATCTTAAAAAATAATGCAAATGAAATTATTTACAAAACAGGAACAAGAGTTCCCACTGTGGTTTAGCAGGTTACAAACCCAAGTAGAATCCATGACATTGCCGGTTCTATCCCTGCCCCTGCTCAGTGAGTTAAGTATCTGGTATTCTCATGAGCTGCAGTGTAGGTCGCAGATGCAGCTCAGATCTGGCGTTGCTGTGGCTGTGGTGTAGGACAGCAGCTGCAGCTCTGATTCGCCCCCTAGCCTGGGAACCTCCATATGCCGAGGGTGCAGCCCTAGAAAAAGGCAAAAAAAAATGAATTTATGATTACCCTAGGAGAAAATGGGGAGGGATAAATTAGGAGTATGGGATGAACAGATACACACTAACCATATACAAAATAGATAAACAACAGGACCTGCTGTATACCGTAGGGAATTCTAGTCAATGTTTTATAATAACCTATAATGGAAAAGAATCTGAAAAATGTGTATGTGTGTGTGTGTGTGTGTAATTTTGCTGCACACTTGAAACTAACACAATGTTGAAATCAAATATACTTTTTTTGGAAAAAAAAAAAAAGTAGTAGGAGTTCCCGTCGTAGCTCAGTGGTTAACAAATCCGACTAAGAACCATGAGGTTGTGGGTTCGATCCCTGGCCTTGCTCAATAGGTTAAGGATCCGGCGTTGCCGTGAGCTGTGGTGTAGGTTGCAGACGCGGCTCGGATCCTGCGTTGCTGTGGCTCTGGCGTAGGCCGGTGGCTACATCTCCGATTAGACCCCTAGCCTGGGAACCTCCATATGCCATGGGTGTGGCCCTAGAAAAGGCAAAAAGACAAAAAAAAAAGTAGTCAATGTAGAAAACAAAACAAACAGCAACAACGAAGTAGTAAATGTGGGACACAAAAACCACTTAAAAAAAAAGGTGACAACTTTTGAAGGCATGTTCTTCCATCCTGCCCTGTTCCACCCTCCAGGAGGGACATACAGGAGAGCCTCTCAGACTGTGAGATCACAACCTCTGGCAAATTACTTACTTCCTTGAAACCTTGTGTCCTTATCTGTACAATGGGACCCTTAAGGAGCTAGCCTTGTGTGTTGCACGGGTCTAGGAGGCAAAGCCCTTAGCCTGGAGCTTGACACACCCAGTCACTGGTTCATGGCCAGCTCGGTCATCACGGGTATGTCAGAGCCACTACGTCTCCTCCTCCCAGAAAACCGTCCACTGCCGCCCAGCCCCACTTCCTGGGCATCCCAGTTTGCCCAGAAGTTACGCTTCCATTTACTTTGCCCTGATGTTGTGGCCCTGGGCTGAGTCACTAGCTCTTAGGACCCTACGCACACTTCTTGGGGAGCCCAGGATGGGTGTCTCGCCAAAGCTGTTGGAGCTGGCTTATTGCAGCTGCTCGTGCCCCAGAGGTGAAACCTCCAGCGGGTCCCAACCTCCTTTCCACATCTGTGTTCCAGGCCCATGTGATTCCGCTTCCACTGATACTCTGTTAACCAAAACCAAGACTTTCCCTCTGAAGGTTTTTGTGTCAATCTTGGCTTCCTCCTCCACTTTTTTTTTTTTTTTCCCAGTTACTGTCAAAATCATACGGGATAGAGTAAGCCTCTCTGTTCTCTCATCACGTGGTTTTAACTATGGCATGATTTGAGGGTGGACCAACCTAAGAAAATGATTCCTTTCTCCACCCCAAAACCCCTGAAGCAGTAATATCGACGAGGGGTTTTATTATATACAAAAATAACAATGTCGAAAGAACAAAGGGCAGTGTAGAAAAGCTGGGGACATGCAGAACAATTCGGATGCAGGAAACGTGACGAAAATATTATTTTGGCTCTGGCGAAAAATTAACCCCACGCCTACTTTTTGGTGGTAATAGGTAATGATGTTTACGTTTTCTCGTAAGGTTGTTGCAGCTAGTTTTCACTTTTCCTGTTTCTGATTTCTGACATTGCATATGCTTTGCCATTATAGCCACACAACCTTGAGCAGCAGGAACTGGAGTATTTGGCTTCAAGCTTACCTTAGTATTTTGAACCATTCTAAATGTTTCTGTAACATCTTGAAGAGAAAACCAGTACTAGTATCTCTCTCACTGTGCCAGAATTGCAATGCATTATTTAGAGGGGGAAGACCTGAGGCCAAACCCCAAATTTTCACTCCCGAGTGATGGGACCCTGGAAAGGATATATATTTCTCTAAATTTTGGTTTCCTTCTCAAAACAAGGAGTATAATGATACCTACATTGAAGAGTTTTATGGAAATTAAATAACCTAAAAGATGTAAAGCATTTATCTTAGATCTTAGCACATAATAAGCCTAAGATTACTGGTGGCTATTATGTTTTAAAGTCTGAGCGGTGGAATTTTATCCAGAGATTTTCCATGGAGACCTTGGTGAATAAGAATATGATACCAGGCATAATTTATCTTGGGTTTGATGAGTGTCCTTTCCCACAGCAACACTCCTCACCAGCTCCAGGGGGACTCGGTTTGTCCTTGACATTGGGGCACATGCTCCGCAGAAGGGGAGGGGACTCTCTGTAGCTTCATGTGCTGGGAGACCCTGGGCTCTGCCAACAGACACCGCATGGCTCCTTCTTTCCTGGAGCGTCCTGCCATCTTCCCCACTTAGTCCCCGGGCACCTGCCTTGGGGGCAGCTGCCTCTCTCATGCCTGCCTGAGCCCCTAGTCTGTCTAAAGCATCGCTGGGGTCGCCCTTCTGCAGTTTTACAGAGCTGTTCCTTTCCAGGTGATGCTAGCCCACACCCTGCCTCAGAACTTAGCATGGGTAGCTAGAGGAGACGGGGAAGGCCAGGATGGGGCAGGACACCGTCTCTGAGTGAGATGGGTACTCATCTGCATGAAGCCTCAGCACAGATGCTGGGAGGAAATCCCCCGTAGCAGCAGAAGAGAGGGGCTACAGGGCGAGGCCAGAGCAGGCAGGCAAAGAGCAGTGTTACCAGGCCTCTGGCAGGAAAGGGGTCCCCTTGCAGGTGAGGTGGACCCAGGATCGGGAGTCCTGGAGTAGGTGGTGCTCAGAACAGGCAGCCTTGGCGAGTCTATGACGGGAGCAACAGACCAAAGTGCAGCCATGGGGACTCGGGGGCAGACCTCCACTCTGCAAGGACTAGGGTCATTTCAGAGACAGAGAATAAGGAGGATATTTATGGCCAAGACTGGGAAAATACATGGTGACGGGGTCTGAAGTTCAAGGCAGAAGGCCAGAAATCAGTACACAGATTGAAGGTCCGAGGTTGGCTGAGTTTCTCTAAATCCATTTCGCTGAGGTTAAGATTTGATCTTAAAGACTGGGATGAGGTCTAGCTTCCAGGTTCCAGGTCCTGGCTGGGCAGAGAAGAAGATGGCAAACTGGGAGAAAAGCAAGATCTGAGGGGTCAGAAATGGAATCTCTGGGCATCCACTCATGCTGTGGTGGTGAATACATAATTCAAACAACAAAGTAAAATCGATATGCACACAGTTATTAAAAATGAGTGATTCTGGGTGTTCTGTCTCTCCGAATATATGGAGCTGTTTATTAGGTTAATGGTAGTCTAAATTCTCTCCCTTCTACCTGGTGTCAGGCAGGGCCATTAAGCCAAAAAAGCCTATTTCAGTTGGGAACTGTGCTCAGCCTACTCCCCATACCAAAACAGGGTTTTCTTCTACTGTGGACTAACAGCAACGTCAAAGGCAGACGTATCTGTCCAGGAACCACCTTATGTGGTGACTATTGGAAATCATAACTCGAGGGGCCCCCCCAACCCCCCGCAGCAGTGGAAAGACACAGCTTTCTGGCATCCTGCAACAACCCAAAGGATTCCCTGGCATCAGAGAGCCCCCAACACGCAGCCTCCAAGGCACACAGAAACTCTAAGCCTTCCTGCAAGGAATGGAAGCTCCCTGTGAAAGGCCTGTCTGCCTGGCATTGTTTCATGGGCTCTTGGGGAGCCATAGTGTGGCATTTAATCCATTTTATTTGTGGACGCTTTGACAGAGGCAGACCAGACCATAAATGGAACCACCAACAGTGATGATGAAACCCTTCCCTGTAGAAGGCTCTCGTCTCACATGCTTTGCTGACCACAGGACCCCGTTGACGAATGAGGAGAGAAAACCTCTTCCGGGTGAGTGGTTGGCTGAACAAACCTCCTACCACACACGGATGGTGCATCCACGTGCTCATCTCTGGGGACAGTGCCTGTCCCCCTCTCTGGTCAGGAGGGGGGAGGACAGGAGGAGGCCCTTGAGGGCGTCGGGGGGGCACCTAACCGCTGTACCTCACCTCTGGTTCATCGGGGGTGAATCCCACTTCAGACAATACCCATATGGCAGAGCTGGGTGCTTGCTGGCTTCTTCTTTTGTGTTCTTTCCGAAAAAGCGAATGCTGTACAGAAAAAGAGGGTGCAAAGAAGCAACAGCAGAAGAAACCAGGAGCTGATGGGAGATGAGGTAAGTCTTGCATTTGTGATGAGTGGATGGAATAAGACACGAGCAATTACCAAGTTGCGATCAGCAAAATGTTTTCGAAAAGTTCCAGCAAGGCTGTGTGTGAAGGCAAAGCAGCTAATATGCTCCTCAGCTAAACATGCCCACGTGAGCTATAATTGGGCAATAAACAGAGTCACACAACGTGCTATGATGCTCACTTTATAAGACACAGTCTCCACGAAAAGTAGCACAAATTACCATGATTTCTATTCTACCAGACCCTTGGGTGGGTTCGTTATGAAAAGAGCTTAATATATAGCACCACTGAGCAAAAGCATTGAAAAAGCCTGATTGAATTTTCACTCAGCGCTCCTAGGTTTGGGAGAATTCCTCCCTTTAGGAGAAAATGAGTGGGTATGTGCTGGTTCTTTTGCCTGGAGCTGGAGAAGAGGACATTATTTGGGGATCTTACCAAGCCTTCGGTCCCCAGTCCTTATACGTCTGCCTTCTGCCGTCAATCCCAAACCACAAGCTTTTAATTTTCCCTGAAGATTAAACCAATATTTACTAGTAAGCCTGCATTTATCCTCAAAACCCTTTACTGGAAACTATTGGTTTCAAGCAAATGTTAGATCTTGTTTAAGGAGAGTTGCCCTCCTTAGTGAGGCAGACAGGGGCAAAGGAACAGCACACTTCGAATGAGAGGGTGGGGAGGAAGCTGTCCTTTCGCTGCTGTCAAGGGAGCAGACGCCTTCAGTTTGTTCATTTGTGCATATGTTCATTTCTAGGGTTTCTCGCTAGCTACCCAATCCAGCAAGTCCTAAATGTGGGCAAAAAATATCACTTCTGATAGAGGTCCTCTGCAGCATCAGATATGAAGACGTGGAGATCCCAGTGTGGCTCACCTGGGACCCGGGTTCAATCCCTGGCCTCACTCAGTGGGGTAAGGATCTGGTGCAGCCGTGAGCTTCAGTGTAGGTTGCAGATGTGCCTTGGACCTGGCGTTGCTGTGGCTGTGGTGGAGGCTGACAGCTGCAGCTCCAATTGGACCCCTGGCCTAGGAACTTCCGTATGCCATAGGTGTGGCCCTAAAAATGCAGACATTTTTTTAAAAATGAAAGATGCAAGGAGTTCAAGAAAAGCTTAACAAGAAACCTGACTCTGATGTAAATACACTAATAAATATGAGATTTAATAGAAAGCAGCCTCAGTATCAGAATGCGTATTGTTTCCATGACAACTTGCTGTAAACCCTGTGCTCGCCTTCCCACCTCTTGTCATTGGATTAAACAGAGGCTCTTCATCTCCTTAAGGCCAGCATCCTGCATCCTCCAATCACAGGAATATTGCAGAAGACCCTCACGCGTTTCTAATGGGGTTCTATCCTTTGTTTGGTTGGAAATTTTGATAATCACCAATAGGTGTCTGGGTGAATATTATCCAAGATCAGTGGGGGAAAAATGTCCTGTATCATCACGGCAAATTGCTCTCAGGACGTCCCAATGGGCCCATATGAAGCCATTCAAGGTCCCCCAGCATTTCTCAGAAGCGATGGGACATCCTGGCCGAATTCCAAGGGAGCAGCCTACGTGTGGCCCATCTAAATGATCCTTCTAATAAGCGTGACCCTCCTCTATTGTCTGGCCTATCTTTCCCTTAAGGTAGCTGCCAAACAACCCTTCAGAACAAGGAAGCAGGGAGAAGGGTCTGTTCTCTTTCCTGATCTCTTGGTCCAGTCCTAGAACTTGCTGGCGTAAAAGATAAACCACGGGGCGTGGAGGAGGCCCGGTGGAAGTGTTCTTGTTGGTACGGCTGCTCTGCTAATGAAATAGGGGCCACCCCATAATCTGCAGAATGCCTAGTTTACGGCAATGGAAGAAAAGCCCTTCAGATCCTCCCACAGACGTCCCTGGCTACATTCCTGGGGAATGCCAGCTGAGCCTAACATTGCAGATTGGACCAGAAGACAGACTTCAGTGGCTGCCGTGACACTGTCTCTCCCAGCCAGGGTTAATGGTTCCAGACTGTGGGGAGGGAGAAGCAAGAGGCGATTGGGAGGGCCTTGCCCTTGGACCATGGGCGCCCATGGGTAGACCATGCAGGGAGGGCTGGGAGAGCGGAGCCTGAGTTTTAATCCTGGCTCTGTACCAGTGCAGGGTGTCTTCATCTTTGAAATGAGGGGTTGAGTATGTGGCTTGCAGATTATGTGTTTGTGTTTGTATTTTGTTTTGTTTGTTTGTATTTGAGGCGTTGGCTCTTTTCTTGAAGGAATATTTGAGGAGGATCCATGTGATACCAAGTAGTTAAAATCAATACGGCCTTGGGTGAAATTGGCACAAGGCCCCAGACCCATCCATGCCAGTGGTCCCAGCGTCCCTTGGCAACCAGGAGAAGTGATTTCACACAAGAGCCTTATCCCAGAACCAGTTGTTCTTCAAACACCCTTTTTACTCCATATTTGTTTTGCCAGCTTTATTGCCCCCTGAATTTCCCTTCAATGAATTGCCTCTCCAAATTTATTTCCTTATGAGCAAATGGGATCCCTAATGCCAACAGGAATAAGTGATAAGAAAGAGAAACATGGAGTTCCCGTCCTGGTGCAGCGGAAACGAATCCATCTAGGAACCATGAGGTTTCGGGTTCGATCCCTGGCCTCGCTCAGGGCCTTAAGGATCTGGCGTTGCCCTGAGCTGTGATGTAGGTGGCAGACATGGCTTGGATCTGGCGTGGCTGTGGCTGTGGTGTAGGCCGGCCGCTACAGCTCCGATTCGACCCCTAGCCTGGGAACCTCCATACGCCGTGGATACAGCCCTAAAAAGACAAAAGACCAAAAAAAAGAAAGAGAAACATGAATTTAGAAGGACTGTTCCAATCCTAAGATAGCCATTTAATGAGCGTGTGACCTGGAGAAAGTCGTTTACTGTCTCATGGTCTGAGTTTATTTATGTTATGATGTGAACTTGGCCAGGTGCTCGTGAAAACTAGAGAAGATCATGCGGTTACCTCTCACTGACCAAACTCTCACTCTCGAAACTCAGGAGCAAATGGCCTTGGAGAGACAGTTGTCATCCAAAGACGCCTTGTAAATTTTGAATAGTTTTATTTTTTTAATCTCAAAGAATTATTATATTGTCTCAGATAAGTTTTATCGTGGCTCGATGAACAAAAAGATGTGAAAGTATTTAAGGAGTTGAATTCTACCCAAATACTAATTATATGCTATGCCGTTATTGAAGAAAGCAGATACTAAATTACAGCTTCTGTTGTAGGTCAACCTCCAGGCTACTCGGTTGAAACTTCTGTTAGAAAATTACACCAGTTTATCAACTGGCCCTGACTCCCAGTCTTAGTAATTTTTTTTTTTTTTAAATGATCTACCCCACAAACTCTGGCTTTTCACAAAAATCAGCTTTGTGTTCAGGGAATAAATCATGAAAACCAGTTGTCTTCAATCAAATATTTAATTTATTATCAAGCAACAACAACAACAAAAACCTTTGCGCTAACCTAAGGAATACAGATAAGAGTGAAATGTGATTCCTTATTAACAAGAAGCTGCCAGTAGAGTTGAGAAACAACAATAATATTCATATCTGTGTGGTCCCACAGTGAGACCCCAGTGCTGCTGGGACTCGTTCTTCGAGCTGCTTGGTCTGAAGGTCCATCTCTCCAATCGACATGGGTTACCCTTGACTCCAGGGCTGTCTACACGTGGCTGAGAATTAGCCATCTCATGGGCGGGTCATTCCCATGTTCCTTGTTTACGTGGCAGGCTCAGCATTCAGCCTCCTGGTGCTAACTGTCTAACAAGGAAGACATATTTTTCTGGCTGTGTTAGTTTCCCAGGGCTGGTGTAACAGCTTACCACACACTCAGAGGCTTAAAAGCAACAGAAATTTGTTGGCACAGTTTTGGAGGCCAGAAGTCCAAAAGCAAGGGGTCAACAGAGCTCTCCATCTCTCTGAAGTCTCCAGAGAAGAATCCTTCCCTGTTTCTTCCAGTTCTGGCAGCCCCAGGTGGCCCTTGGCTTGGGCTGCATGACTCGAATCTCTGCCCTGGACGCCACATGGCCTTCCTCTCTGTGTTTGTGGCTCAAATCTCTCTCTCTGTCTTTTTCTTTTAAGGATTCCTGTCATTGGATCTTGTCTGCAATTTAAGGAAACCCAAATTTCGGGATGAGCTGATCTTGAAATTTTTAACTCAATTACATCTGCAAAGACCCTTTTTCCAAATAAGGCCACATTCACAGGTTCTGGATTTAGGACATGGCCACATCTTTATTTTGTTTGGGGAAGGGGGGGGGCCTCCGTTCAACCTATTACACTTGTCTCGAAAGAAGCAAGTACAATTGCGACAAGTGCCGGGCAGGAGTCTGGAGCACGGAAGTATCTCAGGAAGTGACTGGCCTGGAGTCGGGGATGGAGGGAGGTTTTCCTGAGGTCACTGGCGTTAAACCTCGAGGGAGGGCAGGAGGGGGAGGGGCATGAAGAGCACCCCAGTCTTACGGAGAATAATGGGCTCAGGCTAGAGCAGGGAGATGGGGAGGGGAAGGGGGATTTAGAGGGATCCAAGATGCATAGAACAGAATGACTCGATTCTAAAAATTTTCCTGAGAGCCGTGTGAGTTCAAGAAAACATTTTAACAAGGGAATTGAACGCATGAGATTTTGGCTAAGTGGTTTCTACATCACATGCCGTTTCTCAGGTCTGCTTTTTGAGCTGTTTCCCAGCGCCACCTTCAATTCATTCTGGGCTAGTCTAAGGACTATTACTATGGCTATTCACATATACTTGATGTTTTAACCATTCTCCTTACCAAATATCAAAACAACATTTCCTTACAAAAACGATAATAATAATACATGTTTGATCTTCAAAAGATCTCGGGCTCTGGGTCAAGTTAAGTGTCATGTTAGGGATTGATTCTTAGCCAGTAAAAACTAATCTCTTTCTTTCTTTCTTTGAAGTATCGTTAGTTTACAATGTGTTAATATCTTCTGAACAGAAGAGTGATCCAGATATATAGACATACACATTCTTTTTCATATTCTTTTCCATTATGGTTTATTACAGGATATTGAGTATAGGTCCCCGGGCTGTACAGTAGGACCTTGCTGCTTGTCCATTCTACGTAGAGTGGTTTTACATCTGCTAATCCCAAACTCCCAACCCTCCCCTCCCCACACCACTTCCTGCTTGGCCACCATAACTCGTCAGAATGTCCATCATTTAAAAATATCTACAAGTGTCGGAGGGGGTGTAGAGGAAAGGGAACCCCCCTACACTGTTGGTGGGAATGTACGTTGGTACAGCCATGGTGGAAAACTGTACGGAGGTTCCTCAAAAAACGAATCTATTTCTAATTTTTCTCTCCTGGTCGTGATCACAGCTGAAAATGACAAAATTTCTGAAAAGTACTGTCACTCAGTAACCTTTGGCCAGGGGTCTCACACTCCAATAATTTTTATAATGAAACATGTTTATCCTCTATGATTTGGTCATAAATAACATTCTATTTGGAAATGGAAAAAGGTAGTGTGTGGAGGTAAAGGAGGTGACAAGGTTGAATTTCAGGAAGTATTACTTTCTCTTCGGAAAGAGGTCTGATTACTCAGCTAATTGTGGGCGCCATGCTTTAAAAGCCTCCATCTTGCCATTCGGTTGTGTTCAGTGCTATGTTTTATTTTAAGAGGGTTCCGCTAAGAATCTGGGTGGTAGTGACTCTGTCCAGAACACCAAGACTTATAATTTTGTAAATTCCCGAAGCCACTGCTCTATAAAAATACATGTCTTGTATTTACATTCATATCTCGAAGGCCTTTATAACATTAGTGATGCAATTTCTTGGTTTCCATAATGTAAGGCGGCCTGGGGTAAGATGACCTGGAACAGCTTTCAAACCCCACTGTTTGGATTGCCAGATCATTACCGAAAACACAGGAAGATTTGAAAATTACACAGGGCCCCGCAAAGCTGTGGGCCTCGAGCTCTGCCTGTGCCTGTGCTGCGCAGTCAGGGGACATTACTGGTACATAAACCAGACATGGCGCGGCTGCAGGCTGCAGACGTCCCTCGGTTGCAGTTAGTCAGAGGAGAACACTGGGGTGGAGGGGAGACGAGGCCTGTTCAGCGCACATGTTTTGAGGTACGCCCGCTCATGCTGACATTAGTTCCTCCTACACACCATCAAACAAACAAACAAGCCTTGAGGAGGGAATGAAGCCGAATTTTCTGTCTTGGTTGATGAGGGAACAAGCAACGTTCTCATAAGCGACATATGGCAAAAGAATAAATATGGCCTTTGGAGCAACAGTTAAGAGGGGGATAGCAAAGATTCTAAGTAGGGCGAGTTCCTCACCTGATCACTTTTCCGTCCTCACAGCCGACCTCTTCCTTGAACCAGAGCTCAGAGGTGCTCCTGCTCTTCCACATACGCTCCCCTGAAAGGACCAGCTCTCCTCAGTGGCACCGGGTAAGACTGCAGTGCCTGTTTTCCCAGCTTCTTGGCTTTCAAGTCCCTGCCCTCTGCCAAGACAGGTAGTAGGACAGTATGGCAGTTGAAATAACGCCCCTCCATTTGATTCTCTTTCATCAGAACCTATTTTAGCCTTAATGTCTTTCCCTTCATTGTATTGTTATTATTGTGAATTACAAGAATTAAGCCAGAAATTAACCCGCCAGTAGCCCTCCGACTTTGATGGGCTGCAAGAGGCACTCTGTGGGGACGCGTCCTGGGGAAGTCATGGTGGGGGGGGGGCGACATAGGAAGGATTTTTGTCAGCTTAGCTTAGCCCTAAGAGCCACAGGACAGGGGAGCAAGGTGGTACCGCCCTCTCACTTGCAGTGATTTGGAAGCATGCAAATGGGTCTAGACGTCGGTTCAAAATGTGCAAAGGGGTCTGAAGCCCCTGAAAAGGCAGAAAGAGGAACAGAAGCTTCTGGAGAGGCATCTGCATTAGGTTTCCCCCCAGAGCATCCTTAATCTAAGTTTAACATTTTTTTAATTTTAATTTTTTTTTCTCCTTTTGAGGACCACACGTGCGGCATATGGAAGCTCCCAGGCTAGGGGTCCAATCAGAGCTGTAGCTGCCAGCCTACACCGCAGCCACTGCAATGCGAGATCCGAGCTGCGTCTGTGACCTACACCACAGCTCATGGCAACGCTGAATCCTTAACCCGCTGAGGAGTCCAGGGATCGAACCTGCCACCTCATGGTTCCTAGTCGGGTTCATTACCACGGAGCCATAATGGGAACTCCTTAATCTAGGTTTAAAAGTGCCAGATCATAGTGGGTCTGCAGGGACTGCAGCAAGGCAGTTCAAAGGTACATTCTTCTAGTTACAAGATACCCAAGTACTAGGAATATAATGTGATAAATATAGTCAGCCCTGCTGTGTGGCACATAGGAAGATTGCTTCGGGAGTAAATCCTGAGTGTTCTCATCATAAGAAAAAGCATTTTTTTCCCTATTTCTTTAACTTTGTTTCTATATGAGATGATGGATGTTCGCTAAACTTATTTGATAATGGTTTCATGATGTCTGCAAGTCAAAACATTATGCTATACAACTCAAACATGTGCAGTGCTGTACAGTGATTATATCGCAATATAACTGGAAGAAAAACAAAAGAAACCCAAGCACAGGAAAATCAAGTAACTCCCAGGAAGCTGTACAGGTAGCAGCTAGAGTCAGGATTTGAACCCAAGTGAACGAATTCCATCATGCTCTTAAATCCCATGCTCCAATGGCATCCTCTCTGCAAAAATAGTCATTAACTGTCCCCACAAAGCATATTTTGCTAAACCTTCTAAATCCGACATTGTCTAACCTTTAATGGTTTATAGCCCAAGATGGCCAAGGTACTGACGACACAACAATGTGTGATCAGAGCTCGCGTGGGCCTTTTATAGCTTGTTTTACAGAAGGGTGTGACGCTGAATAAATGGAGTGATTACCAAAAAGGTGTCACCTCAAGTGACTTCCCAGACCAGTGCTTCTCAAAGCATGACCCCCCCATCTCACCCCGACCACTAGCATCGGCATCCCCTGGGCGTTTATTAGAAATGAAAATTCCCAGGCCCCACCTGGGACCTCCTCAAAGGGGAGAGCAGCTCAGAGTGGGGAGAGCGATGCACGTTGGAGCCTCCCACCCCCCGGGACATTCTGATGAACGCTGGATGAGACAAATGAGCACCTCTGCCTTTTCCTCTCTCCCTCTGTCTCCCCACCTCCCCCTCTTCCTTCACCCACCGCTTCCCCTAACCCCGATGACCAGAGCTTCTGCGGCTGGCCTGGGGGGCAGCACACCGTCGTTTTACCTCTCTCCACGGATTTCCTCACCTGTGACCTGAGGAATAAACACCCCACCTCGTGGGGTCCTCATAAGGATTGAATGTCTAAACAGAGATGAAGTTCTGATTTTTATGTATTACTGTGTATTTATTTATTAATTATTTTTGGCCACGCCCATGGCATATGGAAATTCCCGGGCCTGGGATCAAACCCAAGCCACGGCAGTGACCCGAGCTGCTGCCGTGACCATGCCTGATCTGTAACCCGCTGCACCACGAGGGAACTCCAAGATGAAGTTTTTAGAACAGTGCCTGACGTGTAAGCACTGAATTATTATCACAATCGCTTCTCGGCCCTTTGGCTAAGATCAAGTGAATTATTATCACAGTCGGCCCGCATCGCTTCTACATCCACGAATTCGACCACACGTGGATCAAAAATATGCAGGAAAAAAAAAATTCCAGAAAGTTCCAAAAAGCAACACTTGAATTTGCCATGTGCTGGCACCTCTACCTAGCATTTACGTTGTGTTGTGTATGAGAAGTGATCCATAGGTGATTTAAAGGGTATGGGAGGAGGCACAGGTGAGTTGCAAATACTGTGTCATTTTATGTAAGAGACTTGAGTGGCCGTGGATTTTGGTGCCTGCGGGAGTCCTGGAACCAGGTCCCCAGAGTGTCCAGGGAGGACTGTACTAAGATCTAAAAGCATCTCCATTTAAAATCAGGCAGCGTCATAGTTCCTATTGTGGCACGGCGGAAACAAATCCAACTAGTATCCATGAAGATTCAGGATCCATCCCTGGCCTTGCTCAGTCAGGGATCCGGCGTGGCTGTGAGCTGTGGTGTAGGTCACAGACGCAGCTCGGATCCTGAGTTGCCGTGGCTGTGACATAGGCCAGCAGCTGCGGCTGCCCTAGCTGCCCCCTAGCCTGGGAACATCCACATGCCGCGGGCATGGCCCGAAATACAATATGATAAATAAATAAACAAATAAAACCAGGCAGTAGCCCTCCCTGGCACCACCCACTCAACCAACCTTTGTTTAGAAATTTACGATTGTGCAAGAGCTGGGATATAATGGTTAAAAAGAAAAGATAAGGAAAAGGAAAAGAAAAATAGAGGAATAAAAAAGCAAAGTCTACTCCTTCTGCCCTGTCTCCCCAGGAGGGCAGGGACCTTCCCTCCCCAAAAGCACAAAGGAGGAGACAGAAAGTACAGGGCAGCCTCTTGGGGGAGGGTGAGGGGAGCTGGGTGACCCCAGTCTGCGTGGCCCTGGGAAGTCCACAGCCCGCTGACTGGCTTCTCAGCGGTTCACCCAAGAAACGCAGAAGGGGAGGAGGCGGGAGCTGGAGGTGGACGGCCGGCGGGTGGCTGTGGTCCAGGCGGTCTTCAGAGGGGAGCCGCTGCTCCTTTGTGGGGACAATGCAGACTGCAGGGCTGTAATCTGAGTGGGGACAGGGCGGGGGTGGGCCACACAGTCAAAGGACGCGCTCAGGCTCTGCAAGGCCCATTCCCTCCAGCATCAGCTTACCGAGGGGCTCCCTTGGGCCCTGCCAGGAATCAGATGGAAGCAGAAAGCAGAAACAGAGGCAGATTTGGGGAGACTTTGGTTCTCATCGGTTGTTCTAAGAACAGACTCTGAATGGGCTCCCGACATCCAAAATTTTCTTAAAAGTGTGTTCTTGATGGAGCTTTCTTCTTGGGCCTCCTCTTCCTCCTCCTCTGCCTTCTGGTTGCCTTGTCCTTCAGCCTAGGATGGGGGCTTTGGGACAAGTGCCCTTTTAGACACACTGAGCAGCAAACACGCGTGCTTTCCCCTCTGTGGTGACATAGAGGTTGCAGAAATATTCCATTCTTTCTGGGATCTCAAAGCCTCTTTAAAGACTTCTTCCAGGGAGTTCTCATCGTGGCTCAAGGGAAACGAATCTGACTAGGATCCATGAGGACGCAGGTTCGATCCCTGGCCTCACTCAGTGGGTCAAGGATCTGGCATTGCCGTGAGCTATCGTGTAGGTCACAGACGCGGCTCGGATGTGCTGTTGCTGTGGCTGTGGTGTAGGCCGGCAGCTACAGCTCCAATTTGACCCCTAGCCTGGGAACCTCCATATGGTGTGGGTGCGGGCCTAAAAAGATTTAAAAAAAAAAAAGAGTTCTTCCAAACCCTTTTGAAAGGCGTCCTAATTACATGAGAACAAGTAGTTGAAATGGAATAGTTTTGTGAAAAAGCTACAAACATGGATTCTGGATTTCCAGACAAGTTTGAGGCAAGCCGTGCATGTACCCTCTGGCTGGCATTTGGGATTCCTTTGTATCAGGTTTTCTTGGCATGTATAGCAAACTACATCTTTTTAGCTAAACTACTGAATAAATAGGAAGTTAGCTCCCCTTTCTCCAAACCCCTACTAAATATACTTGTTTTATAGCCTGTCTCATCTCACTCTTTTTGTTATGGTTCTAGCAGAGATATTAGTGTCTGGAAAAATAAATAATTTAAAAACCAGTCTAAGACTGAATCACCGTAGCATCAAAATCACCTATAAATGTGTCACTATTTTTGCACAGTTGAAACCATTTGCTGAGAATTGTATACATCCAACAACTTGTCTTTTTTTTTTTTTTTTCCCAGGGCCGTCCCCGCAGCATAAGTAGGTTCCCAGGCTAGGGGTCGAATTGGAGCTACAGCTGCCGGCCTACCCCACAGCCACAGCAGTGCCCGATCCTTAACCCACTGAGCAAGGCCAGGGATCAAACCTGCGTCCTCATGGATGCTGGTCAGATGTGCTTCCACTGTTGCTCAGCACTTTTTCACACTCTATTGTGTGTTCTCCCAGCTCCATTATTTGTGTCTTCAGCTGCAGCATCAACTCCGAGTCAGCTGGGGCCGTCCTTACCGTAGTGACTGCTATAGCCGTACCTCCAGTTCTCCGTGACAGCCTTTCAGAATGTGCTACAGGTCAGGACACCCCGTGGAGCACACAGCGTATCATTGATGGCATGGGTTCGGATTTTTCAGCCCAGCTCTGTCCTATTACTTACTGATTTGTAGACAAATGTGTCGCCTTCTGGCTTCAGGACAGCCTGATTTCACCACGCCTTCAGTGTGTGCTGCAGAAAGGGAGCACCTCGCCCGGGTGAGCAGAAATCTCCATGTGCCCAAGACAGCTCCAGAACTGTTACTACAGCTCCCTTGAATTCTCAGAGACGGCCCAGACTGGAGGACAGATTTTTTTTTTTCTTTTCCTTCTGTATTTTAGAGCTGCACCTGCAGCATGTGGAAGTTCCCAGGCTAGGGGTCAAATCAGAGCTATAGCTGCTGGCCTGCACCACAGCTATAGCAATGCCAGATCCAAGGTGTGTCTGTGACCTATACCACAGCTCACACCAATGCCAGATCCTTAACCCACCGAGCAAAGCCACGGATCGAACCCACATTCTCATGGATACTGGTTGGCTTTTTAACACGCTGAGCCACACTGGGAACTCCTGGATGACAAAATTTAAGGCAGAGCCATTCATATGGTTCAAGTACATCTCTCAAACCTTCAGACAAGCATCAGCCTTGTCACGAAGTGGTGATATGGGGCGAATTAATGAGATAATTTAAAATTTTAATTAATTCATTTTCTCAGGTAGCAGAGTAGCCTGCTGAGGGGAGGTTTACACTTGACTGTTGGTATAATGCATGCATTGCACTCTAAGGATAAATGCATATTTCACCTTCTTTTTCAAACGCCTTGAATCTTTCTCTTTTTTAAAATGTGGTTTTATTTATTTTTTTATGGCTGCACCACAGCATACGGAAGTTCCTGGGATCGAACCCACACCACCACAGCAACCTGAGCTGCTGCAGTTGGGTTCTTAACCACTGCAACACAGGAGGAACTCTGGATCTTTCTAGGAACATAGCATAACGTAGAGATATGCTGACCGAATCTACACATACAGTCCAAAGACTCCAGGATTGTCTTAGTACTCAGGTCTTCTTACTCGCCTTTGAGGCAGAGCCCAGGAGACATTTGGGTTTTGGTTTTGTGCGTGTGAGCTGTGTGGTCGTTGTTATTGTTTCCAGAGAGCTTTCCTTTGTTTTAGCTCCCCTGACACCACCACCTCTGTCCCAGCATCCACCCACCCCCACCGCACCCTCAGAGGCTGCAAGCGAGGGAAAAAAATCGTTTAAAACAATTATCAAGATGGGCTGCCTCCCGTGATCAAATTCATTTAGATAATAGCTAAACTCTACATTTCACTTGGCGCACAATGTTTCACTTCTTTTGCTCTCTCCCTTTCTTCTCCCAGTATTCACATGGAAATAATGCCAGCGTTGTCTAGGGGCAAATGTGAGGTGCTCTCTGAGGACCTGGCATATTTCGGTGGGCAGAGGCCGAGGGTGGGTAGGTATCTAGCAGCGAGAGATGGGAAAGAAGAGCACAGCAACTCCTTGTTTTGTTTTCGGTTTTTGGTTTTTGGTTTTGTTTTTTTGTCTTTTCTAGGGCCGCAGCCTGGGCATATGGAGGTTCCCAGGCCAGGGGGTCTAATCAGAGCTATAGCCACCAGCCTACTCCAGAGTCACAGCGACTCGGGATCTGAGCCGCATCTGCGACCTACACCACAGCTCGCCGGATCCTTAACCCACTGAGCGAGGCCAGGGATCGAACCCACAACCTCTTGGTTCCTAGTCGGATTTGTTAACCACTGAGCCACGACAGGAACTCCAGCAACTCCTTTAAAAAATTTTTTCTTTTAAATGGACATCGCTATTTTTTTAAAATAAATATCACTGTTAGTGATTATTCCCAAGGGCTGTTCATAAGGAAAACTTGGAAATCCTGAAAAAGTATAAAGAGCATTTTAAAAAAACTAAATGCACACATAATACTACACTCCACGCGAAGATCCCTTGTGGTGCAGCGGGTTAAGCATGTGGCGTTGCTGCAGCTGTGATGCAGGCCACAACCACAGCACGGGTTTGATCCCTGGCTGGGAAGCTTCCCAAATTCCACACGCCATGGGTGCAGTCGAAAAACAAACAAAGAACAAAAAAATAAAAATTTCTTCCCCCCAAATATACTATGCTCTATGAACTGCAAAATTAGGATCGTAGTAAGGTAAATACATTTGTATTTTAAATTTCACGTTGTACCGAGAGTCGTTTCCAAGAGTGTTGGATATTATTTCAGAACAAATGTTTCAAGATAGAGCACTTTTCTAGCAGCACTTTAATCATCAGATTTCCCTGGATTTTATGTAAAAACTCTGACTCCCACGTCCTGCACCAGATTTGAAGAATCAGGGAAAATTTATGTGGGACTGGAAAAGAAGTATCTATTTTAAAGATCACCTTGGACCCTTTTGATGGACAACCCATTTTCTCACTTTAGGAAGGAATAGAGGCCAGCCTAATGATGACATGGTGCTCCATGGACCACAGAGAGAATCTTACCCGTTCCCGATGGCTAGTCATCTGCGTTGTTGGAGTTACAGGGAATGCCAGCCAGCCTTTTAAAAGCTACTGATTTACTGCCCTCCAGAAGGTGACAGTGAGTTAAACAGTGTGAGGTAATGTCCATCTCACTGACTTCTTTAAACTGCAAAAAAACGTGGTCAGTCCAATAGATGAATGACGGTTTTTCACTCTGTGTTTTAATTGATCCTGCTTTGTTTTCTAGTAGGTTGTGTATGTAGTTTCCAAGTGTTCATCGACCATTTATGTTTTCTAGCCTCTGGTTCTATTGGGAGTTCATCCTTGTTCTTGTGTGTGTGTATATATATATATATATATATACACACACACACAAAATATATATATATGTTTGTCCATTTGTCCTTTTAGGGCTGCACCCAGGCACATGGAGGTTCCCAGGCCAGGGGGCTAACCAGAGCTACAGCTGCTGGCCTACGCCACAGCCACAGCCACACCAGATCCTAGCCGTGTCTGCCACCTACGCCACAGCCTATGGCGAGCCTGGATCCTTATCCCACTGAGTGAGGCCAGAGACCGAACTCACAACCTCGTGGTTCCTAGTCGGCTTCGTTTCCGCTGCATCACAGCGGGAACTCCCAAGACCTGTCTGTGTTTTAAAGGTACTAGCATTTAGTTTTCTCACATTTTTTGGTTTTTTAAACTTTTAACTTTGTCAGCTAGTTTTGATGCGAGGAGTATGATTACATGTAATCGCATGTGATAACGTTGTCCTCATTATTTCTCCCTTGGGGGCACCCCCTCTTGCACGAGTCAGTTAAATACACTTTGTTTCCCCTCATTTCTTCTATAGATTCATTCTCTAACCCATCTGGAATCTCTTTTCATGTATAACTTGAAATAAGGGACCTCGCTTATTTTTTTTCCAAATGGTTTATCAACTTTTCTAACAGCACTTGAATAAGTAACTCATTTTACCTTCTAGTTTAAAAATGCCACAGTTATCAAAGTAGGATATTTAGATATAGAAGGGTTTTTTTGCCTCATTTTCTATTCCATTGTAACTTTTGCTACATTTTCATATTAAAAAATGCACATCCTTCCTCATTAGTTTTGTTCCCCAAAAATTTTCTCAGTGAAAATCACTTTTTCAAGTTTCAAAATATATTTTTATTCCAATTTCCATTTGAATTGCATTAAATTTATAAGATTCAAAGAAAAATTCCATCTTTCAATAACTGGCATTCCTATGAAAGAAAATATTATGTTTTCATTTAATCAAATCACTTTTATGCCACTAGGAAGAGTTTTTAGCTTTTCTCACATGGGTACTAAATAACTTTATTAATCTTAATGACATATGATTTATATTTTGTCTGACATTGTTAAGTTTATTTCATTCAATACAGTTTTGAATTGAGGAATAGAAAAGTTTGTGTATGTTTATTTTATAACTCACTACCTTCTTAAATTATCCTTAATTCTATTACTTTTCAAAAGTTGATTTGTTTTATAGGTTGCAGATCATATCATCTATAAATAACAATTTATCTCGTTCTTCCAAACTTTATATTTCTTAGAACTTTTTCTTGCTTTGCAAGAACTATATCTTTCCGAAAAACCATGAGTAATTGTTGTAATGGGAGGCATGCTTGTCTGAATTTTAATGTCTTTGGTATATTTCACCATAAGCACCTGATTGCCTTGATTGCCCCTTGGTTTGTGGCAACTGCAGTATTTTAAAAATCAGGCTAAGAAGTGTCCCTTATCGGAGTTCCCATTGTGGCGCAGTGGTTAATGAATCTGACTAGGAACCATGAGCTTGCGGGTTCGATCCCTGGCCTTGCTCAGTGGGTTAAGGATCTGGCGTTGCCTCGAGCTGTGGTGTAGGTTGCAGATGCGGCTTGGATCTCGCGTTGCTGTGACTGTGGTGTGGGCTGGTGGCTACAGCTCCGATTGGACCCCTAGCCTGGGAACCTCCATATGCCGCAGGAAGCGGCCCTAGAAAAGGCAAAAAGACAAAAAAAAAGAAAAGAAAAGAAAATGTCCCTTATCATATTGAGGAAATCACTGTATATAAGATCCTGGCACTACATTTATTTTGTAACCTTACTTTGAACTACTTTTAGATGTAAAAGTTGAAAAGTAACACAATCTATGCCCCTCTCGTAGCCTCCTTCACTGTTAACCTCTTATGTAACCATAGAACATTGATCAGAACCAGGAAATTGGCATGGGCACAGTAACTACCACTGACTCAAGCTCTATTCAGAGTCCATCAGTTTTGCTCTGTTTTGTTTAGCTCATGTCTTTGTTGTTGCTGTTGTTGAGTGACCCAGGTCAGAATCCAACATCATTTAGTCTCAGCCAGGCTGCTAGTTTATCAGTCTTTCTTTGTCTTTCTGGACCATGACACCATTGAAAAGTATCTGTAGATTATTTTGGGAAATCTTGCTCCATTTGAGTTTGTCTGGTATTTTCGCATGGTTGTGACCATGCATGTTTGGTATGATTCCCACGGAAATGATACAGTTCCAGGTGTTATACAGTAGGGCCTTGGTTTTTTCGTCTTTTTTTTATGGCCACGTCCACGACATATGGAGGTTCCCAGGCTAGGGGTCTAATCGGAGCTATAGCTACTGGCCTGCGCCACAGCCACAGCAATGCCAGATCCAAGCCGCATCTGCGACCTACACCACAGCTCATGGCAACGCTGGATCCTTAACCCACTGAGCAAGGCCAGGGATCGAACCTGCATCCTCATGGATAACTAGTCAGGTTCGTTTCTGCTGAGCTACAACAGGAACTCCAGTAGGACCTTGCTTTTTGTTAATTCATTCTAAATGTAATAATTTGCATCTACTAACCCAGACTCACAAACTCAGAGAACAGATTTATTTATTTATTTATTTTGGCTGTGCCCATGGCGTGTGGAAGCTCCTGGGTCAGGGCTCAAACCTGCAGCACAGCAGGGACAACACTGGGTACCAGGGACCCCTTATTTTTCCTTTAATATACTGTTGGATCTAATTATCTAGCATGGGATTTAGGACTTTTGCAACTGGAGTTATTAGTCATATTGATCTGTGAAATTGTGGTTCTGTGTTATCTCTTTAAAAAAAAAAAAAAACTACCTAAATGCTTCATTCTCAATAAACCCAAACCGAGAAACCTGGGAAAAATTATGCTAATGCAGGGAGTGTAAGAAGATTTTCCAAGGGTAGCCTAGATATGGAGACTTCCTAATGAAGTCAGTTGCTACACTCTGAATTTCTCTGTGATATTTTTCCTAAAATTGATCTACCCAACAATGAGCCTAGGGTCAAGGCCAACTCTCCTCTAGACTCCTTCCTCAACTCCTTTTCACAATTGCCCTTCTCTCACTTTGCATAAGAAAATGCTTTCACCAGGGTGGATTCTTTATTAGTTGCTTTGCCTCACGGAACAGGAATCTCTAAGGAAATTCGAACCTCTGATCTCTAAGTGAAATTCAAAATATTGCTGTAGGTGTTGAGAAAATTAATAATGCCTGTGATTGAGTAACAGATTCCTGTGCTTGTCAGGCAGCTTCCAAATCTTTGCTGTCAACAAAATTGAAGGAGGAGGACCTAATGCAATTATTGATATTAGATCATTAAAAATATAACTTGGAAGGAGTTCAAAGAATTAAGTGACATTTCCTCAACAAAACTCCTTCTAGTCTCAAATACTCTTTACATGATCCAAGTTTCTCAGAGATTACAGCTCTCACAAAAGGAAATCAGGAATAGAAATTATAGTGAACCCTTGTCACATTCTAATGATCAGCATTACTCATCCACAGACATAATTCCATCCATCTGCTTAAGAGAGACAGTTTCAGTAAGATTTGCTTTTTAGATTTAGTAATTAGCAAAATGTATATTTATCTTTCCGATTATTTGTCTACTATTAATTATAATCATCATAAGTATGGAATTTTTATGCTCAAAATAACATTTAAAATTTAAAATAATAGGCTTTTTTGGGTCAATGATATATGATAGGTGATGAATAAAGACTCTCAAACATAAAAAGTCATATTTTAATAGAATGTATGGGGGAAGTGGTACAGAAATATGCAATTAGAGGGAAAAAGGAAAGATGTAGATTTTTGAAATTTAAAACAAAAGCTCTTTTCCTTTATTTTTAAATGACTGATAATGGATATTAAATTGCTATGCTATTTCACTGAATAATCCTCAAGGTAATTTTGTTTTAAAATTCCAATATTTCAGAAACTACATTCTTTTCAATTATATAAAACCCGATGAAAATAATCTAATTTGAAATTAGATATCAACTTTAAAATGTGTAAAGAGATATAGCCATATATGTATGTGTGTGTCTGTGTGTGTGTGTATTTCTTTTATTAGCACACACGCAAGAATTTTGCTAACCGTTGAAAATCGTCTCTACTATAAAGATTAAAATTTATTCAAATGTGAAACACTCAGTTCACTAGAAATACTAATCAAGTGGGCTGTTTGCAAAGATTATTTAAAAGAAAAAAAATCCATCTATTCAGGGAAAAGTGTTTATCTATAGCCCACATACCAGCCTAATTCTAATTTGTCTGAACAATTGCAGAGGCTGCTTATGTATAAACCGTGGCTCAATTAGTGTGAAGCTATATTTAATGCATGTTATTACGTGGGCTACAAGCTCTGATGCCTGTAAAAGCGGTATATGCTTCTCAATTACAAGGTACTGGGGAACCTCATCTAATGAGCAGAAGCCTGAGATAAGTTAGCGTTTTACTGTGGAAGGCAGATTTCATAATTAAAATGTTTATTCCTGTTATAAACTGTAAATCACTAATAAGAAACCTTGGATTCATTTTTGCCCCCATGGAGAAGAAGATATTGGCACTTATTTTTTTTAAAAAAAAGTATTTTTGCCAAAACAAAATGACAATATTAAAAACACACAGTGGACTTCTAACTTCTGGTCCTGCGTGTAAGGTGCTTGTAAGGCATCTCACTCCCATCCTTACAACAAGAAAAAAACTGAACCAAATGAAAGCCAGCAGCTCCTCTTAGATCCATCGTAGGATAAGGTCATAAGACAAACTGCTGTCCTCAAACTTGGGCAAGATAGAGGTGAATACAGAGAATCACAGCTTACTTGAGCAGCGGCCCAGGTGCCTTAGTCGTTAACACAGAACTAGGAAAACAAACTGCAATTGACTGCTAGGGTCTTGGTGTGGACAGGCTTGAGAATTAAAAACCCCACAGAGGGAGTTAGTCTTAAGAGGATGGATCCCCATACTATCATGGGTTTTACCCCCTGGTGTTCTACTGGCTTCCAACAGGGAAAATCAGAGAAAAGTTCCCTCGTGTTTCTGGCAAGAGGAGGTGAAAAGTACCATTTCAAAATAGGTCCTGAGTGTTCTGTTCTCCTTAACGAGACCTGCCCTCAGGATTTACCTGTTTACCAGACCTTCCTCCATTAAAGTTTTGTTGAGACTAACTGACCTGGGGGGAAAGGAAATGCCCAGCTCAGCTTCCTCTAAATGTCCCGTCTCACCTGGGGGGAAAGAGCACCTGAGGAGCACTTGCGAAGGTCACCGTCCAGTGACACAGGCTCAGCAAAACTCTAAGACCAAATCGTGGGACTTGGTCCCACCTTCCCTCCCCACCCACCTCCCCACCACGTCAGTGGGGTTCCTGTGTAATAGCAGGGGATTATGAGTGTGTGAAGTACATACTCAGACCTTACCTAAGAAGTCTCTAAGGAAACTCAAAAACAGTAGAGGAGAGAAAACAGTGGACACCAGTGGAGACTTTAGTCTCTGGCACCTGCGTCTACAGCAAATAATAAACACCGTCTACCTCACAGCCAGATAACCATGAAAACGCACATGAAAGGCCTACTTACCTGGTATCCAGGGCATCGTGTCCAGCTTTCAACAAAACATCACGAGGCACTGAAAGATTCAAAGACAGAGTTTGAGGAGACAGCCAAGATCAGCACCAGACTCAGCTGTGGCACACATGTTGGAAACATCAGGCTGGGAATTTAAAACAACAATGACTAATGTGTTAAGGACCCTAGTGGATAAAGTAGACGACATGCAAAAATATGTGGACAGAGAGATTTAAATTCCAGGAACGAGTGAAAAGAAAATGCTAGAAATCATCAACGCTATAACAGAGATGAAGAATGCCTTTGACAGAGGCATCATAGACTGGACACAGCCCAGGAAAGACTCAGTGAGCTTAACATGAGGTCAAGAGAAACTGCCAAATATGAAATGAATACAAAGAGGAAAAAGATGACAAAGACGGAAGAAAATGTCGAAGAACTGTGGGGCAATTACACAAAGTGTAACATATGCATACCAGGAACACCAAAAAAAGAGAAGAAGAAGAAGAAGAAAGAAAAGAGGAAATGTCAGAAAACTGAAGCAGGATAAATACCAAAAAACCTACACCTGATGTATCACGTTCAAAGTGCCAATAATTAGAAAGAGAAAATCTTGAGAAAAGCCAGAGGAAAAAAACACCTTACCCTTAGAGGAGCGAAGGTAAGAATTACATTAAACTTCTCTTCAGTCACTCTAAGAGCAGAGGAGAATAAACTATTAAAGTGTTAAACAAAAAAAAAGGCCACCAAACTAGAATTCTGTATTGTTAAATTATCTTTTAACGTGAAGGAGAAATAGACTTTCTTGCAAGCTGAGTCTATTGACAACAAATTCCCTCCATTTTTGTTTGTCTAAGAAAGTCTATTCTCCTTCACTTTAAAGTGTAATTCAGCTTGATACAGAATTCTAGGTTGGTGGTCTTTTTTTTTTTTTTTTTGGCATTCTAAATAGACAACCTCAGAGAGAAGGTAAATGGTATATAGGTCAGAAACTTAGACCTACTTACAGAAAGGAAGAGCTTTATGTAAGGAATATATGAGTACAAAATAAAATCTTATATTTTAAAGATTCTTGATTGGTCTAAAAGATAACACTGAGCTCTAAATAATAATAGCCACGATGTGTTGACTGATCATAGCTTGGGGATAAGTGAAATGAGTAACAGTGATATTATAAGGAGTAGATGGGGAGGAATTTGAAATACTCTGTTAGAAGGTACTTATAGGATATGTGAAGCCGCTATTTGAAAATGGGCTTGGGTGAGCTGTAAATTTTTTTTTTTTTTGCCATTTCTTGGACCGCTCCTGCGGCATATGGAGGTTCCCAGGCTAGGGGTCTCATCGGAGCTGTAGCTGCCAGCCTACGCCAGAGCCACAACAACACAGGATCTGAGCCATTTCTGCAACCTACACCACAGCTCGAGGCAATGCCAGAGATTGTTAACCCACTGAGCAAGGGCAGGGATCGAACCCATAAGCTCATGGTTCCTAGTCGGATTCGTTAACCACTGCGCCACGACGGGAACTCCGTGAGCTGTAAATGTATTTTGTAAATTCTAGGGCAGTCACTTAAGAAAATTTTAAGTATTTGTAATATGCAAAGAGATGAAAGAAAATGAATCGTATAAAATACTCAATTAAAAGCAGAAAAGGCCAGGATTTCCCATTGTGGCTCAACAGGTTAAGGACCTGCCATTGTCTATGTGGATGCAGGTTCCTTCGCTGGCCTCGCTTGGTGGGCTAAGGATCCCGCATTGCTGCGGATTGCTGTGTAAAGCACAGCTGCGGCTCTGATTTGACCCCTGGCCTGGGAACTTCCATATGCCACAGGTGCACATGTAAAAAGAAAAAAATAAAAAGCAGAGATGGCCAATAAAGAGTAGAAGACAAAAAGGAAAAAACAAAGAAAGGAACAAAGAACAGGGTGAAATAGAAAACAGTAATAAATATGGAAGGTATGAATCCAGTGATATCAATAATGGCTTTAAACACTGGCTGTCTAAATAGGTCAATTAAAAGCTAGAGATTGTCAGACTGGACAAAAAAGCAAAATGCAACTATGTGTTATCTACAAGAAACCCACTTTAACTATACAGATTAAACTAAACCCATACAGATTAAAACTAAAGGTGTAGAGAGAGATATACTATGCTAAAACTAATCAAAACAAAGCAGGAGTAGGTATTTTTATTTCAGATAAAGCGTATCTTAGAGCAAGGGAAGTTATTCAGGTTAAGAGGCTCATTATATAATGGTAAAGGGGTTAATTCTCCAAGAAGACATAACGGTACATCCCTATAGCAATCGAGCATCAACTTACATAAGACAAAAAAGTGATAGAAATGCAAGGAGAAATAAGTGAATGAAAAATTAGAATTGGAATCTTCACCTTCCCTCTGTCTTAAGCAGACAGATCTACCAGGCAGGGACCACGGAAGGACATTTTTGACACCACAGCACTGTCAGTCAGCAGAATGCAATTGACATCTATTGACTACTTCAAACAACAGTAGCAGAATTCACATTTTTCTCAAGCACACGTCTAATATTCATCAAGATAGAGTACATTCTACACCATAAAACGTATCTTAATATATTTAAAAATTAGAAGTCACACTAAGTGTGCCTTCAGGCCACAGTAGAATTAAACTAAAAATCTGTTACAGTACAATAGCTGGAAAATCCCAAAATACTTGGAAAGTAAACCAGTTCAGCAATCTGCTCCAGAGCACGCAGTTGACAGGAACCTGGAGTTGAATCCGTTCCTGTATCCTTCTGGAGTCCTTGCTTAATTTTTTTTTTTTTTTTTTGCTGTATTTCTTCTTCATTGTTTGGAGATTGTTAACCTATTGGAAAAATCTGAACGCCTTAGAGATTATTCATATGTCTACTTTACTAGCTACAAGCCGAAGTGAAAAAATGAAAACTCTAAAGCCAAATCATTACAATTTATAGTTGTCTTTTCACAGTAGGTCTTTTTTTGGTTCTTTTCTTCATCGCAACAAGCATTTTTATGCCCTTTAAGATTTATTTTTGTCTTTTCTGGAGTTATAACCCACGGTATATGTTAGCAAGTGTCTGATAGGAAGGCAAGAGGAGACTGCATTCAAGTGAAACCTGATCAGCATGCATGGAGTCGTTTTCTGCTTTAGTTTTCATGGGCCAGTCAACATATTAACTAGAAAGGCTTTTCCGAAAAAATAAAACGAAATCAAATTTACTGAGGGTTTGGATTTGAATGAGAAAACAGTTTTTGCTCGAGTGTCCTTTCGTTAGCTTATAAGAGGTGCTGTTTCTGCCAACTGGAGGGAGTGAAAGCTCGTGGTAGGTCATCCAGTTCTTCTGGGATCCCTTGGAAAGATGCCCACGAGGGATCTAGATCATCCCCTCTGAGCTGGGGAACCACCCTCAAGACCTGAGCTCCACTTACCATGTCGGGTCTTCCACGGATGCCCCTGCTCTGGTTTTGTGACTCTGTCTCTCAAAGTCATACGTAAATACTTAGGCCTTGGCAAAATCAAATGCCAAACACATTTTTGTTTGATTTATAATCATGAGTATTTTAATAGAAATAAAATAATTTTAATTGATGTGCTTTTGATTAATTTATAAAGAATCCGTCCAAATGCCATGAGCAAGACACTTTTAGGTCCAAGAAGCCTCTTTGGGCTTTTAGTCTGTTAAACTTTTCAAATTATCTTTCTTTCTTTCTTTCTTTTTTTTTTTTTAATTTTGCTTGTTGGCCCAAAGAGTTGGCCAAGGCTAAAAGGCTAAATTCAAACTTCAAAGGGTTGGAATTGTGTTGAAAACCCAGACTCTCAGAAGCATTTTCTCTCTCATCTGAGTTGTAGTGTCCATCCTACTTTTTGTTATAATGTCAGATCCTGGGCAGGGCGGCAGCCAGGGAGTCTTTGATCAGCTCCTATGGTGGGATTGGAGGCTGGGCTGCAGCTTCTCCACTGAATTTCGTTCATGCTATGGTTTCTGAGCAAAGAGTTAAGCCTCAGAAGGTGCTCAAGAGGCCATGGGTTTGGACAATCGTTTTTTCCTCCCTAAATGTTAGTGATGGAAATTATTTCCTTTGCATCCTAAAGCTGTCATTGTCAGTGGTTGACTTTCAGTAAAAATGCATAACTGTCTTCATCAGAGAGGTGACGGGCAAAGCCCCAGTTAATGCTGGTCAAGGAACTGTCTTTGTGGTCTTCACCATTCTGTTCCCACACCACTTAAAACCTTTGGCTCCCTTGAGCTCAGGCATGGGCTGTCTTTCTCTCCCCTCTGTGGTCTAGAACCTCTGCCTTAACATTTACATCTTAGCTCAAAAGGTACTTTCTCTGTGAAACAGACTTAGTGCCTCCTCCCTCCCAGCTATTCTCAAGTGAACAACCCTTATACTGGTTACAGTTGCCCATTTTAGTTACTCGTTTGCCTGTCTCGCCTCGAAAATGTAAGGTCCTTGAAACAGGGCTTTACTTTTCCCTCTTACGTCCTCAGGGCCTTCCAACATGTTTGGCATAAATATGTGAGTAATTATGTACAGCGTAATAAATGGAAAAAATGCAATGAAGATTTATAGCTTATTACAGCTCCTTGTTTTCTTCATTAAAAAAAAAAAAATCTCAGGGGTAACCACCAAAATCTCCCAATATATTTCTTCTGAAACCATACCAAGAAACCAATCACATATCCACCGAGCAGTATTTACTGAGCTCTTCCTTGGTGCTGGGGATGCTGTGTTGTCAAAAGCAGCCATGGCCCTCATGTCAAGGACCACAGTCTTGGCCATGGCCTTGGCCATATGTCTTCCTGGGAAATGCTAGGGTGCCTGAAATTCCTAAGAGGAAATACATCTCGGGTAACTTCCTTTGTAAATTCCTGTAACCTTCTCCTTCTATGACCATTCAATGATAATTTTTATTGTTATTCCTGACAGAAGATGAGCACTCTAGATTTTCCTGGCAGTTGCCTACCATTGACATTTTAATGGCAAGAATCAGCACTCATCCATCTAAGGAAAAGTGGAAGAGTTTCTTAGCTGGCCATCAGCTAGGCAATCCCTGCTGGTGGCTTTTTACTTCTCTGGCTCAGAATTATCTCTTCCTTCCCTGAAGTCAGGGACCATATCCTCTTGCAGGGCTCCTTCTGAGCCATTTAGAGGAGGAAAGAAGTCTGGCTCCTCAAATGATGCCCAGGCCCATTTCCATCGGCTAGTGAGGATGCTGGGTCACAAAACAGTGGTACAGAGACGGCCAAGTAGGAGGTGTCTGGCTCTTGGATTCTGCAACAGGTTATGGATGGACTATTTCCTTTTGTCTGGGAATTTTAAGTGAAGCCTCAAGCTTAGCTTAATGGCTTTTTAAGTACCGTTACATTCCAAAGGGAGGCACTAGATTAGCTTCTCCCCACAGGGCTCGCTAAGCAGTATCTAAACCATCCTAATTCGCCTGATAGTCTATTAAAGAGAGCAGGAGGCTTTCAGTAGAGTGGAGGAGAAGCCATGTCTTTGAAGAGAATCCAGAAGAATGCAGAGCACTGTGACATTCTGTTTCTCCCCCCTGGAACCTCCCAAGCTTTAATCCAAGCAGTGGGGCTCCTGGAGAGTTTAGCCATTGGGTGGTCTGTGGGAGGGAAGGTTTGTATCTGTCTGCTGGCTGGATACTTGCTGAGCAATGATGTCCTCAGGTCTCCAGCCAGAGTCAAGTGAGAGAAATTATTAGAGAGAGATGGACTCTTGCCCAGGTTTGGTGGTTATATGTGAAGATAAAGACGGGTCTCTCCCTCTCCTTCATGGAAGCTGAGGCAGAGGTGGGATGTACCATTCTTGGGAGCAGTGGGCTGCAGAATTCGGCGTGGTGAGAAGATAGGAGGTTTCACCTGGTCAGAGAGGGTGTCGGCTCAAGTCATCTTGGAAGATGCCCAAGAAGCCTTTGGCCTGTTTTCTCCAACCAGCCACCTTCTCCCTCCCTCCCCCCACCGCAGAAGAGCCAGAGGGTAGTGATGGGAGGAGTCAGGAAAGCAAAGGACAGGTGGGGTCTCCCCTCCCTACCTCAGGTGCAGTGAAATCTCAGGTCACACCTGAATTGTGGAGAGGGATAATCTTTTAAATTAAGTGGAAGATTGATTTCTAAGAATTTAGTTTGTACCAGATTTTATAAAACCTGAAAGTAATGGGAGTGTGTCAGTACCTTTCCCCAGTGCTGCCAACTTGATATGGAAGGGACCATGGGCAGGAAGAATGTCAAGGCAGTGATGGGGGAAAAAAAATTAAGCCATTTCCGGATTTTACATGACTGGGTTCAGCCCTTTCAAGCAATCAGTAACCATGTAAGTGGCCCAGGCCTTGACCTTGAACTTGATTACGGGCCATTCCTCAAGAGAGAGTCAAGGATTAAGGGAACACAGGCCATGTCTGGCCTGTTGGGTTAAATGTGTGGCACAGCAGACATCGTGGGTGACCTGCCCACATCCCCTTGGCACTTATGGCTACACAACCAAGGCTACTCACCTCCATCTCCAAAGGGTCTCTTTCCTGCAGTATGGCAGTTCCATTGATATGGGTACAAGTTCCACAAAAATATCATGCCATGATATTCTGGTCACTTTGGATCCTGTTCAGGGGGAAAAAAAGGTCTCAGGCCAAATAAGTTTGGGAAACTTCCTACTTGTCCTTCTCTTACAGATTCACAATACTAAGTAGGTTCTAAGAAATCTGACGCTAAGGACTTCCGCAGAGAGTCCCCCTACATTTTGGACCAGGAATCTTTCATGCTCATTTTGTTTTTGTGGAACTTGTACCCATATCAATGGAACTGCCATACTGCAGGAAAGAGACCCTTTGGAGATGGAGGTGAGTAGCCTTGGTTGTGTAGCCATAAGTGCCAAGGGGATGTGGGCAGGTCACCCACGATGTCTGCTGTGCCACACATTTAACCCAACAGGCCAGACATGGCCTGTGTTCCCTTAATCCTTGACTCTCTCTTGAGGAATGGCCCGTAATCAAGTTCAAGGTCAAGGCCTGGGCCACTTACACGGTCACTAAACTCTTGTTGATAGAATTCCTGTAGGGTAGTGATTTCATTGACGTCTTCAAGGCAAAGAGACTAGGCGCGTAGGTCCTAGTTCACTGTATGAAAGAAACAGAGATGAAAGAAAGAGGAGGGAAGGATATTCTCAGGTGTTGGTAGCAAGAAGTCTTCAGACATACTAATAAATGGGGGTGGGGGAAGAAAACTAATTGGACAGAAATCCAGCTTATGCTACCTCTCAGGAAGTTTCTAGAATTGGAGTGTGGGTTCCAGAAGCAGAGGGTTGTGAAGCTTAAAAGGGGGCAGGGCTGACAGGGGCAGATATGTTCATGGTGGATGCTTTAGAATGGAAGATTGGAGTTCCCTGGTGGCTCAGTGGGTTAAGGATCCAGCTTTGCCACTGCAGTGGCTCGGGTAGCTGCTGTGGCACAGGTTCGATCCCTGACCCTGGAACTTCTCCTATATGCCATGGGTACAGCCATAAAACAAAAACAAAAACAAACAAATAAAAAACTAGAGAGAGAGAATGGAAGGCACTGAGTTACTTGAGCAGGCCTAGAGTCAAGACTTTAAAAGAGTAAGACGGGAACCACAAGTATGAGAAAGAATAGAAACATGGAAAATAGCCAAAGGAGGAAAGTGTTTTCTTTTTAACTAAAAATGACCATTTGATTAAAAAAAAAAAATTTTGAAGAAAAATCACTATTGCCACTTCCAAGAGATAGAAGGGAAAGAAAAATTGGAATGACATGAGGGAATACTGTTAACTAAACTATTGTGACTTAATATAAAAAAAAAAGAATTACCAAAATTATTTCCAATGTCCAAATATCCTTTCCATCTGACAGAGCTCAGAGTTGCTCATCTCAAAGTTCTCCTGTGTAATTACAGGACATCTGGACTGGTCACGCTGCTGTCCTTCACCAGTTAATGACGTTATTAGATAAACAGAACTGACACTGAAGATGGTCCCTCTGTCACTGATAGAGAAGAGCCATGTGGGAATGCCTTTCAGATCGCAAATACTTCCCTAGGGGGCAAACCAAATCCTATAGTTCTGACCTGTGGATCCGCCTGGTTCTATTTGAAGTTAATAACCTCCCAGACAAAGTCAGGGCTCTTTCTTTGCAGAATACACTTACCAGCTGTGTTTCCTGTAACATATTCAGGCTGAGACAGTGGACATGTCGCTAGGTCACTGGTATACTGACTCTAATACAATTCCTTCTTTTTCATTATTATTAGATCAGCTTTTCAGTATTCATGTGTGTTTTTGAAAAATTACGACCCTCATTGAAGAAATTATTTCCCGTAATGGATGAAAATAAATCTAAAGAAGAGAAAAGAGTAATTTTACAATGTTTTTCTAAAAATTTTTGTAATTTCTTTTATGGCAATTCATTCACACCCGCTTTTCCCTGATATTAACTACTATCTTGCATTAACGGCAATAACACAGAGCCCAAGCACGCTACAGACTTTAAGAGTTTTGGGATCCCCAAAGGCTTCAAAATCTGGTATGTTAGATGAAATGGGATCATTGAATTTAGACTATGTCTTAGAAATCATATGTGTGGAGGTTAAAACCATGTCATGAGGCACTCAACTCAAGACCTGGGTAATGATGCCTTTTGTCACTAATTCACAGAACGGTGACCTGGAAAAGTGGAGGCATTGATTTATCTTTCATAAGGCAAAACACAACCTGGACAATAACCTGCCTTGAACTGCTCCCTAATGTGACGTTGTTTCATTTAACATACAGTATTAAATGTATGCTATCTCCTTTATCATCTCAAAGACCCAGACGGGCAGAAAGGTCATCCGTTTGATCATTCCTTCACTGGAGAGACATCTACCCAAGACCCACTGGGTACCAGGCACTGAGATGGGCATCTGAGACCCCTCTCACCCCAACAAGTAGGCTCATTGACCTGAGATGGTCATGAGGAAAGACGATTCAGTGTGATGGGTACCCTATTAGGAACCCAGGAGAACGAGGAGTTCTCTCTTTGAAGAAGAGCCTAGGAGGATGGCACAGAGGGGCCAGCATCTAAATTGGGTGGAGGAGAAATTCACCCGTCAGCCAGCAAGGGAAAATGTACCCACTCCAAGCAGAGAAATCTGGTGAGTAATGCCCGGAAATTTGAAGAGCCAAGCATTTAAGAGTGAATGGAGCACAGGGTACTTGGGAGAGGGAGGTGGAAAAGAAGGGGGCAGAGAGATTGCAAATGATTTGCAACAGATTTCCTCCCAAGGATTTTAAGCAAGGAAGTGACAAGATTAGATTTGTCTTTTGGAAAGATAATATTTGAAGGAAGTCAAAGTACAGACTAACATAGTAGCAAGTAGAAATAGGAAGGCAAAGAGGCTGCTACAATATTCTAGATTAAAGATAGAAAGTAGTGCTGAACTAAGGCTCTGGCAGGGAGATGGAGAGGAGGGAATGTATTCGAAAGTTTCAGGAGGTGGAGAGAGAGGTTTTAATGAGCTATTGGACGGGAGCGTTGAGGGATGGCAATTTGGGCGGCTGCGAAGACATGAGTGTCCTTAACTGCAGAAATACTGCGAGAACAACACATTAGGGAGGAGCCAAACGTTAGCAATGTGGGGGGAGTTTTATTGGACTTGCTGAGATCCTGATGAGAAGTGTCGTTTCAGGTGATAAATAGTTGTACCGAGTAGATACGGGCCGTGAAGAAGAGGACCCGGGCGGGAAGGAATGACGGTCGTAAAGTCAGGGGTTAAGGGTGCGTCCCACCCTTAGAAGCTGACTGAGTGCATGCAGTCCCCCGTCAGAGCACATCGTGTCTGAAGAGGTAGGACGGAGGATGAAATTGTAGTGAAGTCCCGAATCTGGGCCACTTAGTGTACAGTCATGAATTGCGGAACCCGTTTCAATGCTCTAAACCATTGTCCAGGCAACCATCACTGATATTTGATACTGCTGGTAACACCACTGATCTCACTGACACGAGTGAAACAGGACCGTAACAGGCCCATTACAGATGACTCTTCTTTTTTTTTCTTTTTTTTTTTTTTGTCTTTTGTCTTTTTGTTGTTGTTGTTGCTATTTCTTGGGCCGCTCCCACGGCATATGGAGGTTCCCAGGCTAGGGGTCCAATCGGAGCTGTAGCCACCGGCCTACGCCAGAGCCACAGCAACGCGGGATCCGAGCCGCGTCTGCAACCCACACCACAGCTCACGGCAACGCCGGATCGTTAACCCCCTGAGCAAGGGCAGGGACCGAACCCGCAACCTCATGGTTCCTAGTCGGATTCGTTAACCACTGCGCCACGACGGGAACTCCGACTCTCCTTTTTATAACAGCCGTCTTGCGAACGTAGGTCAAGCTTTCAAATTCTTCGTTGGTGGCAGAAACAGCCAAATCTAGCAAAATGAACGCAGGTAGAGATATCGAAGGCAGGGACGTATCCCCTCAGATAGGTATACTCTAGACAGAAAGAGAACCCAGCGTTCACACCATCACGAGCTCCCCGTTCTGAAGTCTTAGCTCTCACCTTTCGGTCTGTGTGTTTTTAATCCAAAGGGAACACGTTTTCCGCCCTCGGGTAACTTCCTCACGTATTTGTCTCAGCAGTGCTCGCTCTGCTTATCCAGGGAGCAGGACTCATGCTATTGACAGGATCTTTTAACTGCAGCTGTGTGTAGGCTCTGTAGCAATGTCATTCGGACGTGGTGTGCTAAAAATGACCCGTAGCAGAATTCCCAAGTGTCGCTGAGAAAGGAACATGGAAAACCTTTTCAGCACCGTTCTTTGGTTAGACTTACGCAAAATTAGAGTGAACGCGTGTCTCCACGGTCGGTCCGTGGCCCTGCAGTTTCCATTAACTGTGCCATTTTGGATGGTTTTATTGCTCTGACCCTGAACTGAAAATGGAACAGATTTTATTTTGCTTCTCTTCTCTCTTCCTTGCAGCGCAGGACAAGTTCATACAGTGACATCCCCAAGCACACGGCCTCGGCAGATGTATATATGAGCCGTCCCATAAAACCCCGGCACATTTACACAGTGTGTGTGGATAACATACACACATAATAAAGCTTTCCGTAGATCCTTTTTCATTCTATGTTCTCACTTCCAAGTGAAATGAAAATCAATGCGAGAGATCACTAGAATGTTTCACCCAGATGACATTATTGTCATATGTGCCATACCATCATTCATACATTAATATGCAAAAATGACATTTTTTTAATAAAATGTGTCACTTTAATTTAGAGCTGAAGGAGAAGACACAGGAAAATATTTTCCAATTCATTAGGCCACAGGCCCAAAGAAATAAATCCTTCTGATGAATCCTGTCATCACATTGTAATTCCAACACTTCCATATTCTGAAATTAACCAGACTCGTGCCACCCTCTACTTCACTATTTCAGCCCAAAAGGCTTCCAGAAAGTTCCCCAAGCGCTAGCTGTGAAATTGCATTGGAGACTAATGGGAGTCCCCAGGCAGGGGGTAAAAGAGGGTGTTTTGCGGGGTGTAACAGATTTCAGATAAGTGCTGAGCTCATGTATCAGGAAAATGACTTGTTTCCTTTTCCCATTTTCCGTGGCGAAGCAGCCAAGGTTAATTCTGCAAGCAAGGATTTTGCGTTAGCGCTTGTGGCTGTCATTGTGCATAGGCAAACCTCCAAGGCAGCAGCCCTGAAGTCTTTTTTGGCACCACTGATTTCTCGTCTTTGGAGGGGTTCTCCTCCCTTAAGGTGCCACCTGGCAGAGGTTTCTAAGGAAGCTGTTAAGACCACCTCTACTGCGAGACAAAAATGAATGGGTCAGTTGGCTGCCATTGTTCTTCGATTTTGACGTCTTAGCACTTGAGATTTCACCCGCCTCTAGCCAGCAAAATGCTGTAAGAGACGTGGGAGTTTTCCTGCTGAGCCACCGATCTTACAGAAACCTCCTGCTAAGCACGTTGAAGATAGAATCAGCTACTTAACACCCAAGGGCCGCGACTCCTGCCGCGTGTCAGAGAATATTCACTATTGACTGAAGACCTTCCCCCCAACATCTTCTGTGTGGGGGGCTTGGGACGAAATGTGATCCGTTTGCAAAGCCCTGGTTTCCAGAGAAAATCACCGTCAGCACAAGCATACTTCCACTTCCAGAACCCTCTCCTGGTATTCCTCGAAAACATTCAACCATGTTTGTGGAGCATTTAGTATACACTACTGACGGGGGCATATCTGGGCACAAAATGAATATTCTCCCTGTCCTCAGGTCACGTGATGAAATAAGCTAAGAAACCCTGTGTTAAAGCACCTATAAAGGAGTTCCCACTGTGGCTCAGTGGGTTAAGAGCCTGCAGCTGCTCCGGTTGCTGTGGAGGCACGGGTTCCATCCCCTGGCTGGGGGCAGTGGGTTAAAGGATCTGGTGTTGCCACAGCTGCAGCTCAGATTCAGTCCCTGGCCTGGGAACGTCCATATACCGTGGGTACAGCCATGTTAAAAACAAAACTTAAATTAAGATTGAGAATTTTAAAGGCGACATTGGATAAAGCCGTGGGGGTATGAGGATGGGGCCAGAAGACCGAGCGTACGAGACAGAAGAAGAGATGGAACTTAGGTCCACACGTTAACATGTAGAACTGTTTCTCCTCCGTGGAGACCTGTCGGGGCCGTTAGTGCGCCAGCAGGTGTCATCTGTGTCTAAGAGGGAAGGAACCTGTGGCTTCCCTGCCTTCGTTTTAGCAAAAAGCCTTTTGTATTATTTTTTAATGGGAAGCATCATTCAGGAGTATTTTTTGGAGACAAATTGTTCTCTACTGATAACGGTTTTCATTCCCATATTTTCTTAGATCTTGACTTTGTTTCTCTACCAATTATTCTACATTAAGCCCATCAGTTCAGAAGCTAGGATGTTGTCTGTCACTTATGTAAGAAGTCTGATTTGCTATAGGCACTCTCTAAATTTTCAATAGCATACGACGAAAATCATCACTTACATTTTCTTAACTTTTTTTTTTGTCTTTTTGCCTTTTCTAGGGCCACTCCCGCAGCATATGGAGGTTCCCAGGCTAGGGGTCTAATGGGAGCTGTCACCGCCGGTCTACACCTGAGCGGCAGCCACGCCAGATCCGAGCTGTGTCTGCCACCTACACCACAGCTCACAGCAATGCCAGATCCTTCACCCACTGAGCGAGGCCAGGGACCCAACCCGCAACCTCAGGGTTCCTAGTCGGATTCGTTAACCACTGCGCCACAATGGGCACGCCATCCCTTACATTTTCAACGCTTCACCATATAAAAATGAAATTAGAGGATGTCGGTCCATCTTAATGCCTATGTGTTAGGCACTCTGATGAGTACTTTCTGTGATTCAAATCTGAAAAAACCGCAAGGGCAGCAACTACTGTTATCTTGACTTTTGAAGATAAGGAATGTCTGATACAGATAAGCAACTTGCCCAAAGCCATGCACCTACGGTAAAGAGGAGCTGTGATTCCCCCACGGCCAGGCTGCCCTGGGTTCTGGCTCACTCAGTGCGGAAAGTCTCCTTTCAAGCCACTGTGTTTGCTGTTTGCCCGATAGGATTGCCTGTGAAGATGGTAGGGTGGGGGATGGCCCCACCCCGCCCCACCCCTCCAGTCAAACTGTTCTTATTTGCGTAAAGGCAGTCCTTGCCTTCGAGGAAAGGCCCTTGTTACAGGTGTTTTTCTAGCTTAAAATTAACAAGTATGGGAGCTCCCATGTGGCTCAGCGGATTAAGAGGCCAACTAGTATCCATAAAGATTTTGGTTCCATCCCTGGCTCTGTTCAGTGGCGTAAGGATCTGGTGTTGCTGTGAGCTGTGGGTTGCAGACCTAGTTCTGATCCCACGTTGCTGTGGCTGTGGCGTAGGCCAGCAGCTGCAGCTCTGCTTCAACCCCTAGCTTGGAAACTTCCATATGCCATGGGTGCATATGGAAAAAAAAAATTGTGAGTATGTAAATACTTGTGTTTTTATCAATGACGTGTTTCACATGGATGCTACGGTCCTGAACTTTATTCCTTTCTTTTATCTAAGAAGACGAAGAGCAGGGTGGAAAGGATGGAAGCGGTCATAGCAGAGCGAGAACAGAGATGGTAGGCAAAACTTGAGTTCTTGGTTTTTTAAGATAAAGCAAGAGGTGTTTCTTTCCACCTCAGACAGTGCGGCTCGTCCATATACTTCTGTTCCCCTTTTGTGACAACCTCAGGGGCCACGTGCTCCGTATCCTATCACTACAAGCCAGAAGCCGGCCCACCTCGCCCACCTCGGACTTTGGTTGGACCGAGTCACTGAAATTTAGAGTCATCCCTTATGGTCACCGTATTACTGATGACAAGTCACCTCCCAGCCTCGGGGGTCCTGATGTTGGAGAGCAAATGAGCTGTTTCTGAGAGACGTTGAACGGGCATTGACCAGCAGGCCAAGTCTTCTACCCCAGATTTGGCCCCCCCAAGTTGGTATCTTGTGTGGCCGCCATCGTCAGGTCATGGAAGTTTGAAATACGTCCATAAATATGATGTTTTTTGAAGGAGCGTCATCTTTGGAGCCCAGTGTGGGGAGGCCTACATGGAAGAGGGAACAGCCCCCGCTCACACAACTTAGTCCTCCCCTTGGAATAAGCGCACACCAGATATTTACTGTGGCCTATTTTGCTCTGCTGAAATGCTCCACGAACCTCACGGAACAGCACCGAAGAAATTCTACCAGCGAACATTATTTCGAAGATCTCCTGTTTTGCATGTGCATGCTATAATTTAACAACCATTGTGTTTTTCCACTCCATTCTATGGACACCGGATACTTAGATACAATTCAATACTTAATTATGTGGTGAATGTCCTTGGTTGTAAATGCAATTTTTATTTATTTATTTTTTGGTGGAACGCTCTTGAGGGAGATTTTTCTGTGTGTACGTGTGTTCTCCATAGAAACAGTTCTTTTTTTCAAGGGGAGTAAATATTGAGGAAAGAGGAACCCCTCAGAGGTCTGAAGCCAGGAATGTCTGTTGGAGTTAATGATAGTTTTCCGTCCCAACCCCCATAAATAGCTGAGGTTGCACAAGTGATGTGTGGTGCGATTAGGGTTTACTGAGCACAAGGCACAAGACATTTACAAAGTTTTGGCAGGAAACACTCTCTATGCAAACATTCTATACTTTTTCCCACACGAATCTGGCGAAAGGGCATCTGGACCCTTGCTTTTTTTGTGGATGGACTCTGCACTGGTCTGTGGAATTCCCACTCAGTTACAAGCCAAAGCTCGACAATCCGTTGCTCAAAGAGCCCGATTCTTTTCATATTTAAGATCGATCAGCCCACGGGGTCTACCCAGTCATACTGTTGGGGGGGTGCTGAGCTGGTTTTTCAATTCTCAGAATAATCTGATACAATCATCTTTGTGGTTTAGATGGCGGAGGAACCGTCCTTTGAAAAACACAGCAGAAGAAAAGGGGTACTCAAGACATAACTGGTTTAGTTTCCAAAGGTAAATAGGCAAGAAGCTCATGATTTTGGAAGCTGGTGAGCTTATCAAGCTTCCGAAATGGATGGGGGTTGGGGTCAGGGGTGGGGACAGGATGCCAGAAACACACTGTCTTCCAGCAGCAAGCAAGTGTTCTGAAACACGAATTTTATTTTAAAGTTTTATTGTTAAAAACATACGTCAAGGAGTTCCCGTCGTGGCGCAGTGGTTAACGAACCCGACTAGGAACCATGAGGTTTCGGGTTCGGTCCCTGCCCTTGCTCAGTGGGTTAACCATCCGGCGTTGCCGTGAGCTGTGGTGCAGGTCGCAGACGCGGCTCGGATCCCACGTTGCTGTGGCTCGGACCTAGGCCGTAGGCCGGTGGCTGCAGCTCCGATTCAACCCCTAGCCTGGGAACCTCCATATGCCGCGGGAGTGGCCCAAGAAATAGCAAAAAAAAAAAAAAAAAATATGTCAAGAATTTTCAAAGTGGGCAAGATTCACATCCAACACTGCTGGCAATGGAATTTTTGTTTAGTTAGAGGAAAAAGATGCGTAAAATCTTCTGTAAAAATTGTCACAGCTGGAGGAAAAGGGGTTTTACTTCAGAGTTTCCAAGAGTAAAATATTGATTTCAAAAACATACCCACTTGGAGGTCCTGTCATGGCTCAGTGGTAAGAAACCCAACTAGTATCCATGAGGACTCGGGTTTGATCCCTGGCCTTGCTCAGTGGGTTAAGGATCCAGTGTTGCCATGAGCTGTGGTGCAGGTCGCAGATACTCTGGATCCTGCGTTGCTGTGACTGTGGCAGAGGTGGGGGGGCTAAAGCGCCAATTGGACCCCTAGCTTGGGAACTTCCATATGCTGCAGGTGCAGCCCTAAAAGGCAAAAAACAAAAACTGCACCCACTCGCCCTCCGGAGGTCTGTTGTTCTGTACAGCAGCAATCTGGCTTTGTTTTACCTTTCCAGCTGTCTCAGGGCTCCAAAGCCCCGGGTCTGCCAGGGCTCCCCTCAGCTCCTCCACTCATGCTCCTGAGGACCCAGGGGACTTGGCTCAGGATAAAATTGCCTGGATGATGCCGGGTTGGTGAAGGGAGGGATGGAAACAGAGAGGCTAATGTCATTAGCTCTCAGTTTGTGCCAAGGAATTTTTAAGTACTGTGTAGGTCTTAGCTCCCTACTCCTCAAAAAAAGTCCCCAAAGGAGGGATTATAATGGTTGTTCTCCTTTGGCTGATGACGATTTGAGATTTTGAGTGTTATTAACTTTGTGATGGGAGTTCCTGTTGTGACTCAGCAGGAGCCTCTACACAGTGTCCTTGAGGTTGCGGGTTCGATCCCTGGCCTCAGTCGGTGAGGTAAGGATCCAGCATAGGTCACAGATGCAGCTAGGGTCCAGTGTTGCTGTAGCTGTGGTGTAGGCCTCAGCCGAGGCTCTGATTCGACCCCTTGCCTGGGAACTTCCGAATGCTGCAGATGCATCCATCAAAAGAAAAAAAAAAAATCACAACTATAAAAAACAATAAAAAATAAATGTGGTTTGCACCCTGAGAAAATCCATCATCTCCTGCATTTAGGCCACTGGAAAGTATGTGGAAACGGGATGATTTTCACTTATTTAACCAACATATAGGGCTTTACAGATTTTCTCCAAAGATGGCCACATCCACAACTGCTCCCACGTCTCTCCTCCTGGAAGAGGTGGGGTCTGTTTCCTCTCTCCTTGAATTTGGATTGTGCTTGAACTTGATGCACTTTCGTCAATAGACAGAGGGCCAGTTTGCAGCCTAGCTCTTAAGAGAACTAGAAGATTCCTCTTTGCTCTCTTAGAGCCCAGAGCCACAGTTTGAGAGGGGCAACTACCCTGAGCAAGAGAGAGAGAGAGAGAGAGACCCAGCCAGCCCACACCTATTTCAGTCACCCCAGATGAGGTGCCAGACATGGGAATGACACCATCTCGGGCCTTCTGACCCTAGTTGACCTCCTCACTGAATTTGATGTGACCCAGCTGAAACCAGGTAAAGCAAAAGGACCAGCCAGCTGAGCCCTGCCAACCAATGGAATGATAAGTGTTAAAGCATTGCTGTTTTGAGCCACCATGTGTTGGGATGGTTTGATATACAGAAGTACAACTGAGACAGGTGCATTGCATGCCGTGTACTCGGCATCCTGCTAGCACGTAACATATATTGATTTCAGTAAATACTGGTAAAGATGTTGACTGCCACTGCTGAGCCTGAGGGTTCAAGAGTAAACACAGTTGGGAGAAAATGTCTTGAATTCTGTAATGAACCCTCCCCACTCCCATCCTTGGAGCAGTTTCAGGGTAGTAGCCAAGATGGATTACCAAGAGTCAGGACTTCTTTTTGGAAAGGACTTCAAGGCATGGGGAGGGGTGACTTTCAGTCCAGCTCCTGCCAGAATCCTTCCCACTCAAACATGAGTTCCAGAGCGAAGCTGTCTCTGGGTTTTCTGTCGAATGACCTAACACCGTGTCTGGTCTGAAGGGACATCAGTGGATACCATGCACATTATGTCAACTACTCACCATCACTAGTTGTCTGCCTTCCAACATTTATTAAAAAAAACCCCGCAATAGCCTGGCAGGGCTTGGGCTTGGCAATGACCCTAGCCGGTGGTTAATATTCTCCATTTTAACCCCGGATTAGGCTATAGATTTCAACAACGACAATAACAGCCACAAGGACAAATATTTCTCTGGGAGGTTGCTAAAAAACAAACCTCCAAATAGAACATTTGCATTTATTTTCAGAGGGAGCAACCAACAGTCATGCTTTCTAGAGTCTTTTTGTTTGGAGAAGGTCTTGCTTAAAAGGTATATCTCTTCCTTTTCTACTAGAAAGATCCCTTTGGTGGGCCCATGAAGTAGGCCTTTGGATAGTTCTTTCAGGCCTCTAGGAAGCCTTGGGATAAATTGCTAAGGCACTGATTGGTATATGATGGTTTGATGGCCTAGCGATCATTTGAGTCCCTACAGGTAGACAGCTGTTAACTATCCCTGAGCTCCTCTGGCTCCTGGAAATAAACTGAAGATGAAGCTGTTTGCAGCTGCAGTTGACAGAGCTGCCATCTGCTTCGCTCCCTGGAAGCTCTGAGCCAAGGACTTTGTGTCTGAGTGCTTCACAGCAGAGCGGGCAGTTTTCTGTAGGGAGCTGGCTTGAAGGTCACCTCTCCCATCTCCAGAAGGCACTTCCAGAAAGAAGCAAGCGGCAGCCCTGACCCTTTGTCTTCTCTCTCAAACGCTGTTCCACAACTGCTCCCAGGACAGAGGACATCAGAGAATTCAAGAGAACTTCCCTTTGGCATGTGGGCAGTGTGGCCACTTAACCCCACTTCAAACTCTCTCTCCCTTGAAGTATATCCACTGTGCATCCTACTCTTTGGATGTTTCCCTCTGGGCCACCACCTCTCATGGCGACACCTCTTTCTCTGACTTTCAAACACAGCAGCACCAGAGTGTTGTCAAACTCAAGTGCCCGCGTCCGATGCCCCATGAGGTCCGACAAACTGAAGTGTGTCGGGGAGCAGAGAAAGGTTAATCGCAGGGGCCAAGCAAGGAGAACAGGTGGCTTGTACTCAAAACACCCAGACCCCTTGATGTGTTTCAGGGAGGTTTTTATAGGCAAAATTTTTGAGGCGTTCCTACTATGGCTCAGCAGGTTAGGAACCCAGCTAACATGCATGAGGATGCAGGTTCGATCCCTGGCCTTGCTCAGTGGCCTAAGGATTCAGTGTTGCCGTGAGCCGTGGTGCAGTTCACAGATGTGGCTTGGATCCCGTGTTGCTGTGCCTGTGGCGTAGGCCGGAAGCTGCAGCTCTGATTCAACCCCTAGCCTGAGAACTTCCATGTATGCTTCAGGTGCAGCCCTAAAAAGAAAAAAGAAGAGAAGAAAGAAAAAACATGGATGAGTAGGAGGGAGGTCTGTGTAACCTTCTGATGAGTAGGTGGGTAGGTTCCAAGGTGTGTTCTAGGAATCATCAGCCTTCTGGTTCCAACCATTCTGGGGTCCCCATGCTTGAGCTCAGCCTAGAGTTACCTTCCACCACCTAGGTGGGGGCCTTCGTTCTTAGAGAAGAGCTCAGAGGTAGGTATCACATTGTTAGGCACATCCGGGGAGGGGGACCGAGGACCTGGCCCCATCCCTGCCCTGTTGTTCCTTTCCGCATTCCCTCTCAGCCCTAGGCAGTAACTGTTTGAATCTGCTCTTTGGAACTCAGGGAAGGTCTAAGGGGCTGAAGCCTTTTTCCTAAGAGCAAGAGATGGGGCACTCCAAGAGGTTTTCTTTGCTACGCCTCAATCTTGAGGGGAACATGTTTTGGGCAAGAAAGGGAGTAACACATTGTTTTGGTTTGTTTTTTTCTTTGCTTTTTAGGGCTGCACCTGCGGCACATGGAGATTCCCAGGCTAGGGGTCGAATCAGAGCTACAGCTGTTGGCCTATAGCCACAGCCACAGCAACGCAGGAGCCAAGCCTCATCTGTGACCTATGCCACAGCTCACGGCAACACCGGACCATTAACCCAATGAGCGAGGCCAGAGATCAAACCTGCATCCTCATGGATACTAGTCAGGTTCATTACCACTGAACTACAACGGGAACTCCCAGGAATAACATTTTGGATCGAGAGGTCAACCATAAACTGCACAGAGGCACTCGGTTTTAGCAGGACTCAGTTTCAACAAGACAGCCTCCACTCTGCTTTTCTTTTTCTGAATCTTCATTGTTTGAGGTAACCGTTTCACCCCCTGCCCTCCACCTGCAGCCCAAGCCACCACACCGGGTTTCAGGATTGTATCTCCAACTGCAAACTAGAGGTCTCTTACTAGACTGCCTACTTGCCAAAATCAGCATTCCTAAAGCAAAACCCATCATATGTCTACATAAACAATGGCTGAATTTGAATTTCCCTGCCTGCTGCCTCCGTTTTGAGTTGTCGGCCTTAGACATCCTATAAACTATTGCCCGCTTACTTCCCAAGCCTAATATTCCAGCCATCGACCCAAACACGTCACCACCCGCATTCTGGGCATTTGCAAGAATCTTCTGGTTCCCCGCCTCTCTCTTGTTTTGATTTTCTAAGACGTCCTGTGCCCTGCTCCCGGGAGGAATCGTTCTAATGCAGTTCTCCTCTTTTTATATCTCCATTCGAAACCCCCTCTGTGTGCCTCACGTTCAGTATAAACGCCCTCATGGTGCCCTGCAAAAAGTGTTTCGCATCATGGCACCCACCCACCTGTCTGGCCTCATCCCCAGCCCGGGTCTAGTGTTGACATAGATACGGACTGAACCATTGGGTTGAGCAATCCCCGAAGGTGCCGTGGATGTGAACGCCAGTGTGGATGTCCTTTCCCGGCCCTGTGCAGCGCCAAGGACCTGACCAGAAAATGCCACGTACCCGTCTTCCTTCGAGCCTCGGCCTGCGCTGTGTGTCTCCTTCCATTTACTTCCTCCGTGTCTTCATTGTTCCCTTTGCCTTTGCAAACGATAGCCCAGGATTCTTTTTTTTTCTGGGAAGGCTTCTCCCATCAGCCCCCAGCCCAGAAACCTGGAGCAACTTCTTGCTGAAATCATTCTTTGGCACTTACCCTCCCTCCGACACTTGTTTCCATTTGGCCATTCTTCATGTGTCTGATCTATTTCTGGGAGTAGAATAGAAGTTCCTAGATAGCAGGAGCGGCTCTGCAATTATGTGCGGCCTCAATGTTTATTGATAATGATGCTTATGATGACAGTTTCTTATGTTTTTCTCACACACAGACCATAGCTCTAAGACATCTCTCTCTCTCTCTGTTTTTGTAATGTCTGAGCAGAAAGCTTTGAAAAATGAGAATAAATAACTGTGTTCTCCACAACCACACACCCCCTTTCTCTTTAGTCTTAATGCCTAATTTCATGTTCTACTCCATCGATGCACATCCGTTTTAAAGCAAGCAGCCAGTTGAGGGCTGTGGAAAGTCCGGCCGATGGCACAGGCGCTGTTGTCCAGCAGGTGGAAGGTCTCTCCTCCCTCGGCGCTGCCTTTCCCCGATTCTCTTTCCATCCCTCCCGCTTCATCCCCTTGCTTGGATCATCCTCTTCTGGTCTTGCATCTTTTACCCTCACACTTTGCCTTTGGTCTTCTCATTTTCTCACTCCAACTTCCACTCCAGGAGACTGGTTCCCAAGCCTGTCTCCTGCCGTGACACATTTCCTAAGTGCCAGACGCACGTCCCCTCCTGCCAGCTGGAAACGTCTTCCTGGATATTCTTCAGACAATTCAAACTCCGCACCTCTTCCTTTCCCGGCATCCTCCACATCTGTCTCAGTTCGTGGCATTGCCGTCCCCTTGAGCCAAGAGGTCAGGGGAGCATCATTCTCTTCTCACGATTTCTCGCTCCCAACACCAGTCTTGCTCCCCTCCAGTTTTTATTCTCTTAAGTATTTTTTCTCCTTCCAGTTTCCTGCTGTTGTGTCTTGATCTGGGTCCCCTCCTCCTTTTTTTGGCTTTTTAGGGCCGCATCTGTGGCCTATGGAAATTCCCAGGCTCGGGGGTCGAATCTCGGAGCTGCAGCTGTCGGCCTACACCACAGCCACAGCAGCTCACGGCAACGCTGGATCTTTAACCCGCTGAGAGAGGCCAGGGTTCATGCCCATGTCCTCATGGATACTTGGTTCATTACCGCTGAGCTGCAGTGGGAACTCCCATCCAGGTCCTTTGCATTCATCAAAAGAATCAACACTACCCACTATAGTCTTCACACTTGGAGGTCCTTGTGGCTTAAATTAACAAAGACTGTTGTTATGGACTCATTTAAATCTGGCACGGCTTGAGTGGTCTCCAGAAGCAGGAGGCTTTCCTCCAGGTGGTGGTTCAGGATCCATCCTGCTGCCAGCCTGTGACTCTGTCATCTCAACCTAGGCCTCTGTGATCTCTGAAAAAAGAGGAGAGAAAGAAGAGGGATGGCTGATATCTTTCCTGCCTTAATCGGGAAGCAGGGCCACTTAGAAATGGAAGGCAAAGACCCCATGGACTATTGGCCAGAACCAGTCACGAGATCTAATGAAACTGCCAGGAAGGCTGAAAAGTCCGGACACGGGGATTTTTGGGGGGAGCACTAAGTACCTGCTATTCTCTTGTCCTAGGCACTACTGCCATATCTCCTAACTAGTTTCTCTAGAGTCGTCTTCTCTGCTCTACCTCCGTACTTTCATTAGAGAGGTTTTCTGTATTAAATTTATTATCATTATTGTCATTCTATAAAATACAAACTCATCACACCCTCACCTTCAGGACCCATCAATGACTCTCCACTATTCATGGACTAAAATGTATAGTGCTGCAAAATCTGGCTTCCATCTCCTTTTCCAGCTATACCTCCACATCCACAAACCCTTAGCTAGAAACACAGCAGACAAAATATTTCCTGGACATTCTGTCCCTTCTCTCACTCCCATGCCTTTAGTGCATATGGTACACTCTTCCTGGAATATGTGGAAAATGTAAGTCGAATGTGGTTTGACTTTGCTTGGAATTGTTCTGTTACTGTGAACACTGACTGTGGATCCATACAGAAAAAAAAAAAAAAAAGACCTATAGAAGTAAACAAAGCCAGTTCTTATAGTTCCCCTTATCTTAGGAAAACAGAGTTGGGGCTTCATTTACTCTTCTCCTTAAATTAAGAAAGTAACCACACTTGGCTCTGACCCTTACTCTATGTGCACACCAGTCCCTCAAAAAGCCAGTGGTGAATGATGCTGCTTCTTTGAAGACAGGTTCCAGATCCCTAATGAGGCTATTAGAGAATAATTTGGAGACACTTAACAGCTGATGAATTTCATATAAGAACTGGAGTCTTTCCCAACTGGTTCAATCCATGACCACACCAGCCAGCTTTCTCTGCCAGGAATTTCCTCTGGGACCAGGTTTATATCTGGATGTAGAGGAAGATGAGATTTTTGCTGCTGACACAGCCTAAGCCACCAGGAGCTATGATTATTCCAACACAGAATAAGGAAATTTCCCTTGGGAAGCCAGGCTGCATGAGCAATAGCCCAAGGAATTAGTGAGAAGGCAGTGTAGCCTAGTGGAAGCAGTCAGGTGTCTGAAGGCAGACAAATCCAAGGTCAGACCTACAAGAAGTCCTGTGACCTCCAGAGGTTACTTAACCCCTCTAAACTGTAGGTGTCTCATCTCCATCTTTTTCCTGGGGTGGTCATTACATAAAGCCACCAAGGTGTGGCAGATTAACTTTGCAGAGATTCATTTGTATTTTCTCTCTGCATCTCCTCCCCCACACGTGTACACACACTCACACCCAATCCAGTCTTTAGACTCCCGAAAGTCAAGGACGTTTTGTTGCACGAAGGAGAAAGCAATTGTCTCACTGGAAATACCCCTGCCCTTTGTCACTGCTGAAGTTCACAGACAAGAGATCAGGAGAGGAGAGTGAGAGGCGCAGGGAAGGCAGACAGAACGGGGAGGGGGAGGGCGGCTGGAAGATGAAAGAGAAATTAATCTTGGACTTCTGTGTGGTGGCGTCCTGAAAAGGCAGTAAGACCTTGGAGGGTGCCTGAACGAAGGCTGAACAAAAGGCAGGAGGGATCTCAGCCTATGCAAACACTTCGGGGCCCCAGGAATCCTGCCAAAAAGCCAGAGCTGCAGGAATTGGAGGTCTCAACAGCCACCAGGGTAACTTGAGGACAGAGGGCTGGAGGCAACTTGTATTAGAAAAGTTAACCATAGTCAGGCCTGAGAATGAATCTCTCTACCAAGCAGGTAGGATGGAGATTGGAAATTTAATTCCAGTTGATTCCAAGAAAATCCTGGGAGTTCCCGTTGTGGCTCAGGGGGTTAAGAACCCGACATAGTGTCTGTGAGGATGCGCAGGTTTGAGTCCTGGCCTCAGTCCGTGGGTTAGGGATGCAGTGTTGCTGCAAGCTTCGGCGTAGGTGGCAGAGGCAGCTCAGATCTGGGGTGGCCATGGCTGTGGCAGAGACGGCAGCTGCGGCTCGGATTCAACCCCTAGCCTGGGACCTTCCATATGCCGCAGGTATAGCCCTAAAAAGACCAAAAAAAAATCCTGAAATACAGTGTTTCTAGTCCTGCCCCCGCCTCCCCCCCCCCCCGCCCCCGCGCGGGCGCCACACACGCTTTAGATTAAAGGGTGTCCTACTGCTTGGGTCAAGCCTCTTGCACTTGAGGAGCTTTCAGTAGAGGTCTACGCCCTCCTCCTCTCCATCGCCTTCCTCCGATGCTCTGGACGTGACAGCAGGTGCTCCCAGGGTCTGCCTGCACCCCCGCATTAGCCCACACCCCTCTTCCCTGAAATTCAAGCTCTTAGCACAGACCAGCTCTTTCTATCCCAGATCCCAGGGAGGAGCGCCCACTGTGGCTCAGCAGTAACAAACCCAACCAGTATCCGTGAGGATGTGGGTTCCATCCCTGCCCTTGCTCAGTGGGTTAAGGATCCCGCATGGCTGTGAGCTGTGGTGTAGGTCGCAGATGTGGCTCGGATCTGGTGCCGTCGTGGCTGTGGTGTAGGCCGGCAGCTGCAGCTCCAATTGGACCCCTCGCCTGGGAACTTCCATATGCCGTGGGTACGGCCCTAAAAAGACAAAAAAAAAACAAGAAAAAATCGGTGGAAGCTTATGGTGCAACATTCCTAAGACAGAGCAACCACTGGAAAATCTCAGAAAGCTGACCCAGTAGAAATACACAGCCGGGCTTGGGTTCAGTATTATAGACACCCCACCCGCCACCGCCCCACCTATGCTTCTTCCCAGTAGAGACACTTACACCTCCGTTTACTCACTGTGGCCTTGTGCCCCAGGCTTGTCTTCGAGGCAGCCCTCAGGAAGGCCAGACTTGAGGAAGGTGGCTAGAAGGACCACCAGCGTGTCCCGACCTGCACTGTGGTTTTTTGTTCTGGATCAGAGGCCCGCAGACCACAGCCCCGTGAGTCAAATCCAGCCCCAGCCACAGGCTGTGTAAATAAGGTTTTCGGGAACCCAGCTGGGGTCAGTTGTTGACCTCTGCTCTCTGGCTTTTGTTCTACCACCATAGCAAAGTTCAATAGTTGCAACAGAGACACCACTGCTTACAAAACCGAAAATATTTATTTACTATGTGGCCCTTTCCTGAAACGGTTTGCTGATTCCTGTTCTAGATGGTGATCTAGTGAGACTGGTCGCTCGGGCACAGCAAAGTGGCCGCAGCCACGCAAGAGCGGCAGCACTTTTCATTTTTGAAGGAGGATGGGTTTCAGCAGGAAAGGATCCAGAAAAGTCCCTCTCTGTCACACCCACCTCCCGCCCTACCTTCCTAACCTCTTTCCAGGGGACCCATCATACGTCTCTCTTTTTTTTTTTGTTTTGTTTTGTTTTTTCCTGCTTTTTAGGGCAGCATGTGCAGCACATGGACGTTCCCAGGCTAGGGGTCAAATCGGAGCTGCAGCCGCCAGCCCATACCACAGCTGCAGCAATGCCAGATTGGAGTGGCCTTGGTGATCTACACTGCAGCTCGCGGCAATGCTGCATCCTTAACCCACTGAGCAAGGCCAAGGATTGAGCCTGCATCCTCATGGATACTGGCCGCAAAGGGATCTCTGCTACTGCTCCTCTTAATTCAGCCAACACAGTCTGTGCACATACTGTGTGCCAGGCTCTATTGGGTACCATTGATACGGAAGCAAATAGGTATCTGACTGACCCTGTTCTTGGGGAGTTTACCATGAGTCTTGTGATGCTTCAGGGCACTGGACCACATGACTTTGAAGCCTGAGCCTGGAGAGTCTATATTGGCATATTTATTTTTTTCTTTCCTAACCCCCTGAGCCACAAGGGAACTCCCACGGGCACATTTCTAAACTTAGGATGGAGAGTAGCTTTAAAGTAGAAAGCCCCCAACATGAGCTGACCACGCTCTTCTAGCATAGATGATGCCAAGAGAAGAAAATAAATCTCCTGTGTCTTTGTCCAGTGTTCTAGCTCTTGTACAGCCCTCGTTGTGACCTGAAAAAATGCAAAGAAGTTCCAGTCCCCCTTGGAGTGGATGAGGAAGAATTTGGGATGGCAGGTGTGGCCACAGGGCTTTCTGCCCAGGTCAGGCCCACTGTCCACTTGTTATTTCAGCATAATTACGTTTAATAGCGCCCGTTTAACTCCTCAAAGAGGTCCGGCTTGAACATCCAATCCCATGGTACCTTTACCTATAACCCACACTCTCAGCCTAGCCACCCGTGTGATGTTAGTAATCCAGGAGTTCCTGCTGTGCTGCAGTGGGTTAAGAATCCGACTGCAGCAGCTCAGGTCACTGCAGGGATGTGGGTTCAATCCCCGGCCTAGCATAGTGGGTTAAAGGATCCGGGGTTGCTGCAGCTGTGTCTCAGATTTGGTCCTGGCCTGGGAACTTCCATATGCCACAAGTGTGACCATTGGAGAAAAAAAAAGGGGGGGGTAATCCAAATTTTTCTCCTTATCAGTTCAAAATTTTATTTATGTGATTCTGCCTTACCCACACCCAACCATCCTTGCCTGCCCAAAGAAAGACATGCTCTATTCGCTTCATTGATTGCAGTTTAATTACCAAATAAATCCCCAAGTGCCCAGAATGATCCTGCCATGCGGTAGAGAAGAGCTAAATTTGTAGCACAGGAGCCTATTTGTTGAGTTTTCCCCCCACAACTTTACGGAGCTTTTGTTCACAGAGACCATCAGTTCGACGTGTTCAGCGCAATCATTTCCTCTTTGCCGAAAGATGAGACTTGTTTTAACTGATGAGACGGAGGCCCAGGAAACAGTCTTTACATTCAGATCTACAGTGAATAAGCGGGAGGCAGCAGTGCCTTGGGAACTGGGAAGCGTTTTCTGACTCTCCTCACTTCCCATCCCCGCATCCTTGACCGCCAGCCTTTCGGGGCTTTGTCCCATCCTTGACTTACTTGTTTCTCGTCTGTCTCCACTGGGGGACCTTGACCGTCTAGTTAGCTGTGACCACTCCTGAATTTAGGACAGTACCTCCCTCTTAGGAGGTTCATAGGAATTTCTTGAGTAGAATATTTACTCTTAACAAGTTCCTGAGCTATAACAGCAAGAGTTGCTCGCCCAAGGGGCCGGGAAGAAGCTCCCCCCACTGACACCGTGATTGTTGCTGACACTTTGTTTTCCTCAGTGGCATTATTTGGCCCATCATCAAGGCCCCTGAAAAAACAGTGTTATTCTGGACACTTGCTGTGTGAAGGGAGCAGCTGAAATGTGGTCGGAATCCGCCAGAAACCAACTACTTCACAGGCAGGAAAAGAATCAGACCTAATTTCTCCTTGGAAAGGAACATGGTACCAATCAACGGATCCCTCATTATGAAGCAGACAGCACGGCGCAGAGAATGAAGTGTTGAAAGTTGAATTGCAGCTACTCGGCCTGTCCCAGGATTCCCCACTCTGGCCCAGTCCTGTTACTGGAGATTTCCCAAATAGGAGCCATGGAGGCAAGAGCGTCTTACCTGGGCACCGTCAGGGTCCCTCGACAGCAATGAACGTGAATCGCTTGGCTCTCTCTGGTGAACAGGCCTTGCGGGATAAAATCTGGGAGTGGGCGGCCTTTCCACTCTTGAAGGAAAGCAAGAAAAACGGTCAGAACAGAGAATTTGCTGGAGGAATCTGAGGCAGCGCTGGCCCAAGTCCCACCAAAAGGCACACAGCACAGAGGATGTGGGTCCAGTTCCAGGATGAAGCCTCTGAACCAGAAACAGCTGGCGATTGTGGGAAAATGGCCTGTCCAGCTTTCATGGATGGGAAAGTGGTCAGCGCTGGGAGGGATTTTGCTAGAAACCCAGCACGGATGGAGGGAGAGTGCAGATTGTTACGGAGAGCAGCGCCGTTTAGGCAGAGGTCACTTTCAGAATCCCCATGACATCGTATCAGAGGCGGCAGGGAAGGGGCATATTTTCCATAAGAAAACTAATGGAAAACTGTGACATAAAACTGTGAGTTGAAAGGAAGCATTCAATCATAAGACAGTGGTGGGCCTTTTCCTTCTATCTGGTTAGCCAAAACAACAACAACAACAACAAAAGCCATACAATGAAAGATTCCTCTCAAGCACATAAAATGGTCACCATACACCATGGCCACCCCCAACCGCAAAGCCCAGAGACATTCGTTGAATTAGCAGTTCAAGGTTAACTTGGCCACTTGTCAAAGGCCATGCATTTCAAACTAATGGTATCATCAAGACAAGGTTCAACTCGGGAAAAAACTGTGGTTAAACAAGGTAGAAATGTGTGTGGGTTGGGGCCCCTGGGAGGGAGAGCCCCAGGCGGCCGGGCACACCTGGGCTGCGGATGCTGCTCCACCAAGACCGCAGGGAGACAGCCTCCTTCCCGCTCACCCCTCTGCTGTCCTCAGCCCAGACTCTCACCCTCAACACCCGAGATGGCAGCTAGAGCCACACCCGCAGCTGCGGGATTAGTGAAAAGGAAAAAATAAAGACTTACGGAGACCAGCCCCAGGCCCCACTTCTATGTGTGATCCTCAGGCCCCGTCATAGCAGTGACCGGGCTGTTCCTGTCCAGCCCCCAGGGGAAAGCCGCCCTCTTCCCACAGGATTTGGTGCGGAGCCCTTGTCTTGCAGGTCTCGTCTGGCCGTCAAGGGCCTGGCCTCCCGTCCCCATCCCCATTCCTGGCCCAGGCAGGCGGGGCTCAAATGCACGCCTGCATCCCACCCCGGATGCCTCCACTCCGAGGTCCCTCCACGGAAGCCTCGGTTGAGACCCTGGGCGACCTCACGCATGACCAGCCAGCTGCCTCGGCTGAGGCATTTGCCCCACAGGGACTCGGCGTGTTCCATCTCCTTGCTTCTGCTTTTGCCTCCCTTGGGCCCCTGCCTCCAGGAAAAGGCAGGAGCTATTTGCTCAGGGCTGCTGGTCAATGGGACATTCACCTTCTGCTGCCTGCCATCTGGCTGTCACCGCCCGGGTCCTCGGCGGCCAGGGAACAGGGCACAACTGGCGCCCTTGCCTTTTCCCTTCAGCCTGTGCTGCTGCAGTAGCTGGAAAACGCTGGACTCTCCCTTTCCATGTGGCTCCATATCCTAACTGCACCCCTTGGTCCCCGGTGGCCGGAGTCATGGTCCCGATGTCCTTACTGAAGTGTCCCAAGACGGCCTTGATTATGGTTCTTAATCTCAGTGGTCTGGGCCGAGTCATGTGGTCACAGCCAGTAGTCAGGGCGGCTGAAAAATGCATCCTATCACCATGACTGTGGAAGAAGAGGATAAATTATATCAGGGGAAAGCTGGCAGTCCTTGCCATATGCTTGTAGGCTATTGACTAATAAAGGGGATGCAGATAAATGCTGTATGATATCGCGTGTGTGGGGAAACTATAAAATATAATAAACTCATAGATACGGAGAACAGACTGGTCGTTGCTGGAGGCGGGGGTGGGCGGGTGGAGGAATTGGATGAAGGTGTCCAAAGATACAGACTTCCATTCGTAAGGTAGTAAGTCGTGGGGTGTAACGTAGGGTATGGTGTCTAAATTGCTAACAGTCCTGCATTGTCTATGTAATAGCTGCTAAGAGTGACAAAAGTCTTTAAAAAAAAGCCTAAAATGTTCTCGTCGTAAGAAAAACATTGTCGCTATGTGTGGTGAAGGACGTGAGCTGTTTGTGGTAATCATTTAACAGTCCATACACACACCAAACCATTATGTTGTGCACTCAAAACTACTGCAATGCTGCATGCCCATCGGGTCTCAATTAGGAAGAAAAGACACAAGCATAGGTGCAGCCACGAAGGCAGCATTGTAAGGAGACCCGCGTTGAAGTCTGTGCTGCTCCCCCTAAACCGTGTTGCCCTTGGGTCGCTCTCTGCATCCATCCTATTCAGCCAAATGACTTGCTTATTTATGAATTCCTTGTGTTTATTAGACATACCTGCTATTTCAAAGACAATCCTGAAGGTCTAAAGACTTGCCGTTCGAGTCTCATCTACGTGGGCGAAGGTCACGAATGGAACTTACTGTGGGGGAAGGTCACCGTTAGAGAATTTTTCCCCACTTTTGAACTTCTGCTCAAGGTCACTGGCCATTTAGTTGCCTGACTTCTCACCTTGCAAATTGCAACTGAATGCCTCTTCCACTAATGAGAGAACAAACCAGATGGCCAATCCTGAGTTATCTGAGACAATATAATACTAAACCCCAAAAGGACTACAGGGGGTAGGGAATTTGTATTTCAAAGGACACAGATGCCCAACAAAATACAGAAAATATAGCCCTTAAAGAGTTATTGGGTAAGCCAAGATGGGAAGATAATGTAAAAACCTTCTTATCTACAGAATACGATGCAATCATTTCCGGGACGAGTTCTCACATTTAAAATTTATTTGTTTGTGAACTCCAGCTAGGCAAGACGCTCATTCCAATGCCATGAAAGGCCACTCCACCAGGAAGGCAAGTGCCTTGAATTATCCTCTACTATTCGTTTTGGTAGCACTTATTGTAGACGTTTCTCCATATGTCTCTACTCTTCTGGAAAAGAAAAGGAAGACTGTGATTCTTAAAGATACATTTCTTAGGTGAAGTGTCAGGAAATATATGTGCAAAGCCAACTTTGACTCCTACATTTTCATGATTTAGGTCTGCTAAAAACTCTATTGAAAATGTGTGATTTATTCGGTTTTATTCTGCTGGTTGTACAGTACATTTAAAAATTTTTTTTCCTGTTATAATGCCATATTCTCTATTTTGTTGGGCACCAATGATCTTGCGATGTTGGGGAAGTTATTTAACTCTGGACGTATTTAAGTTCTTCTTGCCCAGGACCCTGGTATATATCCTTCATCCTGGGTATACCGCGACCCAAGTTAAGAGTCACAATACAGGATGCATAAGCCCCCTTGCCATTAGACCCACTATGTTAACAAATCCATGTCACGTGACGGTGCTTTGTTACTCTTCTGTCACCTTGTTTCTTCTGCTGCCTTTATTTATTATTTATTGAATGTTTGTTTTCTGATAGGGGCTCTACTCAACATGGGACACACGGTGATGAATAGTGGAGTTATACTCCCTGCTTATTTCTGAGGCTGGTTTTGACTGTGCAGTGCTCGTGGTCCCTTCTTTCCTGCCCACAGACCTCTTTCTTCGAGGAGACATCAGGCTGACGTCATTAGCTCCTCCTTCATACCCAGTAAGAGAGCATCGGACCCTATAAGGTCAAACTAGGCCTGTCATGGTGCTTATTCAAATCAGCAGGAGGGTGGTCCTTAAACTCCTGCCCTTGGTCCTAAGGGTCGTTGCCTTGGTGAACTTGAATGCAGGCCTCATTTTATCTTTCACTCAATGACCTGCAGCACATCTTGTACTTTTATTAGTTGAGCAAGCCTACCTCACTCTGATGGGCTTTTTGAGCAACTGTTAACTTACAGTGTCTCCCAAAGTCCCCTGGGGTTCCGTCTCTAGCTCTGGTCCCCTACTGGGACTTCTACAACTACCTGTATAACTTTCCTACTCAAGTCCTATCAAAATTGGTAAAAATAATATAAAAAAAAAAAAAAAACCAGCCAGGTAAAGCCTCTGGAAATGGTGTTAAGGCAACAATAAAAGAAGAAACATCTATTTGAGCAAATCTATGAAAATTTTATCAGAAAGGCAAGAGGCTACAGTATGTGAATCAAGACTGGTCTCTTCCACCTCCCGCTCCAACACAGTGAGGTGAGGATTCACCTCCGAACTGCTGCAGTTAAGAACACAGGACTCCCTCCAAGCCCAGCTCCCTGTCCAAGGGCGTTCCTCCTACAAGAAGCAGGACTTCAGGATTTGTCTCCCGACCTTGTTGCTGAGACCAAGTCCTGGGTGAGCATGGGCAAGAGGTGGCAGCTCCCTTTTTCAGCTGAACCCTCATTCATGGGATGGAAATTCTACCTTGAGCACAGCACCTTGGGCGTACAGAAGCCCAGTCATCCTTGCCCAGCTCAAGAAGTGGTGGTTACATGCTGAGAGGACCTCAGCCTGCTGCCACCCTTCACTGAACATTTAGTCCCTAGAGTAGGGATGCTGCTCAGAGATAAGCTTGTCATTGCCCTCCTTCCCAGCTCCAGAGTCCTGACTCTGAGATTTATCTGAGGGTAAAAGCAGGCAATACAGCAGACAGCTCTTAAGATCTGAAAAAGCAGAAGTTGCAAAAGAGCATGGAGAAGTTCAGACCTAAGCATACTCTTAAGAACAAAGGAGGTTGTGTGAAAAGCAATTGGAAGGAGACTTGTGGGTGCAAAACTGCAGGAGATAACTGGAGAATAGGACAGTGAGGAAGAGCCCTGGGGTCAGAATAAATATCAGAACAGGGACCTCAGAAACTACTCCTTCCAGGGTGCTAGGGTTTGAATTAATGTGTAGAGGGAGTGTGCCCCCAGGGTTTGTTGAAAACAGTAGAGCAATCAGAAGGAAATTAGTGTCGTTTAACAGTAGAGAGTGGTCAGGGAAAGAGAGGAAGGAAGCTCTACCACAACTGTGAGCACATCTAAAGCCGAGTCTCTCTGAGGAGCACCATGTGCTGGAAACAGAGGCTGAACACTCTGGTAGAAACAGACTTCACCAAAATAAAGTAACTTTCGCTAAAAGATAGACAAGAGTTCCCGCTGCAGTGCAACAGGACTGGCAGCATCTCTGTAGCACCAGGACGCAGGCTCGATCCCCAGCCCAGCACAGTGGGTTAAAGGATCTGGCATTGCCGCAGCTGTGGTGAAGTTTGCAACTGTGGCTTGGAACTGATCCCTGACCTGGGAACTCTATACGCCACAGGGCGGCCAAAAAACAAAACATAAAAAAAAAGACGAACAACCATAACAGGTCTTGGAGCCTTACCAAGAGGAAGACAATATCCAATCAAAACAAAACAAAACAAAACCCACAAGGGTCACCAACTAAGAACAAGAATTATGTAATTTGAAGCACGGGCAGTGGACTGACGCTAGGAGTAAAGAGATGCTGAGTTACCGCAGTGGAGGGAGGGAGCTCTGTAGGTCCCTCTTGCTGTGGGTCCACACAGATCTCAGAGGCTGGCCTGGCCCCGGCCTTAGATAAGGAGGAGGGGGGGACCTAAGAGCACTTATCACTGAAACGCTCTCAGAGTATTCCCAACCCAATCTCATTTTCTCCCAAGATGAAGGAACCTTCTTTAAGGTCGCTAAAAACGACTTCGTACTCTGGCTTAATAGCGCCGCTCGTCTTTTCCCGGAAGAGATCTTGCAAATCTCAGGGAAACCCAAAAGCCACAGTAGGAGTCACCCCTGAAAGGACAGGCCTCCCTATAAGCACAGTTATGCTCATCGACGGTGAGAGGCACAAGGGCCTTTTCTCGGGAGTAGAGAAACGATAACCCAGGTTGGGCGAGTCAACAACTCTGGGAAGAGTCTCACTGAATGTTTAGCTTGATATGTCAGCTCTAAGAAGGCAGCCATAGAATGGAATCTCCAAATCCTGCCCATGAGGTTTCAAAAAAGAAATGAAAGAATCCCTTGGATGCACCACACTGGTCACCACACTGACCCTCAAAGAGTGTAGGGTGTTGCAGAAGAATCTCTACAATTTGTTGTGTTATGTACCATTAAAAAGGGTGATAATTGGTAATTTGGAAGTAAAAATTTGGGATAAAAAAAATTCTCCATCGGCATCTTCATATACTATGAAATATATTTAGGACATTTTAAAGCTATCTGAGAAAACACAGATCTCTTGATTTAAGTGTTGCTAAGTTCCCCAGCGTTTTGAGGCACCCATTGAAAAATAACAGGCTTTACTCATTAAAAAAACAATTAGCGTGACACACAAAAAATACCAGCATTACATCTGTAAAATGTGTGCCTTGTTTTGGAGTCATAGGAGACTAATATTTATTCCTGAATAACAATGAAACATAATGGAAATAATGAAAATAATGATTACTCACTCATGATTCATATGTTCAAATTGCCCTAGGACTGCAGAAGCACAGTGTAGTTTAATACTCATCTATCCTACTTAGTGATATTTATTGAGTACCTACTATAGGCAAACACTGAGTAGGATACAAAAGCATTCTGAAGACAGAATTTCCTGCTCTTTATGAAAACCCCTTTTGATGCTGAACTAAAGAGACAGGATGCATGAAAATCTCAGAAGCTCTGTCGATAGAAATTCATTGCTCCAGAATGAAAGGGAAACCTTCCAGGGATGGGGAAGTTAGGGATAAATGGATTAGTGGTCCCACATTCTCGGTGCTAAGTGCCACCCACCATAGAAGCCTGCTATGGGAGCTTCCAAAGCCACAGGAAGAACTGTGTAGGCTCCATAGTTATTTTCCCCACTGAAATCCCTGCCAAATTCTTCAACTTGCAGGACCTTGGAGAACCAGGACTAACTGGTAATTTTTTTTTTCTTTCTAGCTCTGAAATACAAAAGGATGGAAAATTATCTCCTCCACCTGGAGAAGAAGAAACTTGGATCTTTAGAAATAAAATATTAGTTTCTCCTCTCTGAGGGAGATCACTGGATGCTTATATTTATTGCGTAAATAAAAGTTAATAAAGGCATGTTGATTATAAGCAATACTGTTAATAAGGTAAAGCTAATATACTTACACATAATTTTATTATTTTATTATCATTATCTTTTGTTTTTTTGTTTGTTTTTTTGGCTTTTTTAAAAAATTTTTTGGTTTGTTTGTTTGTTTTGTTTTTTTGGCTTTTTAGAACCATACCTGTGGCATATGGAAGTTCCCTAGCTAGGGGTCAAATCAGAGCTACACCTGCTGGCCTACACCACAGCCACAGCAACACGGGATCTGAGCTACGTCTGCAACCTACACCACAGCTCACTCAGGGCAACACTGGATCCCCCACCCACTGAGCGAGGCCAGGGATCAAACCCCAGTCCTCAAGGATACTAGTCAAATTCATTTCCACTGCACCACAACAGGAACATGTTACACCTAATTTTAGATTACAAAGCAGAGTATTCCTTATTTTTAAGATTCAACGTCTTATTTACAAAAATCCATACCAGACCATTAGACCAGAGGAAAGTCTGAATAAATTTAAGAGCATACATTTTGTCTAACAATGGATTATATAATACATACAAATACAATGAATTAATATATTTTTTTTAAATTTCCAATTACTTTGAGAAAATATTTCCTAAAGAGCAATACCATCAAATGAGAAGCTAAAGAACACTATAACTGAGTATTTGGGGAATAAAATATAATTCCAATGTAAAGCTTACAGATCAAAATTTATGAAGAATCATCACAGCATAACTCTGAGGATGTTTATTTTCAAAAAAAGAAAGAAAGAGAAAGAAAGGAAGAAAGAAAGAAGAATTAAATATTTACTTAAAAACTTAGGGAAAAAATAGAAAAAAATCCCAAACTTAAATAAAGGGAAAGCTTTAATAAAGGATAAAGGCCAAAACAAACAAATAAAAAGCACAAGAACAGAAAAATTGAGAAAAATATCTAAGAACTTGTACTTTCTAAACACTAATGAAAAAGCCCATTTGTGAATAAATTATTGGTAAATTAGAAATGAGAAAATATGAAGATTAACCATATTATAAAAAGAAAATCCCATTCACATTTGTCTAACATACTTGAAAACTGCAAACAGAGGTCTTTTTTCAAGAACTGAAAAGCCCAAACCTACAAATATAAAGTAGTACATTAGTATAAAACTGAAGAGACCTACCGTGAAGGCATTGGACGAGTGAATTAAAAAATTTAACCACTTTCTAGTTTATTCAAACCTGAAAAAGGAACAATTGGAAAGGAAAAGCCCAAGTTGACAAATAAGCCTGGACCAGAAAAATCTAATCTAAAATCTGTAAAATACCATATGCAGATACGCATTAAAGTATTTTATCTCAGCAATGGAAGGGTGCATTAAACAGGACGTACACAAGAAGTTTCACTTGTAAAATATTACAATTCATGATCAAAGTATAACTCCTGACTCCACGTACTTAGAGACATAGTGTCACAGTGTATAAGGGGAAATCTATGAGATATACAAGGAACAACCCATAGAAGCTCAAATATAGACAGATTTTTTTTCTTGGCTCTTTTGTTTTGCTTTGTTTCATTTTTAAGGTTTTGTGGAAGTAGTTGGTTTTCAATACTGTGATCATTTCTGCTGTACAACAAAGCGATTCAGTTAAACTTATATACACACAGCCATTCTTTTCCAGATTCTTTTCCCATATAGATTTTACCACCGAATGTTGGGTAGAGGCCCCATGCTGTACAGCAGGCACCCACTGGCCAGGCATTCCACATCATCACAGTGTGCCCTAGACAAGGGTTTTTAATATTCCTCTCTTGGCTTGTGGTACATCGACCCATCTAAAGTAATTGGGGATGGAGTTCCCGTCGTGGCTCAGCGGTTACCGAATCCGACTAGGAACCATGAAGCTGTGGGTTCAATCCCTGGCCTTGCTCAGTGGGTTAAGGATCCCGCGTTGCTGTGGCTGTGGTGTAGGCCAGCAGCGACAGCTCTGATTAGACCCCCCCGCCCCAGCCTGGGAACCTCCATATGCCGCAGGTGCGGCCCTAGAAAAGGCAAAAAGACCAAAAAATAAAAATAAAAAAAATTTAAAAAAAATAAAATAAAATAATTGAGGATGTAAAGATTGTCAAGACACAGTTAACAAGTTTGAATTAAATAAAACAGATTTTTGTATGCTGAAAAAACTCATTTTAAAATTTTTCTTATCTAGTCATAGGTAGTATCTTTTCAGAGGCTATTCGAATAAGCTGTCATATTTTATTTTGAAGTCCTGTTGCAATTTTTGTTTGAATTATCTTAAACGTATAAATTACTTTGGGGTGGAGGGACATTGAATATAGGCAGACCTCAGGGGTATTGGGAGTTTAGCTCCAGATCACTCATGCATTTTTGTTTTCCCAATGGATATAGAAGTCATGTTTACTCTACACTGTAGTCTGTTAAGTGTACAACAGTATTTATTGTATCTTTGAAAAAGTTAACTTAATAAAAAATATTTTATTGCTAAAAAATGCTGGCCATCATCTGACTAGAGTCATAATGGAAACATCGAAGTAGTATCACAAATCATATCATAAAAATAATAATAATTAAAATGTTTGAAAATTTGCAAGAATTACCAAAATGTGACACAGAGACATGAAGTGAGCAAATGCTGTTGGTGAAATGGCACTGACAGACTTGCTTGATTCAGGGTTGCCGCAAAATTTTAGTTTGTGAAAAATGCAGTATCAATGAAGTGTAATGAAGAAGAGAGAGTTCAAACAGAATGTGGCTGTAATAGCTTTGCCCGCATTAATTTCTGCTCATATTTATTAACTCCTTTGTTTTGTTCACGTGGTGTTTATTCTATTGCATTTTCCTAACCTCTCCAGTTGGACACATGGTACAGCAATTTAAACATATGTCCTCTTCCCTTCAAAAAGTAGAGGCCGCCCCTTAACAAGGAACTGGACTCATTGAGTCACTTCTGATGAACCAGTTACACAGGAGTGATGGTGTGTGACTTCAGAGACTAGATCATAAAAGACGCTGTGACTTTCTTTTGCTCTTTTTTGGTTTTGATTGTTTGTGTTTTCGTCTTTTGGGGGCCGTATCCACTGCACATGGAGGTTCCCAGGCTAGGGGCTGAATCTGAACAACAGCTGCCGGCCTACACCACAGCCACAGCAACCCGGGATCCGAGCCGCATCTACCACCTATATGCCACAGCTCACCGCAACACCGGATCCTTAACCCCCTGCGCAAGGCTAGGGATTGAACCTGTGTCCTCATGGATGCTAGTCAGATTCATTTCAACTGAGCCACAAGGGGAACGCCGGTTTTGCTGTTTTTTGAATTACTAACTCCAGAGTAAGTCAAACAGCCCTATGGAGAAGTTAAGGTGACCAGCTGGCCTAGTTTGTCTGGGAGTTGCTCAGTTTTACAACTGAAAGTCCCCGATTAAAATTTAGCCCTGGGAAAACTGGAATCGTTGATCACCGTAGAACAGGCTAACATGGGAAGAAATTGAGGCCTCCAGCCAATGGCCACATGAGTGACCCAAGTTAAGCTTCCAGATGACTGTATCTCTGGTCAGCATCTTGAGTTAAACTGAGAGAGACTGAACCACAATCACCAGCCAAGCCACTCCATGCTCCAGACCCACTGAAACTGTAAACAATAAACGTGTTAAGCTGCTAAACTTGGCGTGATTTGTTATTCATCAGTAGTTCATTATCTTTCAGAATTTCTAATAGAAGCATTTATAGTTAGAGTTGTATATTTTCTCTAAATTTCATTTAACTTAAATCCCAGTTTTGAATTTATATTTTCGTTATTTTTCAGAATTAGGTATTTTTAAGTTCTTGTGTGATTCCTTCTTTGCTCCAGAGATATTTGGGAAATATTTTACAATTTCTAAACATGTGGGCTTTTCTAGGTTGTCTTTGAGTTATTAATTTCTAAAGTAGTTTCACTATGACCATAATTTTTGAAATTTAGAATAATTATGTGGAAGTATAATACTGACTCTATTGAAACTCACTTTATAGCCAAGCACATGGTCAGTTTTGGTAAATATTAATATGTGTGCTTTGATAAGAATAAATATTTCGGGAGAGACAGTACTTGGCAAGTGTCAACTGGGTTAAGTTTATTAATTGTGCTATTCAAATCTTGTGTATCCATAATGATATATTTGTGTGCTTGACCTATTAATTACCAAGACAGTTATACTAAAATGTCCCTGTACAATAGTAAGTTTGGCAAGTTTTCATTTTGTTGCTGTTAGCATTTTGGTTTATGTCTGAAGTTGTGCTATCATGTGCATACAGTTTGAGAATTGTAAATCTTCATGTGATACTTTTGTTGTCCCTATGTGATGATTGTGTTAAACCTTGGTAAATCTTTTTGCCATAAAAATTATTTGTGTGCTATTAATAAGTCCATACTGCTTCGATTATGGTCAGTACATACCTGGTCTATCACGTTTTATCCCTCTTAATCTTTTAAAGTCCTTATATTTCAGTTGTGTGTCTTTATAAGACTAAATACTACCTGGGTCTCTCTCTTTTTTTTTTTTTTCTATTTGTCAAGGCTAAATTTTAAACTAGACTAACAGTTTTGTTTGAACTGGCAATTTAGTTCATTTATACTGATTATGATAAACAATATATTTGGATGCATTCCTTTCAATTTATTTTATACTTCTTAATTTCCCTCTTTTCGACAGCAATAAAAATGCATAACAAAATTTACTATCTTAACCATTTTTAAGTATACAGCTGTATACTGATATATTCCTATTGCTGTAAAAAAAGGTTTCCAGAACGTTTTCAGCTTGCAAACAAACTCTGTAGCCATTAATCAACACCTTCACTCTTCCTCCTCCCCAAGCCCCTGGATAGCACCATTTTGGTTTCTGTTTCTAGGAGTTTGACTGTTCCAGCCATTTCTTATAAGTAGAATCACACAACATTTGTCTTTTTGGGGATGGTTTATTTCGCTTGGCGTTATGTGCTCAATGTTCTTGCACGTCGTAGCTCATGACAGGATTTCCTTCCTTTTTAAGGCTGATAGACCCCATCTCGTTGATCCGTGTAGCCATCAGTGGACGTGTGAGTAGCTTTCGCTTCTTGGCTACTGAGAACAGTGCTGCTGTAAATATGGGTGTGCAAACATTTCTTTGAGACCCTGTTTTCAATTCTCTAGGATTTATATCCAGCCGTGAGGGACGGGTGGATCCTCTGGTAGTTTTATTAATTGAGGGTGGTTATGCCATACTGTTTTTCAAAAAGTTGTACTCTTTTGCAATTCCACCAGCTGTGCACAAGCATTCCAACTTCTCTACAGTCTCCCTAACAGTTGTCATTTCCTACTTTTTTAAAGTAGCCACCACATTGAATGTGAAGATTTTCCCCCTTTTATTATTTTATGTTCCTTTCATTCAAAAATTTCAGATTAATTGAGGACCCTTCCTCTTTCATTCTAGTTTATTCTTCTCTTGGTTTGGATGTTATTTTCAATAGAGTTTATTCTTTTAGTCTATTCTTTTATTACTCTGGAAATTTTAACTGTGTATTAACTCATGTAAAGTGTTAAATTTACCTATAAATTTACTTTCTTCTCCAGATTATGCAAGAACCTCAGAACTTTGTACTACCCTCCAGCCACTGAATCTTAAATATAACCTGATTTTTTTTTTTTTTTTCCTTTTCTAGGGCCTCTCCTACGGCATGTGGAGGTTCCCAGGCTAGGGGTCTAATCGGAGCTGTAGCCGCTGGCCTACACCACAGCCACAGCAACACGGGATCCGAGCCGCATCTGCAACCTACACGACAGCTCACGGCAATGCCGGATCCTTAACCCACTGAGCAAGGCCAGGGGTTGAACCCGCAACCTCATGGTTCCTAGTCGGTTTCGTTAACCACTGTGCCATGATGGGACCTCCTAACCTGATTTTTTTTTTTTTTTGAACTCCATTAACTAGACATTACTGTTGCTATTTTACAAAGCCAATGTTAGTTCCCATTTAGCTCTATCATTTTTTTTTCTTAAATATATTACAGCTATGTTATTGGATCCCTGTGCATTGAAATTATTTTATTTTTCTGCTGGATTGACTTGTGCATATTTACTAATAATCTCTATTTATTTCTCATTATACCTCTGGACGTAAATCTACTTTGTTAGACGTTAGTAACTTCCCTGGGTTTCTTTTTGACAATGTATGAGTGGTGAATTTCATATCTTCCTACTTCCACTTTTTATCTTAACCCATCCCACGTAGGCAGCATATACTGTGGTTTTCCTTTTCTTACTTCCTGAGTCTTGATGGTTTATTCAATATATTTGGTCATTTATATTTTTAAAAATTACTGATATATTTAGGTTTTAATCTACCCTTTGACTGCTTTATTTTTAGTAATCCCACTTATATTATGTGAAATCTCTTCTTTATTGTTGCCTTATTTTGTATCAATCAACTAATTTTTAAATGATCTTATTCCACCTTCTATTAGCTTATTAATTATACATTCTTCTACTTTTCATTTGATAGTTACCCAGAAATTAAAGCATGCATCTTTGACTTACTAGAGTTTAATTCAAATAATTATTTTTACCACTTTCAGTGCAATTCAGAGGCATTAAAACACATTTCCTCTTTCCATTATGTTCACTCTTGTTCTATACTTTAGTTCTACATGTGTTTAAACTCCTTCATGAACTACCGATGATACTGCATGAGTCAGTATTCATTTAGATTTGTGCATATATTTCTTTCACTTGCTCTTTATTTCTTCTTCATCTTTCTTTTTCCCATTCAGGATCATTTTCTTCTGCCTGAAGAATTCCCTTTAGATTTGGGTCTTTTTTTATTTTTGTTTTTGAGGGGTTTTTTTTTTTGCTTTTTGTTTTTTTTTTTTTTTTTTTGAAAGAGTGTGTCTGCTGATGATAAGTTTTTTGTGTGTTTTTTTCAGGTTTTTTTTTTTTTTTTTTTGCTTGAGATGTCTTTATTTGCCTTCATTTTATGAAAACATTTTGGCTGATATAGAATTCTAGTACATCTTTAAAGGATATTTTGCTTAGTGTAAAATTCTAAGTTGGCAGTTATTTTTTGTCAACTGTCTTTTGGCTTCCATCATTTCTGTTAAGGAATCTGTTAAGGAATCTGGTCTTAAAAGTAATGGAAGTGTTTTATTATTGAAAGTAATGTGTCTTTTTTCCTCTCTGGCCATTTTTAATATTTCTCATTGTCTTTGATTTCCAGGAACTTTACAATGATGTACGTTGGCATGTTTGCTTCGCTTCCTTTTGTTTTTGTTGTTGTTGCTGCTCTGTTTTTATTATACTTGTGTTTTGTAATACTACTTCAATCTGAAGTTTGATGCCTCTTAACAATTCTGAAAATTTTTTGGTAGCACTTAGAAATTGGCAACGTTCTCCTACTCTGCTTCTGAGATTCTCATGAACCTACAAGAGTCTGTTTTGTTTTGTTTTTTTTAACCATGTCCTACATATCTCATGACGATATTTGGATTTCTTTTTGTTCACTTGTTTTTGTTTCTCTTGATTTTCCATTCTTCAGTATGGATATTTTCTCTGGCTCCATCTCCCAGTTCATCAGTCCTCCACTTAGCTGATACATTTTGCTCTTAATTTGTCTCCCGAGTTCTTACTTGTACTAATTATATTTTTTCTCTTCTAAAATTTCCACTTTAATCATTCTTTAGAGTTTAGTTATCTACTAAAATACTCTATTTATCGTCTTGAACATACAGTAATCATTCTGTTAAAGTCTGTATCTATTCTAATATATCCTTTGATAAAGGGGTTGATTCTTTTGTCTATTTTTCTTCTAGTTTTTAGCCAATTATTTTGTCTCATGGAACATATAATAATTTTTGTATGGAAGTCAAACATTATAATAAAAAATTAAAGAGCTAATTTGAAGTTCCTGATAATGTAATTTTCTTCCAAAGAGGGTATATGTTGGCATGTGTCAGGATAAAAGCAGGTCTCCCCATGTAGTTTCATATTGAGCTGATTTGGAGTGAGTTTTATTACTTGTGAAGGCTAATTTATTATCATCTAATTATTTCTCCTTGAGTATAGCTTTTTGGGCTTCTTAATTTAAAGTCTGGGATGTTTTCTGGGTTTCACATCTTATGGGTAAGTTCCCTAAAACCGCTGAAACCTCCCCTCAGCTTCTCAGCCTCATAGTCACGGTTTTCTCCGCCGTCTATGGAGTTTCCCAACCCTTGTAGATATTTGAATTCTAGTTTCTAAACCGTGAATACAGGCTTGTGATTAGGAATCATCAGGAGAGTCTTTTGCTTTTATTCTTTGCATTCCATCCAAAGCCAAGGCTAAGAAAAGCACATATCCCCGCTGCCAATCTTAGCCTCTGTTTACTGGTGCCAAATAGAAATGCGAACACAGAGTTTGGGGCAAAGTAGAAAAGAGTAGCTTTTATTGCTTTGCCAGGCAAAGGAGGTCACAGTAGGCTAATGCCCTAAAGATTGTGCCCTCATTTGAAGAGGTCTTATAGTTTAGGAGTGGAAAATAGGGCCGCAGATAAGGATCAGAGTAGATGCAAGCTTGCATTCTTCTTCAAAGCTGGCATCACGCAGTCCCTGGATGGGGTTCTGGGGGTCCTTCAGGTCTTCGCACCATGACCTTCTCTCTGGAAAGAAGGATGCCTCATCAAGTAGTTGGCATCTTCCATTTGGGGGGCAGGGGATGCATTCTGCAGAAGAGCTCAAAGATATTGTTCTGTGTGTCCATCCCTTGAGGCAGAACCAGGAGCCTGGCCCAAGGTTGCCCTGTTGTCTCTTGACTGTTCTTCTCCTCTCTGCATTCCCCCCTCTTCCCGGATTAGAAACTGTTTGAACCTGCCCCTTGGAACTCTGGGAAGGGCATGGACTACCAAGAAATGGGGGGCACAGAAAGGTCTTTGTGCCCAGGAGCCTCCAGGGTGCTGCTCGCTTTCATGCCTACTGTCGACTTTCAAGGAGTTTTGTTCTTCCATCACTAGGACCATCACCCTTCAGGCGTCCGACCTTCGCACAGAAGTTTCTCGTTTATCCACTGCTCTGCTCCAGCGGAAGCTTTGTTCCCTGCCTCCAACTTGTATCCACCAATAAAATACAAGTTCTAGGCCAACAGGCCTTAGCAGATGTTGCTGGAGTCAATACCCACCAGCTCTGAATTTTGCTTACCTTTCCAGGTTAAAGACCTCTTCTCAAAGGGAATCTATTTTTTTAAATCACCTCTGTCACTTATTTGGATGATTTTAATGTTTATGTCAGCATTTTAGGTATATCGCCTCAGGAAGTACATACCTGAGTATCTGGTCTCCCATATTACTTTAAGTAGATGTGTAGGGAGTTGTCCTATGGAACAGTAGGTTAGGGATCCAGCATTGTCACTGCAGTGGCTCAGGTTGCTCCTGTGGCATGGGTTCAGTCCCCAGCCTGGGGACTTCCACATGATGCAGGCAGAGGCAAAAAAAAAAAAAAAAAAAGGAGCCATTTAATCATGTCTAATCATGCTGTTTCTCAGTTACGCTAAAAACATAAAAACCACATCCCATCTTTTCCCACATCTGGGCACTGATTCTATCAATTCTTGATGGAAAAGATTTTGATAAATGACAGATAAGACCTTGACTTTGGGAATCAGACATCTTGAATTCAAACATGTGCTCTAAGTATGTGACCTTGGACCATTTACTTAGCTTTAAGACCTCCGTTTCTGCATCGATACAATGAGGCTCTGAACTCTTACGAAGCTGTTGCAACAATCGACTGAGGTAATGTGTGGCAAGGGAGACACACTCCAAAAGCCCTCTAGAGCGAACACAGAGGACACTGTGAATGTCAGTTACTGTTATAACTGCTTATAAGGTCTTTTCCTTGGATGTTTGCTTATTGTATTCCTATGATCCAATTAGAGAGAAACACGTATTCTACCTCCTCAAAAATCCTCTGTTCAGATTTCTCTAGAAATCATTGTTATCTTATATTCTCTTTGTCCACTGCTTAGAAATCCCCTGAAGCATTTTCCCGCAGATCTACCAGTCCCAGAGTGATCAGATGGTTACAGGACCCTTCCCTCTACCAGTTTGTGAGCTCCTGCACAGGCAAAGTCCCACGGGAACTGCGTTGGATGTCAGCGAATTGATGGTTTACCTGTACTGGAGAACAGTTCTTCAGGGAGAGAGGCGGCATCCTTGGGAATTCGAGAATAGAGAAAGGCAGAAAAAAGAAACTATGCGGTAAAGTTTTTGTCTGAAAAGCTGCTTCACATATATTCTTGCAAATGATCCTTTCACCTAATCCTGAGTGAGGCATTCATGGAGTTTATCATAATTTCCATTTTCTTGATAGAACAGTATATATGAATATATATGTATATACACACACACACCACGTGGGCATGATTTTTCAAAATGTACCAGAATGCAAGTTTTCTGATATGTAACCACACAGAGTATTGTTACAAAGTGAGAAGGAACATAGAAATTGCTTGACACAGAAAGTTCTGGGGAAAAGGAATGAGTCTTATCCCAGAGGATGGTCAATTTCAAGGATGGAAATAGGGAGGGGGAGAGTGGAGTGATTAGAAAAGGAGCTTGAAGAAATCCATGGCTGATTAATCAGGGTTCCCAAAGGAACAGCATAAATAGGATATAGATATAAACACACACACACATATGTATATTTTGCATAATCTATAGAGATTACCTATCTATCTGTATCTGTTATATCTATAGATGCGTGACAAGAGAGATTTACTCTAAGAAATTGGCTCATGCATTTGTGGAGGATGGCAATTCCAAAATCTACAGAGAAGGGCAGCAGGCTGAAGACCCAGGAAAGAGTTGGTGCTGAAGTCTCAAGCCTGAAGTTAGTCTATTTTTCTTCCTCTGGGAAGCCCCCCTTTTTTCCAGCTTTATTGAGATGTAGTTGGTATACAGCACTGCAGAAGTTTAAGATGGGCAGCACGGGGATCTGACTTACGAATGTCATCATGAAATGATGACTGCAATGAGTTAGTGAACATCCATCATCTCATACAGATATAAAATGAAGTAAATAGAAAAAATATTCTTTTTTTTTTTTTTTTTGCAGTGAGGACTCTCAGAGACCTCTCTTAAAGGCTTCAAAAGACTGAGTGAGGTCCATTCGCATTATGCAGAGTAACAGGCTTTCCTCAAAATCTGCTGACTTAAACATGAATCATATCTTTAAAAATAATTTTACAGCAACATCTAGACTGGTGTTTGACTAAAAGCTAGGTATCATGGCCTAGTCAAGTTGATACATGAAATGGCTAAGAGAAAACTTACATACTCACAGACGGATTCTCTTTTCTTCTAATTATGCTGTTTCTCAAATCTCACTTTTCCTACGTACAGTTCTGTAAACTCAATCTCTAAGATGCTCACCAGCACTCGAAGACATAGGCTAGCTCAGCCTTCTCCAGAAAGACCCTGAAACAAAATTCAAAGTAAGTTCTTTCCCCTTTATCTAACCTCTTCCTTTTTTCTTTTTCTTTTGATTCTCAGGGAAAAGTCGTTTTATATATTATCTTGGAATATAAGAGATTTTCAACAATTTAAGTGAAGAGCAATAGAATGAAACAAGTGGACCAGAAAGAGAAAGATGAAAGCGGTAACTCAGAGAAGAACTAACAGGATATTTGAAAGGTGAAAGAGGATTTATAGATCTAAGAATGTCAGCAAAGTCTTTCCTGGGCTGCACTAGTTAGGAAATGCTTTGAAGGCTTGAGGTGCCCTGTGGGCACTGGCAACTGAGAAATTCACACCTGGGAACTTTTAATGGTTTGATAGAAGGGGCCGGGCTAAGGATTCTAAAAAAAAGAATTGGGCATGTCTGTGGGAATCATTTACTAATATAATATGAGTAGAGAATATTTGGCATTTAGCTTCTTTTCCTCTATGATTAAACAGTGAGGTTATAGTCAACCCCTTTTTATTTTTAATTTTAATACAGTTTTTGTTGACATATAATTTATTTACAGTGTTGTGTTAGTTTCAGGTGTAAACCAATTGACTTAGTTATATATATATTTTTTTTTTTTTCAAATTCTTTTCCCCTACTATTCTCAACATTTTGTAGTCAGCTCTTTTGAGGACCTAGCTCCTGAAGAATTCGGTGCCCCCAATTTTTATGGCAGGTACCAACAGCAATAAGAGCTACAACGAGACAAAGTAAATCTTTCGAAATTCCCTGAAATTGAACGTTTCCAATTCTTTTGCAAGTTTTTCACGTTGTATCCATCAGGAGCTGGATCTAATACAGTTTGTTAGCACTAAGTTATACACATACTACCCAGCAAAGGATCTTGCCCCAGTGAAAAATAAATTAATATGGGTTTGATGTCATAATTATGTTTCCTGATAGTCCTTAGATAGTAATCAGACCTACATTCTCTTTCCCTGTGTGAATGAATTTGGTGACATATAATTTGTGGTTTTTCTCATGCTTGAATGTCTCCATTGGTGAGGAAACTTCAGTCCATCTAAATTTTAGGCTACGCAGATTGCAACTTCTTTATATTGAACCATGATTCGTCTTCCTGTGGCTTCCGCTCATGGACACTCCTTCTACTCTTTGAACCCAATTAAAATAAACCTAATAACTTTGACTCCTGAATCCTTAAAGTATGTGAAGAAAATTATACCCTCCTCATCCTTAATTTGCAATTGTCTCTTCTTCGAAGTAAACACTCCCTCCCATGCCGTCAACTACGTTTTATCACTGCCAAGCAGGTGTGCTTTACTGATTCCTTTCCGACAACAGGTCCAAGAATAGACAACTACCTTCTACGATCTGACCAGCAGACAATGGTGAGAAGACTTTTTGGAAATGTTCAGCACTCCTATTATTCCATGATAATAGCTCTGACGTTTTGGTTTATTAAACCCTGACAGTCATTTTATCACATGCTGCTATGCTACCTCACTTCCAACTGCATTTGGGCAGTTGGGTTTTTGGACCCAAGTGTAGGATCTTATGTTAATCCCTGTTAATTTCTATCTTTTTAGAGATTCATCCCATTGCTACAGACTGACAAGATTTTTTTTGTTGTTTCAATTCTGGTCCTGACATACAATGTGTTCATTCTCTTGCCAGGCTTCATGTCATCTACATATTTGATAAGCATGCCTTCTGTAGCTTCATACAATTCAATCTATAGGATTATACAGTCATAATTACATCTTTTGAGAACTTTCCAACCTTCTAAAGTTGTATTTCCTTTCAAAACTTCATGTTATGGAGTAATATAAACTTTTCACTAAACTTTTACAAGTTCTGCTTTCTAAACCTTGGAGTATATTTTTCCCGTCTTTGGGTACCAGACATTCTCAGATGACAGGTTCTCAAAAATCTTTCATTTCCTTAATTCCTAACTGTGATGGTTAATTTGACACATCAACTTGACTGCACTGAGGGATGCCAGGATCGCCGGTAAATGTTATTTCTAGGTGTGTCTGTGATGCTGTCTTCAGGAGAGATGAGCATTCGAATCAGTAGGCTATTAAAGAGCACCCTCCCAGTGGAAGTGGTCAGCCTCTGAATAGAGCAAAAAGGCAGAGGAGGAGCGAATCTGCTCGCTTTGCCTGAGCTGACACACCCACCTTCCGTCCTTGGACTTGGTGCGCCTGGTTTTCAGGCTTTCAGACTCAGACCAGGACTTACATCGCTGGCTTCTTCTATTCTCAGGTCTCGGGACTCAACTGAATTACTCCACCAGCTCTCGGGTCCTCTCGCTTTGTAGAAGCAAATCATGGGGTTTCTCAGCCTCCAAAACCCCGTGAGCTAATTCCGATAACAAATCTCCTTTTACGGATGTCTGTGTCTCTCTCTCCCCTTTGGTTCTATTTGCCTGGGAAGTGCTGACTGATGCATTGGTCCTCCTTTCACCGTCACTGCTCATGCGCAGCTTTGTTGCCATCATAGGGAAGATTTGTTGAAAATCGCATTTCTTTCCTAGTGCTGCTATAACAAACTATCATGAGTTTAGTGGTTTAAGACAGCAGAGATTCATCGTCTTAGATTTTTTGAAGTTAAAGTCCAAAATCGATCCCACAGGGCTAAAACCAAGATGCTGGTGGGGCTGCGTTCCTTCTGAAGCCTCTAGAGGATAATCTCTTTCCAGGTGTTTTCCAGCTTCTTGAAACTGCCTACACTTGAGGCTGTGGTCTCCTCCTCCAACTTTAAAGCCAGCATCGTAGCATCTTCCAATCTCTCTGACTCTGACTTCCTCTTCTGCCTCCCTCCTCCATCCTAAAGGACCTCTGAAGTCACATGGGGCTCACCTGGATAACCCATAAAAGTCTCCCTATTTTAAGATCAGCTGATTAACAACTTTAATTCCATCTGCTACCTTAATTCCCTTTGGCCATGGAATATGACATATTTACAGGTTCTAGGGATTAGAATCGGGACATCTTGGGGGAACAGGATTCTGCCTACCTCAAAAACACAAGTCAAGCAGGTATTAAATGCCTTGTTTAGCAACAAATAAATCATCAAGCATATGGGCAAGCAGGCAAAGTCATGAGTTTATTTTGTTATAGAATTAGACTTCTTTATTTAGCTAACTAACCTAATATGTATATAATCTTAGCATAGTACCCTTATCCTCCCTCCTTTTAGTCACATAAATATAGGCCTCTAATTCAAGGTTTTTGAGCATTCCTGAAGACATACATTTTCTCTAATAGTGTATCTTTTACCTTAAAGAAATACTCTGATCAGGAGTTCCCGTCGTGGCGCAGTGGTTAACGAATCCGACTAGGAACCATGAGGTTGCGGGTTCGGTCCCTGCACTTGCTCAGGGGGTTAACGATCCGGCGTTGCCGTGAGCTGTGGTGTGGGTCGCAGACGCGGCTCAGATCCCGCGTTGCTGTGGCTCTGGCGTAGGCCAGAGACTCCAGCTCCGATTAGACCCCTGGCCTGGGAGCCTCCATATGCCGCAGGAGTGGCCCAAGAAATAGCAAAAAGACCAAAAAAAAAAAAAAAGAAAAGAAATACTCTGATCATTTCTCAGGTCTTACTGGTCCTATCACAGTTTAACCAACTCGTATTGTTATAGTTTACTCTCTGAAATTAGCATGATATTGAAAAAAATGCAGTAACCATGAAAATGTTATTAGATGAAAATAGAAGACAGTGATCCAAAAGTAAGCTATGTGAAGAAGACAAGTTAAATTGAGGAGAAGAAAAGAAAAAAAAAAATCAAAACAGGCTCTTGTTGACCACTAAGATAAAACTTCTAGTTTGGATTTAGTATGATCACCTGAAAGATGACACCATCCAGGAGAACTGAGTTGATCAAGCTTAGAAAAATGGTGGGAAGTCACTCCGTACTCTTAATCCGTATCTGCATATGCATATATGTCTACATAGATCTTTATGGGGAGAGACTCACTTTGGCAACGAAGAAGAGTTCTAGGGGCTTCGTTTGCTTGCTTGTTTTTTCTGTAGGATCTTAATGAGACCACGTCACATCAAAATTCATCAGGACCAGTGACCTGACTTTGGCAAGTGGAGGATGGCAGTTCACGAAACATAACTCAGGGCTTGCAAGGTCTGACGGAACCGCAGGCTCCATGACAGTTATAATGCTTCCATCATCTACAGGCTTTAGTCTAAGTTAAATTTCTACTTTAAAATTTTATCCCCAGCGCAGTTTTTTAAGCCCTCAGCAGAGTTCTCTCTGTCGTTATCTAAAATGGGTTGGGTCTGTCTTAGCTTTTGCATTTGTTGGGCTCACTCTACCCAGACCTTTGGAACATGAACCCAGCCTGCCTCCTCCAGCACTGCGGTGAAGCTGAAAGAACACTCACGTGGGTTCCGGACACAGAATTTGGTCCCTAGTTTAGCCACTACTCATTCTGTCAGCTCAGAGAACTCATTTCACTCCCAACCACAAGAAATGCATCAGGCACCATGGGGGCACCGCAGATTCTATGGACAGCAGAGGTCTGACGATGCACGGAAAATGACGCTTGCATCACTGGTATTTACATGTAACTCAAGCGTCGTGTTAGATTTTGCCAAAGTTATCAATGTAAAAAAACAATTAAAAATTGGCACTTGAAGACATTATAAAAATGTGTATTCTCTCTGATTCCCAAAGTATTTTTTTTTTTTTTGGGTCTATTTAGGGCCACATTTGTGGTCATATGGAAGTTCGCAGGCTAGGGGTCAAATTGGAGCTGTAGCTGCCAGCCTACACCACAGCCACAGCAATGCTGGATCCTTTACCCACTGAGCACGGCCAGGGATCAAACCCGTGTCCTCCTGCATACTAGTTGGGTTCGCTACCACTGAGCCACAGTGGGAACTCCCGATTCCCAAACTGTTTATCTTTGTCATGGTAGTTAATCTGCATTCCTCTAGCCTAAGTATGGTTGCATAGGGAGAAGAAAAATAAAGCCATGATCTGTAAATGACTTAGCAAATGTGTGGAACAGTTAGGAATCCGCCACATCTTTCTTTGGCTAAATGGTCCATTCCAGGGCCAGGTCACGAAAAAGACAAGGTGAATCTGGACCACTTGGTGCGATCGGAGAGTCAGGACGTGCTCACCAGGATGGGGACTGGGGCAGGACAAAGGAGCCGACTCAGGCAGGCTCCCAGGGGCCAAAGCTGCAACAGTGTGAGAAACTACCTAAATAGCAAGGGTATGACGTCATAAGCCATAGACTAAAATAAATGCCCGTGAACCCTCCTTACGGACATAAATAAATGGGGGAGAAGGGACAGCTCCTCCTCACAGCAGAATCCCACCCAGTAAGTGCAGAAGGAATGAGGAAAACAGCCGTGAGGACACCCGAGCAGAAATTCCTACAGGCAAGACCCACCGACGGAGGCTAAAATTGTTGAATAAAATTTGAGGAGAAACGAGACCGTTTCATAATATCAATGCATTGCTCCCCAAATAGTTGCTAATTACAAGGGGAAAAAATAGTATGTTCACAGTGGAGAAATCTAGCAGGCTATACCTTCACCAAAGGATCTGATTACCTGGAATACTGTAATGAGCTCCGCTATTTCTCTACTTAAAGTGGTGTTCAGTGAATGCATCGTAAGCCAAAATTTTAATGGTGTAATTTTAGAACTTCCCTGACATAATTCTAGAATTAACCTTAAGAATGGGGAGGAAGAGTTCCCATTGTGCCTCAGTGGTAACAAACCTGACTAGTATCCATGAGGACACGGGTTCGATCCCTGGCCTCGCTCAGTGGGTTAAGGATCTGGGGTTGCCATGAGCTGGGGTGTAGGTTACAGAGGAGGCTCTGATCCCAAGTTGCTGTGGCTGTGGCATAGGCTGGCAGCTCCAATTCAACCCCTATCTTGAAAACCTCCATATGCTGCAGGTTCAGCCCTAAAAAGCAAAAAAATAAAATAAAACAAAAAATGTGGAGGAAAGAAATATAAAGGCGATATTATATCACTCTATAAAATTGCAATAATTAAAATAAGTATCCTAAGGACACATGGAATAGAGTAAATAACCTAGAATCATCGATGAATAAAAAATAAAGATAGAATAAGTATTGGATGAATTAGTCCATTATCTTGATATATTATATTCAGAATTTTTTTCTTCAGAAAATACTCTTTAATTAGCTCCCATGAGCAATGAATTCCAAATATATTGAAAGATTAAGAGGAAAAAAACCCATGAAATCCTTGAAGAAAACAGGTGTATCTTCAGCAGATGTTTAGGTCAGGAAGGGCTTTGGGGGCAAGCACATTTACCAAAGAAAAGGCACAATTCATTGCATAACAACTCATTACCACTCCACATCAAAATGCCACAAAAAATTATAAGCCAAATGTGAAACTATGAAAAATGCTTGCAATAAATGCAGCAGTAAAAGGAACAACAACAAAACCCCTCAAATTACAAAACCATTCATTCATTTATTCATCCATCAATTTATTCTTTCAACAAATATTTATTGATCAGTTCCTCCTTGCCAGGCTAGAAAAAAGTCACCACCAACAAACCAAATTTCTCCAGACATGAAGCTTACACTCTACGGGGGCAGGTTGGGGGCGAGGCATAAGCAATAAGCCAATAACCTATAGCAATGAGATCCTGCTGTGTAGCACTGGGAACTATGTCTAGCCATTTATGATGGAGCACGATAATGGGAAAAAAAGAATGTATACATTAACTGGGTCACCATGTTGTACAGTAGAAAATCGACAGAACACTCTAAACCAGCCGTAATGGAAAAAAATAAAAATAAGCCAGTAACCCAACTATAAGGACGATCAGGGTGGCACGTTAGAGAAAGGGAACTTGGGCTAAGGGGGCGATGGGGAGCATCTAGGTAATCTGGGGACCAGGTTCCTTTGAGCCAGGCGGTCAGGGGAGGCTCTGATGCTCTGTCATTTGAGCCCAGGAATGTGAGGGAGAAAGCTGGGGAAAGGCCTGCGAGAGGGGCTTCCTAGCAGCAGGAGCAAGAAGGAGACGGGGTCAAGGGCTGAGGTAGGAGATGCCTGGCCCACCCAAAAGACGGGTGAGGGGCCCAGTGCCAGAGCCTGTGGGTAAGGAGAGACAGGTGTGGGTGGCTTAGCGTGACCAGGTGGCTCACCAGGGCTTTAGAGCCTGTGGCAAAGACTTCAGTTTTGATGTCAATTGAAGTAGGGAACCTTAGGAGGCTCTGAATAATATACATATATTTCTTTTAATTTCTTCAACAAAGATTTAGTGAATGGCGCCTTTGTACTAAGCATTGATTGGTCTGAGAACTGCTGGTAAAGAATTCCATAAATCCCTAACCTCATAGGCTTATGTCTTAGCCAGAAGAGGTAAGAAACAAATACATGAGTGAAATATATGGGCTGTTGGATGCACCGAGTGATGTGGCCTAACTCAGAAAATAAAGCCAGCTGGGTGGGGACCAGCCAGGGAAGACTTCTCGGAAAAGAGATGGCAGCATCGGACCTGGGCTTTCCAAGGGTCTTCTGCTCCCGAGTGGACAATCTACTGGGCGGGTGGACAGGGTGGCTGCGGGGAGTGGGAGGTATTGGGGGCTGTTGCAATGTCCAGGCACGAGAGATACTGTCCCCCGTCGGGGCTAAGGAGGCAAGTGAAGATTTTCATGTGTGTTTGAGGTTCAGCCAACAGAATGTTTGAATGCGTTCATGTAGAAATGCCTATTTAAAAAAAAAAAAAATGGAGTTCCCGTCGTGGCGCAGTGGTTAACGAATCCGACTAGGAACCATGAGGTTGCGGGTTCGGTCCCTGCCCTTGCTCAGGGGGTTAACGATCCAGCGTTGCTGTGAGCTGTGGTGGAGGTTGCAGACGCGGCTCGGATCCCGAGTTGCTGTGGCTCTGCCGTAGGCCGGCGGCTACGGCTCCGATTCAACCCCTAGCCTGGGAACCTCCATATGCCGTGGGAGCGGCCCAAGAAATAGCAACAACAACAACAACAACAACTACAACAACAAAAGACAAAAAAAGACAAAAAAAAAAAAAGAAATGCCTATTTAGTATTTCCCTTGTGGTGCAGGTGGGTTGAGGATTTGGTGTTGTCACGACTGTGGTGCGGGTTTGACCCCTGGCTTGGGAACGTCCACATGCCACAGGCACGGCCCCCCCCCAAAAAAAGCCTATTTAGACAAACACGAGGTGATACAAGCAAGCAAACAGGCAATGGAATACAAGCTTTTTTTTAATGTGAGTGAGAAGCCAGGTCATCTAACCGGTCCTCTTGGGACTCAGGCTCTCTTCTCCTCAGAATGGATACACATGAGAGAAATGGGAAGATACTACAGAAAACCTTAGAGACAGCGGGAGCACTTAGGACTGTCTCTGAAAATGCGGTCAGAACAAGGTTGAGGAAAAACACTAATATTTGCCTCAGCTCTGCCAGTTGTAGCAGCGTGAACCTTGGTAGATCTGCTCTCGGCCTGTCTCTCTGTCCATCCTCCCTCCCCCTCCCTCCTCCCCCTCCTCCCCCTCCCTCCTCCAGCTCCCTCCCCCTCCTCCCCCTCCCTCCTCCAGCTCCCTCCCCCTCCCCCTCCTCCCTCCCCCTCCTCCCTCCCCCTCCCTCTCCTCCCTCCCCCTCCCCTCTCTTCCCTCCCCTCTCCTCGCCCCTCCCCCCTCCTCCCTCCCCTCCTCCCCCTCCTCCTCCCTCCTCCCTCCCCCTTCTCATTTTCCTCCTCCTTCTTCTTCTCCTTCCTCCTCCTCCTCCATCTCCCTCTCCCTCAACACCCCCAAGGATGAACACCTCCAAACCTCTCACATTCCTGGTGACCCATTCAGGGAGCCAAGGGGAAGGAAGCAGTCATGTCAGGAAGGAGAACGTGTTTGCTTTGTTTCTCTGCGTTATTGCTGAAGAAAGAAAAGCATCGCAGATTTTGATGGGAAGCTGGTGGAAGAGAACGACCCGCGTTTGGGCACCTGTGACCCTCGGCGTGCGTGTGAAGACGAGCTCTTGACCTTAGAGTGTGATCAGCCACCCCAGTTTGCTGGGCCGCCTGGTTTTCAACACCGAAAGCCCGCATCCCTGCTTTCAAGAAAATGAGGATGGTCAGTCACCCTAGTTTCGTGTCATGAGCCAACGCCGTGAAAGAGAAAAAAACGGAAAGGAGGGGCCGAGAGGCGAGGAAGGGAGAGAAAGAAGATAAAAACCATTTTTTAAAAATTATAGGCAGTTCCCATCGTGGCGCAGTGGAAATGAATCCGACTAGGAACCACAAGGTGGTGGGTTCGATCCCTGGCCTCGCTCAGGGGGTTAAGGATCCAGTGTTGCCGTGAGCTGTGGTGTAGGCTGGCAGCTGTAGTTCAGATTCAACCCCTAGCCTGGGAACCTCCATATGCCACAGGCACGGCCCCAAAAAGACAAAAAGACGAAAAAATTACAAAAGTATATGAACTTGGATGCTTCTGGCTTCATTTTACAGACTCCGTATCAATTTGACTTAAGCAATGAACGTATTATTTCACATAATAGGAAGTCCAGAGATGGGGGTGAGTTCCCGGGTGGGGTGAGCCAGTGCCAGGACGATGTCCTGTTTCTTTCTGGTTACTCCCTCGGCTCTGGGGGTGCATCAGCTTCTTCTCATCACTGATTTCGTGTGGGCCCAAGATGGCTTCAGCGATGGAGCAATGCGATTTCTTGTTCAGTGTGGAGCTGGGGGAGGTAGAGGGTGGGATTCCTTTTCTGGCCACTCAGGGTTGGCCTTTCCTTCTAGGGCTCCGTCCCAAATGGCCCTGGGCCCACTCATCTCTGTATCGATGCGTGCAGGGCGATAAACTGTCCTCGGGGGTCTTGGTCCAGTCACACACAGTGAAGGGACAGCAACGTGGGGAACCAGTGGACGGAACCAAGCGATGGACACTGAAGAGCACTTCCCTTCCTGAAGCAGCATCTCTGATCTAAGCATCATCTGACTCTGCGATGCGTGACTTTGAACATGTCTTTTTTTTTTTTGTCTATTTGTCTTATTAGGGCTACACCCGCGGCATAGGGAGGTTCCCAGGCTAGGGGTCAAATTGGAGCTGTAGCTGCCCGCCTGCCCCACAGCCATGGCAACGCCAGATCCTTAACCCACTGAGCGAGGCCAGGGATCGAACCCGCCACCTCATGGCTCCTAGGCGGATTCGCTTCCTCTGCGGCAGGACGGGACCTCCTGAATATGTGGTCTTAGTTCATCAGGAAGAAGGTTTGGCGAGGTTTTGACCTGTGTCCTGAGCAGCTAGTTGGCACTTGGCTTCTTCACCTTCTTTGTATAAAAGAGCTGCAGTGCCCTTTGTTCCGTGTGGTACAAAGAGAAGGGAAAAGGATAAAGGAAGCCCGGAGAGAAGATGAAAAGGAGAGAAGGAGGGGAGGGAGGAAGGCAGGGGCCAGGCAGGCAGCCCTGGAAAGTTCGAGAGCTTCTTCTGAGGGCTGAGAGGCGAGGCGCCAGGTCCCCCGACGACCCTGCAGACAGAGGAGAGCTTGTGGACTTGGGGTGTCCCGCGCTCAAGCAGCGGGCCGCTGTCCAGATGCTCCCAACACGCTCCCTGCTCTTCTTTAAAGTGTAACCTCCTGAAACATCCAGCGAGAATCTCAGGGGCTCCCCGGGGCTTCTGCGATCAGAGGGTTCCCCATGGGACATGCCTCCTCATCCTGAAGAGAAGCTCAGAAAATTCACCCACTCAAGGGAGCTGTGAATGGGGCGCGCTGGGCATGTTGAACGTGGGAAGGGCCCTGTGCCAGCGCTTCTGCGGAAGGAGTGCTTCGTGTCTGCGGAAAATTGGTTTCAAATGGTTAAAACATCTACGGACATTAGAAGGGTGGCCTGTTCAGCGCTTTGAGAAATTTCAGCCCCACAACGCCTGTTTATTTGTGGGAGGAGATGACTTGCTCAGACCCCTTTGAAAATGAGCCCCTGTGTGTTCATATAACGTGGAGAGGGGGAGAATTCAAAACAGATTTTATCGTACAACCGGCTTGGTGTAAACGTCCTGCCCCAAACAGCAATAGAAAGTGCTCGCGTCCAATGGAGTTCCCGTCGTGGCGCAGTGGTTAACGAATCCGACTAGGAACCATGAGGTTGTGGGTTCGATCCCTGGCCTTGCTCAGTGGGTTAAGGATCTGGCGTTGCCGTGAGCTGTGGTGTAGGTTGCAGACGCGGCTCCGATCCCGAGTTGCTGTGGCTCTGGAGTAGGCAGGTGGCTACAGCTCCGATTGGACCCCTAGCCTGGGAACCTCCATATGCCGCGGGAGCGGCCCAAGAAATAGCAACAACAACAACAATAACAACAACAATAACAACAACAACAACAAAGAGACAAAAAAAAAAAAAAGTGCTCGCATCTGCCCTGCTCTTGGGGGCTTAGTGACAGTTTCTTCTTTCATGTCCAACGCCAGGCCCCCTCGGCATAACTTTGATTCCTGCAGCATAAAGCACGTGCAAAAATATTCCTCCCCCCAGCCCCGTCTTTGGCGGTTCCTGTTCCTTTCCTCTTTTTCCTTCCGTAGCCCTTTTGCCTCCTCTTCTCCTTCCTGCGGGCACCTGCCCTTCCAGGTCCTGCGGTGGAGACTTCCCTTCTCTGTCAAATGATGCCTTCCCTTTACCCCTAGATCTTGGCACCTCCCTTTATTCCCAGACTGTGTAAAGGAAAATGGGAAGCAAACGTGGGCTCAAGGAAATATCAAAACCACACCGACTTCCGCTCTTCACTTTCGAAGGTGTAGAAGGAGGCTCTGCTCGGAAAATTCTTCCCACTATTGGGAAGAGGCAGCGACTTTGGAACAGAGTAGCCATTCTCCTCGTCAATTTCGAATTTTCTTACTACCCCAAACTGGCTTTTTCAAGAAAAGCAAGTTGCCTCGCCTTTGTGTGAGCCTCCGGCACCTGCAAATTCGCTCCTGTTGTAACACTCCTAACTCATGATCAAATTTACTAGCTAATATAGCCGCGTGATGGAAATTCCCCAGGACGTTGTCTTTTCGTTATTATTACTTTTAATCTTAAAAATCTGTCTTAAGGCCAGGCACATAGTGGGTATCTAATAAATATCTGTTGAATGGATGATGAAAGATTTCACCAAGTGAATAAAAAGTAACAAGGTTGGGAAGGCAAAAAAAAAAAAAAAACAGGAGCCGCCATCGAGAAGCTTTATAATGGCCTGCGACTCAAAACACTTCACTTTCATCTTACTGTGGAACCCGTGAAACTTACAGCATTGACTCAGTAATGATGCAATTTGCACGTCACTTCTGTTTTCTATTATGTTTCTCACGACGTTTCTTCTTTGGATCATAACGACTTTTATTGTATGATTATTGGGTGTGTATAAGTATTTATGTTACATAAGTAACCTAATAAAAAATTATATACATAGGTACTATCTGGAATAATACCTATGTATATAATTACACACCTGTGTATAAATACCTGTGCATATAATACCTATGCACATAATTATACATATATAATTTTGAGAAGAAAAGGGTAAAATGTTACATCCTCCCATCTGGTTACTCCAGCTCCTCAATATTTCTAAAATATGTTAATTTCTCCAATGAGAGAATTTCTTTTAAGGAGACATCTTCTTCTAAGATGACGGTAGTGCTTTAAAATTGCACTTCTGCCATTAGCCAAAGGACTTCCGACACGTTTTCCATATATAAATGCACGTTTGAGTGACCAGTCTGTGTGGTTGATTCTGTCATGGAGCTTTTTTTTTTTTTTTTAATATTTTTTTTTTATTTTCCCACTGTACAGCAAGGGGGTCAGGTTATCCTTACATGTATACATTACAATTACATTTTTTCCCCCCACCCTTTCTTCTGTTGCAACATGAGTATCTAGACAAAGTTCTCAATGCTATTCAGCAGGATCTCCTTGTAAATCTATTCTAAGTTGTGTCTGATAAGCCCAAGTTCCCGATCCCTCCCACTCCCTCCCCCTCCCATCAGGCAGCCACAAGTCTCTTCTTGTCATGGAGCTTTTTAATTTCAGGGCAGAATTAGTAAAATTAGCATTTTGCCTCGACAACATGAGCGAGGTGATCAACACAATTACCGCGTCAAGTCCATCAGGGAGTAGCCTCCCTGTTTCTGCCTGTTCGGTAAGAGGAAATAAAGAGAATCAGTCCAAGGAAAATAAAACTGAAAAGTCATTTGCTCGGTCTCCTTTTTTCTTCTTTTGGGGGGAGCGTGAACAGACGATGTTCGGTGACAGACTCCTCCTCTGCCACCGATGGCAAAGGACAAGAGTGAGAGACAGAACACAGCCCTGGCTGAGTCACGACAGCAGAGTATCTGTTTGTCAAAGCTTCCAGACCAAGCAAAGGCCAACTGAGAAGATGGTTTTGTAACTTTAGCAAGGGTTGCGTTGGTGGCACATCTTTAAAAGAAAATGATGAATTAAGAGGTCCTCGGGGAGTCACTTGGCCAAAGATTAAGAACCTAACCAAACCATGATTTGAAAAGTGAAAGTCCATCTGAATTAACCAATTGCTCTCATGCCCACGAAACTCATTTTTTTCATCCCTTTTCGCTTTCTCACGCTCTCTCTCTTTCCTCACACCATTTAGGTCCTTAAGTGACCGAAAGTAACACGATCACAGGTTCCTTCCTCTAAAGCTTATTTGTGCTTGAGCACCAGATGCCAACATGACATCTTCAGCCAATTTCAGCAAGCCACCAAACCATCGCCTCCAGCACCTCCACCCCTGCCCCTGCCTATAACCAGAAATAGTGACAGGATTATCTTGAAAATGAAGTAGCTGCCAGATACTGTTAAAATTTCCAGACCTTGAAAAAATGCATCTTCTCTCCAGATTGTGCATTTGGGTAAAAGAAGCCTCCATGTGACCAGTTCCACGTGCTCACTCAAGTTTTAAGACATCTGGACGGTGCCTGCAAGTTTTTGGTGCTAAGTGCCCGCTTATTCATCATAAAAACAAGTTTACCAAGTTATAAGCTCAAGGCCTAGCTCTTTCCTATGGTCAGACCTAAGACAATGAGTTAAAGGAATTGTACCTCCCCAGGTACAAGCCTGGGGTCTGGTCTAAGAATCTGGTGTAGCTTGTCAAGGCAAATTAAAAACTGTCGGTGGACAAAAAGTTACTATTCCCATGGAAAAGCAACTGAGAGGAGACTCGAGGCTCAGAAATAAAAAAAACTTGAGGCTTTGGAACAAAGGGGTAAAACTGGTTCCAGTTGCTGCCTCTAATATGTTCATTTTCCCTTGTGGAAAATGATGATTTCCAAACACAACAGTCTTTTAATCCAAGAACCTGACTGAATATTTGTTCAACTGTTGTCTGAAAAGAGTTTGGCTTTCACACATCACTTACCACCCATGAATTTAGGAGAGACTAAACAGGCTAGTCAAACACAGTCCCACTTGTAAAGGAATAGATTTCAACTTGGTAACTTTCAGTCCATTCTCTAACAGTTGATATTCCACGAGCATCTATGCTGAAGACATATTCCCTTTCTAAAACTTCAAAAGACATTCACAATCGAAAGGCCCCCAAACCTATATCAAGAGACATGGTGTTTTCAAAATTTATTTTAAAGGAAAGAAAATCTTGTAGCTTTTTTTTGTCCTGATTGGATAAAATTTGTGACACCTGCTATTTCATGCAAATCATGGAATACGTTGAATTTTTCAGTATTAGGAATCCCTAGTCAAGGAGTGACTATAACGTCAACTCTTTATTCTGAAAATTATTCTGAAAATTGAGAGTTAAAGGAAAAAATTAAACATTTATCCTGCCTTTTTAGAGGAAACTACAGTTCATTTCCAATTGATAAAAGAAGGCTCTTTTCTCACAAGTGAATTCTAGCTAACAAGTGGAGATTATGGCATTTAAAAATAATTTATTCTAAATAATTAAGGAATAGATTGAACTTGGTGACTTTCAACCCATCTTCCACCTAACAGTTGATAGTTCCATGAATTATCTGTGCTGTTTCACTGCATTAATAAATGAAGATGTAGAATTGCCTGCTACCTCCAGTGATTTCAGTTAAAGATCATCGATGGATGCTGAAACGATTATGTGAAGTTTTCTGGTGGCTGAGAAGCTCACAGGTGCCAAGGAATCACCCCAAAGAGTGATTTGCTCATCACAAAGAAGAAAATGGACCTTAAAATGAGAGCAGTCACTGCTTAACCAAGGGATCAAACTTAGCAACTCTGCTAGAGAAGAAACCGGGGATTACGCAGCTCCTGCTATGATGTAATAATAAGGGACATAGCGTCACCTTAAATATTCTTGCCAAAAATTTTGAATTTAATGAAGCCTTTAAATATAGCGGACATCTACTTTACAGGAAAAACAAGGGATAGAAACACAAGCAATTAAACAAAAGGAGACAAACCCAATCGAACCCCAAACGTGGGACAGCTAGGTTGATCTCTTAAAAAAAAAAAAGTTTGCAGGATTAAGGTAGATTTTAAAGAGTAAAGAAAGAAAAAAAAATGCAGCAGAAATCTTAATTGGATAGTGGTTCCAAAAACTTATAAAAAACATATTTAGGGTACGATTGAGAACATTTGAATATAGACTCCGTCTTAGAAGATATTAGGGCATCACTGCCCATCCTCTCAGGTGGGATAATGACTTGTGGTTACATGGGAGGACATCTTTTTTGGAGATGCTGAAGCATTCAGGAGTGAGAAGTGAAGGTGTCTTCAAGATCCTTTCACACAGCTGGTACTTAGATCAGGGTCTCTCAGCCTCGCCACTATTGACATTTTCGGTTGGAAAATTCTTTGCTCAACAAGACTGTCCTGTCCATTGCAGGATGTTTAATAGGATTCCTGAAGTCACCGCCCCCTCCCCCAACTTGAGGCACAACCAAAAGCATCTTCAGACATTACTAAATGTGCCCAGGAGGGCACAACCGCCCCTGGTTGAGAAGCAGTCTTAGATAAACCAAAAATGTACGGTTAAATAACTACAGCAAATTGTTCACAGTTGTTGGACCTAGGTACACAGGCTGATGGGTAATTATTAAACTAGTCTTTCAGTTATGGTGAGATACAGGTAATCGGTATACTATTCTTTCAACTTTTCTGAAAACTAGAAAGTTTTCTGGTAAAAAGATATGGAGGAAAATGAAATCTTGGACTCACCCCCAGAAATTTTTTTTCTTTTTTTTTTTTTGGAGCTTCACCTGGGGCACATGGACATTCCCAGGCTAAGGGCTGAATGGGAGCTGCGGCTGCCAGCCTACACCACAGCCACAGCAACGCGGCATCAGAGGGAACATGCAACCTACACAACAGCTTACGGCAATGCAATGCCGGATCCTTAACCCACTGATCGAGGCCAGGGGTTGAGCCTGCATCCTCATGGATGTTGGTGACCTTCTTAAACCTCTGAGCCACAACAGGAAGGCCCAGAAATTCTTAACTGGCTATAAGTAGGGGATGGGCATTTTTAATGTTTAAGATCTCCAGGGGATTCTAATGTGACCCAGAGCTGGGGACTACTGCATCTCAGTGGTTTTGTAGTATACTGTTAGAGTTTTGTGGGGGTCTTTTGCCTGTGGCAGGCGGAAGTTCCAGGGCCAGAGATCGAACCTGCGCCACAGCTTAGACCTGCACCGCAGCAGTGACAATGCTGGATTCTTAACCCACTGCACCACCCAGGAACTCCAAAACCATCAGAGGTTTGATATGATTGTAGGAAGTATAAGAGGACGGCAACACAATGAAAAATAAGAAAACATAACATTTAATTCATACCTATTATATATGAAACAAGAGAAGCCCCTTGCACTCTGTTGTATCCAAGAAGAATGCGGGACTAAGGGCAGGTGGTGATGCAACACTTCTCCTCAAAGTGTGCTCCATGGACCAGCGGCATCAGTACCACATGGGAGCTGATTACAAATGCAGAACCCAGACCCCATTCTCAGACCTACAGAATCAGAATCTGCAATTTGGGAGGTCTTGCTGTGGCACAGTGAGTTAAGAATCCAGTTGCAGCAGGTCAGGTAAGTTCAAAGGCATGGGTTTGATCCCTGGCCCGGCACAGTGGATTAAGGATCCGGCATCGCCACAGCTGTGGTGTAGGTTGCAGCTACAGCTCGGATTCAATCCCTGGCCTGGGAACTTCCATATGCTGCAGGTCCAGTCATTTAAAAAAGAAGAAGAAGAAGAAGAATTTGCAATTTGGCAAAATCACGGTGTGTCTTTAAGTAGTCACATCCCTGAGAGTGAAAGTAAGAGGCAAACAACTAGTTAAGAAGGAAAAAAAAGAAAGCAAGAAAAACCGTAGAATAAACCACAGTATGTTCAGCCTAATCCAACTAGCTGATAATTTTGATGCTGCCAAGTGCTAGATCACAAAGCTGATGCTCTCTCCTCCCTCTGGAACAGTCCTTTCGCTCATGACCAAAGATACCCTTAATCGCTGTCGTTCCCCAAATCCATGCGTCCTATTCGTTCATCCTCCATAAACTATCTGAACTCACTATCAATAAACTAAAAATGTACCCCCTCCTTTTCTCGACCTAGACATTGCCTTTCGTATTTGCAGCCCAATGATCCGCTAAAGGAAACCGAGCAGCAGAAAGAGTCAAGGACAAGGACACGTACTCTCTCTCTCGCTACGTGAGACTCATCGCCACCTCTTCGCATCCAAAGATGTGGCCTGTGTGACGGCCTGCGTGGTTTCCATGTCCGCACTGTCTCCCTCTCTGCCTATTAGTTGAGGCCGAAATAAAGGCCAAGAAGATGGATGATCTCCACGCTTACCCAACAGAAAATAGCTCTAAGATATACTTTCTATTCCTGCATCCCTTTCTCTGTTAAATGTTTCAAGAGATGAAATATTCATTGCATCCTTTTGACTACTTCAGAGCACAACAGGCTTCTCGTTAGGAAATATTTTTGGTAACTCTAACAAATTTTTTCCGTGTACAATTCCATCTAATTATCCTGTACTACAACCATTTAGAGTACCCAAGCCAGCCCTTCTCCTTTCTCTGTTGCTGCAGCCTCCAAATATAGCTCCTGTAGTCAGAGTCGGCTACGGGGCCCTGTCTTAGTCACAGTCCAGGTGCCTTAGACAAGGAGAATGCACCTGTCACAAGGAATCAACAGTAGACACACTGAGTAGGTGAAATACTCCTCTCTGGTCTTTACCCCCGCACTTCAGCTGAAAGATGAGGGGGAGAGGAGCTCTCTGCGATTTTTCAAGTAGAAAAGGAATTTACCTTGTACATAGCTCTGCATCTCTCAATATCTAATCTGCTCTTCCTTCTTAGGGATTTAAGGAATTTTTTTCCTTTTTCTTTTTTTTCCCTTTTTTGGATAAAAGCCGGCTTTATTTGAACTTTTTGCTCTTTATCTCCCAGCTTCCCCAGGAAGGCTGTCTCTTGCGTGTAAATGACTGGAGGCCGGTTATTCAAAGAGCCGGCATCTTATTTATCTGCAGAGAATGGAAAGCTTCACTTTGTAATCCCCCCCACCCCATTTTGCCTGTTTCTTTCACAGGATGCCCTCCTAGGCCTGAGGGGTTAATTTCCTCTTCCAATCGAAAGAAATGCAAATGACGCAAAGCAAACAGAAGTAAACATTTAAATCTTCTGGTTGGAAAAGGCTGCGTAGTTAATTAAAAAAAGAGGAAGCCACCACTGGTTTGCATGAGAATTTGTGGGAAGGCTGCCCACCGTTAAATTCGGATCATCTATTCAGTGCTGAATTTGATTTCACCACACTCCTTTGCTTTAGTTCTCCAGGGGGAGCTAAGCCAGTTTCCAGATTTACAGTCTTTCCCATCTGCTTGTGCCAACACATGGATCTCGGGAAGGTGTTCCATGGTGTTGAAGATGTTTTCAATAAGAAAAACCTGTGTGGGGGGCAAGTGCACTTTTTGTCCCCTCCCTTTAACTTTCAGTTGGCTCTGAACTTGGCTTCTTTGTTCTTTCATGACTAATATCACCATCTGTGACATTACATATCAACAGAACAATGTAACATATTAGGCGCAGGAGAGCCGGGAACGCTTGAGTTCATCCAAGCATTTGCTGCTTAAAGTTCAGGCCTGCGTTTGCAGCCACCTGAAGCATTTCCCAAGTTCCTACCAACATAATATAATGGAATTAATCAAAGCATTTTTGCCTCATTCGGAGTTGGAAACACAAAGCCTCTGGCATAGCAGTCCTTCGTTCTGTAAGCTGTCTTTAACAGCAATGCCTGACTCGGCCCAATGGCTTTGGCCCCCATTGGCTGTCTCAGCAGGAAGGACTTCTTGGAGCGCCACTGACTCCAGGGGGAGGCATCGTCTATTGACAGGGTCCTTTGGATTTCCTCTTACAAAGGAATGTAAATTCTACACTGTGATGGCCAATCCGTGGCTCAGACTGTGCCATCTCTCTCCGTAGATCATGTGTCCATCCAAAGCAGATCTTGAGACCAGGCCAGGAGACAGAGAGGGAGCTTTGTACAACCTAGCGGAGAAGGTCCCAGGAGTTAAGGTCAAGCGTTAGAAATATTAATCACAAAGGATTGAGCTTTAAGTGCAAAATCAAAAAAGGATAACCCACCTTCTGCTTAGCTATGCATCACCCTGTCAAGCTAATGTCACTACTTCACACTTGTGTGACCTGGGCCGAGGAAGACATGGCAGTTTTCTTTTTCATGTATTGACAGCAGGGCACCAAGCACGGGTTTCTGTATTGTTCCCGTGCTCTTAGACTAATGAGTTCCTGAAGTAGTTTGGGTTTGGGTTTAGGTTTCCTTTAAGATGAAAACATGATGGGAATTAGGTTGCCCTCTTTGGGAAAAGTTGCTCGGCATCCTCGTGGATAATCACCGCTGGCTCTTATTGTACAAGAAGGTGGGTCACACATATGATGTGACAGAGTCCTAACAAACAACTGGGTAAAACTGCCACGTCTGGACCATCCCTGCAGAGGACAGAGACGCATCATCCGAAATTACTAGATTATCAAAAGCAGAGAATTACCTAGCAAACATTTTCTGCGACGACTAAATTTTATTAGTGTTTTCTCTTTATACTTGTTTTGTAAATGTTTTTATACATTTAATTTCTTCTACGAAAGGTTTATTTACTGTTCACAATAATGTGATATGTCCGAATCAAGACAGAAATATCATTTCCCTTCCTGCCAGAAGAGCGTTTTCCAATTTGTGAGCTTTTATTCATTGATGGATCATGAAATCAACTTAGAGAGACTCAAATAATGTTTTATTTTATTTTATTTCATTTATTTTGCTACAGCCGTGGCATGCAGAAATTCCTTGGGCTAGGGATCAAGTCCATGCCACAGCAGGGACGACACCAGATCCTTAAACCTGCTAGGCCACTACAAACTCCTTGAAGAGCGTTTTATTAAAAAATAGATTAAAAAAAGTTCATCTGTGCTGCACACAATAAAGGTTGGTAATATTTTATGCAAAAAGAAAGAGGTACACCATAGCATACCATGAGACCATGAGAATCCATCCTAAAGATAAAATACACAGCAGTAAAATGTGGTTGACTAATTAGGCAAGGATTGCCCCTTGACTATTGCTTTTGTCTCTAATAGAGATTAATTCTCCATTTATATAATTTAATTTTTAATAGTGCTTGTGTTTAACAACCAGCTTGCAAAACTCTCTAAAGTGCCCGCTGCATAATCTTCACACTGATGTTGCTTTACCTTCTTCCACTGGCGCCTCCCCTCAGAAACAGAAACGTCCTCAAAGACGGCCACTTAGAGCAGCGGTCGCTTCCAATTTATTTGTTACATAAATTCAAGAATGGGAAGAATGTTTATATCCTCAAAAGAAAAAACACAAAACTTTCTTCAAGGCATATTTCGTACCGTTTCTATTCTCCCCTCCTTCTCTCACCTTGTAACCCTAAACACCCTTAAAAACAAAAACAAAAACAAAACTTGTTTTAGTTTAAGGGCACTTAGGAAAATGTTTTTTAAGAATATTAGAAAAACTAGAGTCTTTATGCAACTAGATACAAATCAAATTCATTGGAATATGGAAAATTAAATATGCACACTACTCTTTCATTTGTAATTTCCTACCCCAAATCTTTGAGACCGTTCGCTGATGGATGATGAGATTTCAAAAGCAATTATAATTCCCTAGAGTGGTTTATTTCAGTGGCTGCCATGAAAAGATAGAAAGAAAGGATTAATGACAAGCACTGTGTATACTCTGAGCTTGAGGTGTTGGAGTAATGAATGAACGGGGCTGTTTGTTAATCCTACCTCAGATAAACACATGTCAAAATATGAGCAGCGGGGAGACCGGAGAAGGTTAGAGTCAGAGATGAAACGTCACGATCCTTCTAGAGTCTGGAAGTGTTTCTAGAGGCTCCCCCTCTCCTGACACTTAATTCCACGGCAGCCGAGAAACCCCAGAGAAAGTGGCATTTGGGAAACCACTTGTTGTCAGTGAATAAATAATCGGGGAGAATGAATCGGACTGAAATGCTAGTTTCACACTTGATCCTGAAGTGGTTTACAAACGTGTCCAGCAGATTTTGTCGTTCTAATGTTTGTTGTATTCCAATTCAGAATGAATTCCTAGAGAACAGAGAAGCTGCCTCCTGTCTTTCTCTTTCTCTCTCTCTCACTCCTAGTTTGCCATAATATTTTTCTAATCTCGGTGGAAAAAGAAGGATGTGTGGGAGGGAGGAAATCTGTCCTTCCTTGATGTTTCTCCAAAATATTTTGTTTACTCCTGAATTTCTGAAATTTCCCTGCGGCAAGGCCCTGAGCCTTGGGGCTGTGGGCCTTTTGGAGACCTCTCTGCTGTGGGGCTGTTCTGGGCACTGCAGGGATTTTTGGCAGCATCCTTGGCCTCTACTCACTAGACACCAGCAGCCCCTCCCTTCCCAGCTGTGACAACCAGTCCTCCCATTTCCACCCAGTTGTAGCCACTGTCCTGAGGGCTTGGGCTCCGGGGACACGGAGGACTGGGAGAGCTCTGTCCTGTCACATGCAGCCTGAGGCAGTGAACGTAGGACCCACCACCTTCATCCAAAAACGGGAGGCGAGGATTTCTTATTGCAGCTCAGCAGTACGGTGCCCAACCAGTATCCATGAGGATGCAGTTTCGACCCCTGGCCTCGCTCAGTGCGTTAAGGATCTGGCATTGTTGTGAGCTGTGGTGTAGGCTGCAGACACAGCTTGGATCCTGCGTTGCTGTGGCTGTGGTGTAGGCCGGCAGCTGTAGCTCCAACGTGACTCCCTTGCCTGGGAGCGTCCATGTGCTGCGGGTGCGGCTCTAAAAAGCAAAGTAAAATAAAATAAAGTAAAATAAAATAAAATAAAATAGGGATGTGAAAGTGACTGGCTAGTGATCAAAGGGGACTGCAGATTGGTATTTCCAGCATTTTCAGTTATGTCATTTGTTTCTTAATTCTATTTAGGACAAATCGAAATTGCTAACATTTGGAGTTCCCACTGCGGCTCAGTGCGTTAAGGACTCGACATAGTGTTTGTGAGGATGCAGGTTTGATCTCTGGCTTCGCTCAGAGGGTTAAGGATCCAGTGTTGCTGCAAGCTTCAGCGTAGGTCCCAGAGGAGGCCTGGATCCAGCATTCTTGTGGCTGTGGCACAGGCCTCAGCTGCAGCTCAGATTCAACCCCAACCTGTCAGCTTCCATATGCTACAAGTGTGGCCATTAAAAAAACAACAACAACAAAAAAAACCTGCTAACATTTGACCATTTTAACCTCTGAAATGGCAGTTTCACCTGATTGAAACTGGTATTTTAGAAGAGCCTACAATTATGGACAAGTGTCTATTCTCCTTCCTTTAAGAACTAGGCCTGGGGGCTGAGTAAAAGAGGGAAACGTGATATAAAAGTCAGACACACAAAAGGGAAAGGGCGTCCTTAGAGATGAGAAGGTACAAAAGTGAAATAGTTGTTAACATCCCAATAAATTCAAAAAGTGCATTTAGGGGGTTGGGTGCTGTGCCAGTGGTAGGGGACATGGGGAAATTCCCGGGCAGGGGATTGAACCTGCACTACAGCCGTCACAGCACTGGGTCCTTAACCCCCTGAGCCACTAGGGAACTCCAGTAAGTGCGTATTTGGAAAGAGCAATTACCTCGGGGATTTTTTCCCTCAGAAAAGAATTCCACATTTATTTGCCAAAGATATAACATCCATCTTCTGTATGTATAACATTACATGGTTTTGGAGAGAGACCTACAAGTTATCAAAGGTACCATATTATATCAACTTCAGTTGTGGTGTTTTTGTGTCTTACCCAACCTGCTCAAATGTCTATCATTTTTTGCAAAGGCCATTTGATGTTTGATCAGGGTATTGTATTGAATTTTATTACTGACTTTTCAAATATCTGAAGGATGAATTGAGAGGATTTATTTACTAATCGATCCAATGGCTGACTTCTTAAGCTCCAGAATAAATCTTGTCACTTTAAGTTAGAAACAGCAGCACGATTCAGGGAATTTTATTAACTAGACTAAGATGGAAAGAGTTATGCACCTAAAAATCCATAAGTAATATTTTTTGCAGAGACTTTCTTTCCATTGAACACCAGTTGGTCATTTAGAAGTTTGATCATATTTTTAGGAAAGCAAAATTGGAGAGGAGAGTATGTTGATTAGTTGTTTCAAGCAAGAGAGCTCTCAGCTGTTTTATGCGAGAGTTTCAGTGTAGCTCTTTTTAAGCTGGACCTGTGTGATTAGGGGGGCAGCAGGGACGTTGGTGTGAACAGAAGGCAGAGACCCTGGGGGCCACTTCCTGGACACGCTCTGGGGTAAGCAGGTGGGGAGACTGCGGAGAAGTCCTTTTTAGGTCCACTGGTGCTTCCTCTAAACCAGGCAAAACTATGGCACTGGGATCTCTGCCAGGTGGTCCAAGCGCCACTCCTCAGCCTGGTGTTTGCCACGGTCCAGCCACTTCCCAGGGACTCTGCTTGAGCGCCAGAGTCTTTTCTCAAGGACCCATCACCTCTTATCAATATTACTACCTCCTGACTCCAGGATAAATCCAGGAAGTTGCGCGCGCGTGTGTGTATGTGTGTGTGTGTGTGTCTGCAATGTGTGTGTGTATGCTTGTGTGCAAGACTGCCAGACCTTTTAGCACCTGCTATGTGCTACTAAGGCCAGCGGGGCTCGAATTGGCCCCCTGCCCTGTCCCATAGACTGGAGGAGCTAACACCAGTAGGAGGAATGGGTGCTTGAAGAAAGAGCCGTCTTTCCAGAAGGAGCACCCTTTTCTAATTTGTACAAATTACAGTGACGTCCCCCCCCCCCCATCTCAGGTCTTAGAAGACTTTGGAACATAAGCACACACCTGGATGTAAAGGATGAGGAAGCCCCAGGGGAATTGTGTTTCCACTGGCAGATCAGGTGCACAAGAGAGAAACAGAGTCGAGTTGTAGAAGAATTAATACGTAGTACTTTAGCTTACGATTCTGTGGCCTATGACTTCCATTCACTACAAACCTAGAGCCCAAAGGGAACAGATTCCGACCCCCTCATTCTCTGCATAAGGAACCTGGAAATCAGGAGACAGACAGAAATTGACCTCCCCGAGCTACCAACAGAACTAAACATATAGACTGAGACATAGAATGTGATTCTCTGTGCTATGCAGTACGTCTTTATTGTTTGTTTGTTTTATGCACAATAGTGTATATATGGCAATCCCAAATGCCTAATTTATCTCCCCCACCCCTGCAAGTTGCCTGACTTCTTCGTTTGGAAGCCCAGCGTGTAATTGATCATGGCTTCTCAACTCTCACATCTGATCACAATGCAAATATCCCAGAGAGGAATTTGCCTGAAGGTGTGTCATAGAACCTTTCCACTGAGTTTAGTGTAAGGTGCTCCTGGAGAGGTTTCTTTCTTTTTTTTTTTTTGTAATGACTTTTTTTTTTCCACTCTAGCTGATTTACAGTGTTCTGTCAATTTTCCACTGCACAGCAAGCTGACCCAGTCACACGTACATGTATGCATTCCTTTTTCTCACATGATCATGCTCCATCATAAGTGACCAGACAGAGTTCCCAGTGCTTATACAGCAGGATCCCATTGCTTATCCATTCCAAAGGCAATAATTTGCAACTATTAACCCCAAATTCCCAGTCCCTCCCACTCCCTCCCTCTTGGCAACCCTAAGTCTGTTCCTGGAGAGGTTTCTGATGAGGGTACCTGGAGCAGGGAGCTGGTACAGGAGGAAGGGGGAAGAGGATGGCTGGAGAGGATGTAGATCCCTGAAGCCTTGTTCTGTCCACAGGAGCCAGGGAATCTTCGGCTTCTCTGGAGCTCAAACCCTGTCGCCCCTGGGTGAGCAAGGAATGCCCAGGATAAGGAGAGGCCAAAAGCACTGCAGTGCAGTCAAGAGGCGATAGTGTTTCCCCAGGAAGATCTCGATAACAAGGTGGTGTCACGTGTCTAGAAAAATAGTCTTCCCAGCTGTTCTATGTGCTTGAGACGATTACAGTCAAGTTTCCACCGGGAGGGGAGTTCCCGTCATGGCGCAGTGGTTAACGAATCCAACTAGGAACCATGAGGTTGCGGGTTCGGTCCCTGCCCTTGCTCAGTGGGTTGTTAAGGATCTGGCGTTGCCGTGAGCTGTGGTGTAGGTCGCAGACATGGCTCGGATCCCCCATTGCTGTGGCTCTGGCCTAGGCTGGCGGCTACAGCTCTGATTCCACCCCTAGCCTGGGAACCTCCATATGCCGAGGGAGCAGCCCTAGAAAAGGCAAACAGGCAGAAAAAAAAAAAGATCCCACTGGGAAACTTTTTCTCTGAGCATAATTTATTCTAAATTATTCTAAAGTTTATCTGGAGGATTTCATAGGTGAGATTCACTAAGAACCTTAAGCCAAGTTATCATGTGAGAGGTCTTATTTGCAAAGCTATAAAACATATTATAAAATTAAAATACTGCTCACTCATGTTGAAAAAGCCTAGAAAAAGAAGAGCCAGCCCCACCCAGACATATGAACACAGACTCACGTTGACTCATACATTGTGTACAGATTGTAAAATGCTTTTCAATGAACTTGGGAAAATCCAACACTCTCCACTCCCTCCACAAAGCAAAATGACCAAGGCCCAGAACCCAGGGCACTTGGGGATTGAGAGAGACATGCAAGTATATGTTCTCTCACTGCTAATAGAGTAATTCGCTTTCAAAGTCAGAGAGGTCTCTCTATAATCTGTTTCTGCAGCTCTGCTTTTTTTTATATTATAATAACTTTTATTACTGTGTAGAAGCAATGAAATATGGGTATGAAAGGAGAGTTTCTTCGATACTGAAAACCATGTTGAATTCTGTAGGAAGACTGAAAAAAAAAAGCCACTAAAAATAAAAATCATTAAAAATATACAAGGATGCTTGGAGTTCCCATTGTGGCTGAAGTTCCCGTTTTGGCTCAGCAGTAAGGAATGCAGCTAGTATCTGTGAGGACACAAGTTTGATCCCTGGTGCCACTCAGTGACACGAAAGAGAGGGACGGAGCACTCCAATGGACGTACACTCAAAAAGGCCTGGGAACCATATTAAAAGACTGACAAGTAAAGTAAATGGACAAATATTCAAGCAGGATAAGAACCCCTTTTTTTTGGTCTTTTTTTTGTCTTTTGTCTTTTTTGTTGTTGTTGTTGTTGCTATTTCTTGGGCCACTCCCACGGCATATGGAGGTTCCCAGGCTAGGGGTTGAATCAGAGCTGTAGCCGCCAGCCTAGGCCAGAGCCACAGCAACGCGGGATCTGAGCCTCGTCTGCAACCTGCACCACAGCTCACGGCAACACCAGATCCTTAACAACCCACTGAGCAAGGGCAGGGACCGAACCCGCAACCTCATGGTTCCTAGTCGGATTCGTTAACCACTGCGCCACGATGGGAACTCCAGAACCACTTTTTAATCATGCTTTCCTTTCATTAATTTTCCTGATTTACCAATTAACTAGTGGTATCAATAGATTTAGAAAAACGATTTCTCTCTCTCAAATACATGTTCTATTCAATAGAATAAATATCACAACACAAGGAAGAAGTAACTACTCAATTGTTGAAGTGATTGTGGTATTTTCCAGAACAAAACCATAAAATTTCGTCTTATATTTACGAAAAATTCAAATCCCAATGAATTTAATAAAAAGAAATATAAAGGAAATTATAAAAACAAAAATTATGCTCAGATGACAAAAGTACATTGAATTGGACAAAACAGTTGAAACATTATTCGAATTTCAAATGTCAGGAGTTCCCATTGTGGCACAGTGGTTAACGAATCCGACTAGGAACCATGAGGTTGCGGGTTCGATGCCTGGCCTTGCTCAGTGGGTTAAGGATCCGGCATTGCTGTAAACTGTGGTGCAGGTTGCAGATGCGCTTGGATCTCGAGTTGCTGTGGCTCCGGCCTAGGCCGGGGGCTACAGCTCTGATTAGACCCCTAGCCTGGGAACCTCCATGTACCGCAGGAGGGGCCCTAGAAAAGGCAAAAAGACCAAAAAAAAAAGACTTTCAGATGTCAGAGGAAGACTCAGTAAACAAAATTAAGTAATGAAATGACAAGCCAGATGGCAAGTTGTAACCAGTGGGCAGGCGAGGGGGTAATATCTTTCATAGTAAAAAGCTGATAGAGGTCCATTATGCGCGTATCAACTTCTCAATGTAAAATAAACAATGGACACGGAGAAAACTTTCTAGTAAGAATAATGAAAGACCAATAAACCTACAGAAAAGCATTCAGTCAAAAATTATTACACATATTCAATAAAGCCAACAGGATAATATTTTGCCCATGAAGTTGAGAAGGAAAAAAATAATAAATGCCATCAAGGGGGCAGTAAAATAGCTACACTCATGACCTGTTAGTCAGAGTAAACTAGTATATTACTCAAAAAATTAATTTGTCAATATTTATCAAGAGCTTTAAAAGTGTCATATATTTAGATTCTGTAATTCCACATCAAAAATTATCTTAGGAAAAAATCATTTGTTTAGATAATCTGCATATGAAGATGTTCACTACATGTTATTCATGAAAGAGAAAAACTAGATATATCTTAAATGTCCAATCTAAAGGAAACAACCCATCTAACCCATCATTAATATGATTAATTCACGATTAATTTATGTCCATCTGAAATATTAAGCAATCACTTTAAAAAGTCATACTTGCAAAGCCTAAAATACCCTCTACCCTTATTTTCTTTTTTTTTTATAATTTTTTTAATTTTCCCACTGTACAGCAGGGGGGTCAGGTTATCCTTACATGTATACATTACAATTACATTTTTCCCCCACCCTTTCTTCTGTTGCAACATGAGTATCTAGACAAAGTTCTCAATGCTATTCAGCAGGATCTCCTTGTAAATCTATTCTAAGTTGTGTCTGATAAGCCCAAGCTCCCGATCCCTCCCACTCCCTCCCCCTCCCATCAGGCAGCCACAAGTCTTTTCTCCAAGTGCATGATTTTCTTTTCTGAGGAGATGTTCATTTGTGCTGGATATTAGATTCCAGTTATAAGTGATATCATATGGTATTTGTCTTTGTCTTTCTGGGTCATTTCACTCAGTATGAGATTCTCTAGCTCCATCCATGTTGCTGCACATGGCATTATGTCATTCTTTTTTATGGCTGAGTAGTATTCCATTGTGTATATATACCACTCTTCCGAATCCAATCATCTGTCAGTGGACATTTGGGTTGTTTCCATGTCCTGGCTATTGTGAATAGTGCTGCAATGAACATGCGGGTGCACGTGTCTCTTTTAAGTAGAGTTTTGTCCGGATAGATGCCCAAGAGTGGGATTGCGGGGTCATATGGAAGTTCTACGTATAGATTTCTAAGGTATCTCCAAACTGTTCTCCCTAGTGGCTGTACCAGTTTACATTCCCACCAGCAGTGCAGGAGGGTTCCCTTTTCTCCACAGCGCCTCCAGCACTTGTTATTTGTGGATTTATTAATGATGGCCATTCTGACTGGTGTGAGGTGATATCTCATGGTAGTTTGGATTTGCATTTCTCTTATAATCAACGATGTTGAGCATTTTTTCATGTGTTTGTTGGCCATCTGTATATCTTCTTTGGAGAAATGCCTATTCAGGTCTTTTGCCCATTTTCCCATTGATTGATTGTTTTTTTTGCTGTTGGGTTGTATAAGTTGTTTATATATTCTAGAGATTAAGCCCTTGTCCGTTGCATTGTTTGAAACTGTTTTCTCCCATTCTGTAAGTTGTCTTTTTGTTTTCTTTTGGGTTTCCTTTGCTGTGCAAAAGCTTTTCAGTTTGATGAGGTCCCATGGGTTTATTTTTGCTCTAATTTCTATTGCTTTGGGAGACTGACCTGAGAAAATATTCATGAGGTTGATGTCAGAGAGTGTTTTGCCTATGTTTTCTTCTAGGAGTTTGATGGTGTCCTGTCGTATATTTAAGTCTTTCAGCCATTTGGAGTGTATTTTTGTGCATGGTGTGAGGGTGTGTTCTAGTTTCATTGCTTTGCATGCAGCTGTCCAGGTTTCCCAGCAATGCTTCCTGAATAG